>NC_088393.1:16922500-17235000 GCF_037993035.2 Macaca fascicularis
TGTGGTGGCAAAGGGGAAACCCTGTGCTGCCCGAGGTCTGACCAACCCATAGACCCAAGGGTGCCGAGCATGGACAGGCCCAAAGGGGCACAACTTGCACAGGACCATCACTGGTGGGTTGCCCTTGGGCCAAGTTCTTTCACTTCGTCCTCATGAGCGCGCTCTACAGATAAGGCAACTGAGGGCCAGGAAGGTAATGGAGGTCCCCAGTAGACCACACAGTTAGAAGATGGTGAGGCCTGGCCTTCCACTAGCCTGACATGGCTACGAAACACACAGGGCCCATCTGGTGCTTTGAGTGGGGTGGGGTGAAGGGTACCAGGTGCCACTAGCCTGTGGTGATGTCGGCACTCTGCAAAGACTCTCCTGGGGTGCCCCTGCAGTGAAATGCACAGGTTACAAACAGTTCCTTGAACCCACACGGGGCCACCTCCAAGGCATCTGTGTTGTATCTGCCTTGCCCCCAGGATGCCTGAGAGGCAGGGCCAGGGTGACCCAGGCACGCAAGGGCCACCACAGCAGGACTTCAGATGGCAATGGAGCCCGCTCCCCACCGGGCTGGCCCCGGGAACAGCGCACATGGAGCACGGACTGCAGCAGTTCTGTACTCCCCCACCTCAGTGTCCGGCCAGCCTTCCTGACCACCCTGGACAGTGGGCAGCACTGCCCTGGCAGCCTGTGGGCCCGCACCCGTGCCCCAGAGCCCACATAACCTGCTCCTCGGGTTCAAAACAGCCCCTGCTGAGGCCTCAGTGGCAAAGCACCTGTAAAAAATGGTTCACTTTTAAAACCAACAATGGGGAAGTTGTCGGTTTTTTTTTTTTTAATGCAGAATGGTCTAGACAGTAATTTACAAAAACTACTTAGCTCAAAAGACTGTGGAAGTGTTCATCAGCAAGCAAGCTGTCCTTCCAAACCCAAACACGCCACAGATGGCACCCAGAAGCAGACAGTCTGCCTTCAATGTGCTAAGCATTCTAATGCCGTCCGCGGCTGAGTCACCTCGCCCACCCCCCAACCCCCAACACACAGTCGTGTCTGCTGA
The DNA here is from genome assembly GCF_037993035.2 of Macaca fascicularis. Taxonomy (NCBI): domain Eukaryota; kingdom Metazoa; phylum Chordata; class Mammalia; order Primates; family Cercopithecidae; genus Macaca; species Macaca fascicularis. The sequence continues at coordinate 16,923,546 of NC_088393.1, forward strand.
GGACACACGGGTGAATCAAACAGGGCTTTGCTGGGAGAGTGTGTGTCTGTGATTTGGTTCCCGCCACACCAAGTCTTCCTGCTTCTGACAAATTCTGCACATGTTCCCAGGCAACTGGGAGCCAAACTGCCTCTAGTGCAAGTCAGTGCAAGAGGCGGCACCTGTATCCCCTGAGGGGTGCTGCTGTGCTCCCCCTCGGGCAGTCGTCACCCTGCACTCTCCGCTCAGTCTCTTGGGGCTGGTGCAGGTCCACCAGGCTCTGCCTGGTGAAGGCACCTTCCTCTGAGGGGACCTCATGGGAGCCTCAAACCCCAGGGGCAAAGCCTCAAGTTCACAGCTTCTCAGAGGAAGAATGACACTGGGAGGAACAATGATGGGAGGGTGCATGTCTCAGCCACAGTCACCAAGTTCACCACTTGAAAAACACTTCCTGCTGGGGCCCTCCTGCTACTCCCAGGAGCAGCCGGCCACCTGAGTGGTCTGTCACGTCCATGTGGCCCTCCCTGTCCTGCAGCCAAAGCTCCTGTAATGCTTGCTTGAGTATGCAACTGCACGCTACAACTTGGCCCAGGGGACGGGAAATGCTACCTGAGCACAGGCAGCATGCGGAGCCCTGACTGAACCCCACGAGCAACTCAGAAAGAGGAAGCCCAGGGCTTGGGGCAGAAGTGGGAGCTCCATCAGTAGGCATGCCTGACCTCTGCAGCAAGAGAAACCTGCAGAGGAAGCCAGGAGGCAGGCAGCGCTGCTCTCCACAGCCACTGCCCCCACAGCATCCTTCCCTCCCACTTTCTGTTTTAGCAGCTCTTCCCAACAAAACTACCAACCTAGACTCTCCTGACCTCTGCTTCAGGTCTGCAGAACTTACAATTCTTACTGCCATTTGGCCCTTTGTGAAGGCACAAGAGCTCTCAAAGTTCATCTGTAAATTGATTCGTTGCTACGCGGATAGAACTGGAGCAGTGGGAAGCCAAGTGGAGCCCTGGTGATAGCACGCTGGGTGGGGGCTTCTCCCTCCCAGCCTCTCTCTTCTAGGAGCAGCCGATAAGAATGCCAGCTGCAGAAGACTGGAAATGACCCAACATCCTCGGGGGAAACACACACACAGTGCTCGGCCCATATATGTTCTGCCAAAGACAGAGCCCAAATAAGAACGAGCCAGCTTTTCAGGAATCAACAGGGAACAACCTTCAAGAGACTGCCAAGCACAGAGATGCACACAACAGCACACCCTGTGCCGCCGCCTGGAAGAACCTAGCTGAGGCTGGGCAGACAAGGACCTGACGGTGGAGCCGTGCTTAGCTGTAGCAGGGACTGCACCTGGCATCCAGCACTGATGCAAGACCCATCACTGAGTGAGCCCAGTTCCTCCTCTGAGAGCATGAGAAAACCACAAGATGATATCTGTAGATCATGAATGGTGTGCTGGAGACCACGCCCCAAGGGGCCAGGCCATGAGGGCCGGCACACTGCACTTTCTGCTGGGCTGCTCTGTGGTCTGTAAGATCTGTTCAGGCAGGGCAGTGCCCAGCACGGCACCTGGAGGCAGCCTCAGAGGCCCATTGAGAGAGGAAGCCGAAGGAGAGCAGCCCCTCACCTGCCTGTCCCACTGGGCTGCTGTAAGATCCTGAGAACTAATGACATTCTAGAATTCCCGGAGACAAGTCATCAAATGCTCTCTGAGCACCAATTACACACAGGTGCTCCACCAAACTCCAGGCCCGCTGGATGCTGGGAGGGGGCGTTAGGATCCCTGCGTACTGACCCAGAGGAATAGACAGACAGCCAAGGTCAAGAACAGAAGCAACAGATACAATGCCACTGAGGCTCTCACCCAGGCTGCCAGGAAACCCCAGGGGAGGACTACACTTCGCTCAGGTCCAGGGCCACCCCTTTCTCCACAGCTCCTGGGCTCTGTGTGGAGCTGGAGGGACAGAAGTGGGCACTGGGGCCTTCTCGGTGGGTATTCCTGCAACAAGGGCCATGATGGAGAGAACCAAGGACACTGAAACCCATGGAACAGGCTGGTGACTCTGTGGATCCCATGTTAACCGCCATTTAAGGATGGACACTCACGCTATGATCCAGCAATTCCACTCCAGGCAGCATCAACAGAAATGCACTCAGAGCAGCTGTATTCAGAACAGCCCCAACTGAAAACAGCCCACGCGGCCACCAACAGAACGCTGAATAAATAAATCACGGTCTGTCCGTTCAATGTCGGATGAACAAACTGCTGCTACACATAACCTCAAAGACAAATCTTAAAACAATGTCGAGTCAAACAGCCAAACACAAAAAAACACATTTTTTTTTTTTTTTTTGTGTGCTGGATTAAAAGGTCAAAAGCAGGCAACACTTCTGGATGGTGAGAGCAGTCAGGGTAGTGGCAGGCAGAAAGTGACTAGGAGAGGACGTTGAGGATGGCTTCAGGGGAAAGGCTCTGTTCCTTGACCTGGGTGGACTGGGGTTCTCAAATGTGTTCATAAATGTTCATTCAACTGTAAAACTTGGGACTTGTACACTTTTCTACATGTATATTTTCTAGACTATATTTGTAAAGGTTGTTAAAAATAACCTACTGTGTGTGAATTCCATGATCTTAGAGACCACCTCATCCTACAGAAACAGATGGCGAAGCTGTCAGGGTTGTGGAGGAGGGGGAGGGGTTGGCAAAGCAGCCCCTTGCTCCCCACAGCCCAGACCCTCTGAGAGCCCCACAAAACAAGGTCTGAAAACAGCTTCAACATGAGCCCCAGCCACCTCTACAACACACAGTGATGCAATGTGCACTGTGCTTCACTGCTCACTGAGAAGCGTGTCTGTACTCTCCTGCCCTGGATGGGGCTGGGGAGGACAAGGGCACTCTGAAGCTTCCCCAGCAGGAGTACTCAGTTGATGAGTCTCGCTACTGAAAAGAGGCAGACAGGCAGCACCCACTGCCTGGGCATGGTGCCAGCACCCTGCATGGCACTGGGGTCTTGCCACACCATGGTCTCCCCTGAGACCACAGATACCCCCCCACCCCCAACAGGTACTAAGCCACTTTCCCATCCAAGAAGCCAGGGTGCCAGCTGGCCACAGATTAATTACTAACCTAACCTGCTACCCCATGCAGCCAGCACACACCTGCCTCCCTGCTCCACTGTGACACAGGAGACTTTAGGATGAGGCAAATCTGCATATCTACACAGTGGAAAAGGCCAGTGAAGAAATTCCTCTTCTATTCCTAGTTTGCTGAGAGGTTTCATCAGGAATGGATGTCCGATTTTGTCAAATGCTTTTCCTGCATGTACTGGGATGATTATAAGGCTTTTCATTTCTGGCCTTGTAACATGGTTAATTACACAGATTTTCAAATGTTATCTGCCTCCCCTGCTTTAATTCGACTTCCTTTCTTTGCTACCCTCATTGTGGTGATGGTGTTACTGATGTACTTACAAGTTAAAATTTATCAAATTGTATACTTCTGATATGCGCAATTTATTGTATGTCAATTATACCTCAATAAAGCTATTAATGTCAGGCGCAGCAGCTCACGCCTGTAATCCCAGCACTTTGGGAGGCAGAGGCGGGTGGATCACCTGAGGCCAGGAATTTGAGACCAGCTTGGGCAACATGGTGAAACCCTGTCTCTACTAAAAATACAAAAAAATTAGCCAGGCGTGGTGGCAGGTGCCTGTAATCCCAGCTACTTGGGAGGCTGAGGCATGAGAATCACTTGAACCCGGGAGGTGGAGGTTGCAGTGAGCTGAGATTGCACCACTGCACTCCAGCCTGGGCCACAGAGCAAGACTTTCTCAAAATAAAAAGTAAGTAAGTAAATACATAAAGCTATTAAAAAAACAAACAAACCCATGGAGGCAGACAGATGCAACAGGTCCTAAAAAAGTAGGAGGGATGGCAGGCGGAGAGAAGGACTGCTTCTTTGTTAGAGAGAGGGGAACCAGACGCCACCTGGGTTTGTCCTCCCTGGAGAGGGAGGGTGGGCCCTTTGCGGAGGCTCCTTCTCTCCTCAGTAGAAGAAGAATGACTATCATGCCTAGGATCTCAGAGGGACTGTAAGGACTGAAAGACACACTTGAGAATGCACACAAGGTACTCCCCATCTCAGACCAGACTCCTGCAGGCATCAGTAGGCACCTGCTTTTTCCTTCTGGGACACTCTGCATGCCCCCACAAACACCTGTGCACTGCATGGATTAGGCATCCTAATTGTAGCTTTGGAAAAAAGCTGTAGCTGAAGCTGGGTCACAGTGTCCTATGAGCTGTGAAATAAAATGCCAAACAGCCACCAAGCCACTTCCTAAGGCTGAATTTACACACAAACACCCTTGTATGCCTACCTGTAGGGTTTGGTCATACTGGAGACCAACTTCCTACACTCCAGAGAAGGCCAGCGACTGCATACATCTGCAAAGTCTTGGGCAAACAACAGTCTGCTCTCCTGAAAACACGGTGCAAGCACGATGCTGGATGCATCCTCCTGACCTGAAAGCAGCCATGCTGCGTCTGACAGATTCTTTTCCCTCCTAACTCAGCATGGTTTTCTCCTATGGGAATTAAGCTCCTACAGTGAGGAATCTGTCTGAAATCCTGACTTTTCCCCCTAGACAGCTGATCTAGATCCATCCTATTCAAGTGTGGCCTAGGGGTCAATAGCACTGGCATCACCGGGGAGCTGCTTCGAAACGCACAATCCTCACCTCCCCACCGGCCCCGCCGACCTCCTGCATCAGAAGCTGCATTCCAACAAGCCCTCAAGGGGGCCCAGTCCCACAGGGATGATGGGCAGAGGTACCAAGGCTCTGCTTGGCACCAGCTGCCAAGCTTGTGCCTAGCTGCAGCTCTGACCCCTACTTCTGTGGCCAGCCAATCAGAGGTTCCCCGGTAACACTCCTGGCACCACCTGCACCTTGCTTTACAGAGCTCCTCCCAGGTGTGACGTCATCCAGTCCCTCTGATAACTGTAAACCCCAAGGCGGTGTGATGTGCCCAAGTTCCGTCTGCAGGAGGGGACTGCAGAGTCCACACCACGACCCCACAGAGCCCACCAGACACAGCTGTGGGGCCCTGTCCTGTCCTATGCCAATCTGAGAAGGCCCCTCCCAACAGTGGTGTGACAGGGTCCAGACAAATCACAACAGGATGAAAGGACAGGAAATACCAGGCTGGTGGGGGACGTACCGCCACCAACCAGCAATGCCCATTGTCAGGGACAATGGTACCTGGAAGAGGCTGGGGAGCTCCCAGAGGATGTTAGCAAATCAGGCCACACGTGTCCCTTCCAAATAGAAGTTCAGCAGCAGGTCTCACTTGCTCACCTAGGAATGACATGTGGAGCCTATCACCAGCTCCATAACCAGTGTCCCCACCTTCATCCACTTGGCTCCCAGAGCTCCTGGCCAAAACGGCACCTCCCTTCTTCTAAACCCCAAAGCCGGTGTTTCTAAGATAATTCTACTTCAGCTCCAACAAGGACTTGAGTAGCTTCTGCGGGCTGGACCGATGACCAGTTATTGCACTGTGGACATTTTCTAAGGGCAGATGATGGCTGTCTTGGTTCCAATCAACTGCCTTACAAACCACTGCCCTGGAATGCAACTTTTCCAAAGGTGGCATCACTCAACCCTCTGTTTTAAAAACACAAGTCAACAAAAATAACAAGTTGCACACCACCCCCTCCCCCCAACTCACAGCCGAACCTCCCACAGGACTGGCCGAATTCTGTAGGTGGACCACGCAGGCAACTGACGCCCACCAATCCAAACACCAGCACCTGGCCCCCAGGAGGGCCACCAGCCCATAGCCTGCAAGGAGAAAAGAACAAATCCTCCTACGGCCCTCAATGACATCTCACAGACCCAGCAACCTGATGCCAAGGTGCCTATCTGAAGTCACTGCATGTTTCATCGACACCCTCTGTCCCATACTGTGCAGAGGGCAGGGCTAAATCACCACCTCACCATTCACCAGGTCTGGAAAGCAAGCCCTTTCCAGCAAGGGAGAGGTGGGGAGGGACAAGAGAGCTCCTCCCCTGGTCATCTGGCTCACAGAATTCCTCCCCCCACCTGCCCACACATCTGCTCAGACTTTCTTTAGCCCTCACTATCTGCAACACACCCGCTTTCTCACCTGTGGTCCAGCCTCCACCTACAGGTCTGCGCCTCAGGTGCAGGGACCTTGGTTTTGTTCACTGTTGCCTCCTAAGTGCCTAGAACAGTGCCTGGCAAGTAGCAGGTACTTGATAAATGCAAATGATGGGAGGATGAAGTCCCTCATTCACAGCTGCTGGCCACCATGTTTACTCCAATATCACAAACATCTCAGGGGTCTCCCTCTGTGGCAAGTCAACACCTAGAGAGCAAATACGCTTCGTCCCATTGTCAGCTGTCACCTGCACTGGCCATCCCAGAGGATCACGAGAACACAGTGACTCTCGGTGGTCCTCACAAAGCTCCATCAAAGTCCAGGCCAAGGGTGCCATCTCTGAGTGGGTCCTGGAGATGCTGCTAGACAGAAGGCCACCTCTCCTGTCCCTCCAAAGCTGTGGTCAGTGGTGGCACTGGCTCTGCTACTCTCTCAGGCAAACATGTTTGCTCAGCAGGGCTCAACACGTTTTGAGAGAGCCTTCGTTTTCAATGCAGAGGTCCTGGAAGTTAATATGACCACAAAAATTTTCTCCAGTTTACCTTCTTGGCAACCCTAAAGCTATTCCAAATGGTTATATAAGGAAGGAGAAGGGAAGCCACGTGAGATTTTTGCAAAGCCACGAATTAAAGCAATGTGGAAATTAAACATAACAATCCACTGTGGTAACTCAGTGATGGGATTATCCATACAGTGGCGGCACAGTGTGGCAAGGCAGGGAGAGTGGAAGCTTGCTGGTAGAAGCCTGTGTTATCTGCTGGCTACAGTGAAGGCACACGCAAGGGCCACCAGGGCTCCTGAGGCCACTTGCCACCGAGAACCAAATCAACCACTTCCTTCCTTTTCCACTAAGGGCTAGGCAGCCCCTGGTGGCTCTGGGGAAAGTCCAGCCACACAGCAGTGGCCCTAGTCAAGCCCCAAGTGGGGTGGAGCAGATCTCACCAGTACTTCCTGCTGTGGACCTGAACCACACACATCTCACAAGTGCGGAAGGGGCAGCGAAACCAACCTGAGAGGCCATGATTTGGTCTGGGCTAAATGCCAGAGGACACCCTGCAGCGAGACTCGTGCTCCCTGTCACGACATGTCCAAGGCAAGGTTGGGTCTGAGCTGGGTTCTAGGAGAGGCACTGAAGTGGCCTGGAGAGGTGGCAGACCACTGGACATGGAGAAGGTTCATTTTTCACCATGGTGAAGATGAAGAGGGGGGAAAAAAACCAGAACTTTCCTCATTTGCTAACAGCAGCACCTCGTCAACATTTTAAACTTTTTTTTTAACTTAAAAAAAAAATTTCTGGTTTCCCTCACCTTCATCTTCACCACACAAGTGCTGACAGTCAACCACAGTCACAGAAAATCCAACAGTGCAATTAAGAGCAGGAATGCATGTTTTTACTACACCCTATGGCAGCATTAAAAAGTGCTGGCTCTGAACCCTACCTGTCACCACACCAAAACGGCTCTGCCCAGGGAACCTGTCACCAAAGCCAGGGACCCATCAGCCTGCCTCGGCCTCACCTCTCAGAGCAGTTCCTCGAACCCAGGGCTGCTCCTTCCTCCTGAACTCTGCTCCTGCCGATGGCCCCTCTACAGTCTCAACTTCCTCCACTTGGGGATCCTCAGGCCCCAACCCCAGATCCTTCCTCCCTCACTGCGAATTCACGCTCCAGGAGCAGAGGCAGCACCCCTGTGTAGGAAAGCCTGCAGTCCAGGAGTCACCTCCGGTAGGTGCCACTGCGTTGGACCCCAGTTTCAAAGCCCTGAGATGGTGGACCCCAGCCCTCCTCAAACCCAACTTGTGACACGCGCGCACCTCTTTCCAGCTCTGTGACTGTCTAGACAGTCTCACCACATTGGGCCTAATGCTGTGCTGACCGAGCACACCGAGGGAAGCAAGAAGGGACCTGGTGACCTGATGGTGCCCGTGCTCCTCGCCCTCGATATTGGAGGTCTCGCCCTGCCCCTGTGGTCTTCCTCTCCTCTGAGAGCATCTACTGAGCCATGGCTGTTGTCAGATGTGTGCCGTCGTGAACCCCAGCAGCCTCAGGAGGTGAGATGAGCATTATCATTGCACAAATGCACATCTGGAGACTCAGGAAGGGATGACGTCCTGTGGTGGCTTCAGGCTCAGAGTGTCCAGCAGACCCAAGAATGGAGACCAGTGCTCAGGTCTGACCCCAGAGGCCAAGCTCTGCACAGAACAAAGTGCAGAGCCAACTCACGCCCTTCACTCCCCCAACAGCAATGCTTTCCTGGGTGACTTTCCCATCTTAGTCCAGTGCCAGTAACAATTACGTAACTGCATCACAGATACTGCATTCTTTTTTCATTTAACACTTCTTGTTGCTACATAATCTTCAAGCTCATGTCTAACAGCTAAATGTTCTATTAATGTATCATAATTCCCTTAACCTTCTCTGATTGCTGGGCAGTTCATTTCTTTCTAAGTTCTCCTACTGCAACCAGTATTGGAATGAACATCTTCAAACATGCTTCCTTCTCTCATTTTTTCCTTAGGAATCAATTCCCAGGTGTTAAACTTTACTCCAAGAGAGTTCAGATACTTGCATGGCAACTGGTACTGCCTCAACTGTTTTCTTTTTGTTTTTCTTGAGACAGGGTCTTGCTCTCTTGCCCAGATTGGAGTGCAGTGGCACCACTGCGGCTCACTGCAGCTTTGACCTCCTGGGCTCAAGTGATCCTCCCGCCTCAGCTTCCCCAACTGCTGATTACAGGCAAGCCACTGTGCCCAGCCATGCTTCAACTGTTTTTGGCTCTTGGCTACAGTGAATGACCCCATCACAAAAGGGAGGGAGAAAGCAGCTCAATCTGCTGTGCCCTGCCAAGGGTCCTAGAAAGCAGCCCCACGTGGCATCAGAGCTGTTATCCTGCCCTCCTTACGTTTCCCTTGCCTCTGCACAGGTATGGCAGAGTCAGGCGAGTCTGACTCTGAAGGCCAGTCAGGCGAGAGAGAGGATCTGGCACAGACATTCATAAATAATTTCCTAGGACTGGCACTGAAGCCATACTGCCCACAACTGCTGATCACAGCCTCAGCCAACAAGCGCACGCGTGGGCCACCTCCTTGCATGGAGAGATGCAGAGAACTCGGTTGTATGCCGCCACACCCAGCTCTAACTCAGACAGGCATGTGTCAATGCTACTGTTGATCTACCTGGAGCAGGTTACATTCCTTCAGGAACATGCTGGCACAGGGTGGGGATGTTCCTGGGATGTTGGGCAGGATGTGGGGTTGAAGTGGAAGAGGCAAGAGCAGATCTAGCCCCTCTTCCACACTGCTCCCTTCCCCTCTTCACAAAGGAACAGGAGTGACAGGACCTGGAGTAAGGTCTTCCAAAACTCCTCCAGGTGGCTTGGGCAAAGTGAGGCCCTGGACAGGGTTCCACAGCCTAGCTGCTTCCCATCTGCTGGCTTCCCAGCCTGTGGCCCTCACACGGCACACTGTGCCACAGCCCCAAAGTTGCAAACAAATGGCCAAGAATGAGGTGGGCCATCTTGCAGCAGTTCATATTCCAATCTCACAAGAAGACCACCACTCCATCACAAAGTCCTATATCTCATAGACTGCGCCCACATGGTCAGAAGGTGACAGATGCCAGAGGGTAACAATGCCCCCAGGCTCATGAGAACACTGAGCCTGAGCCCGAACATGTCGACCAGACATGGCCAAGATGGTGGCAGAGCCTAGATCCTTCTCTAGGAGCTGTGGGTTCTTCTAGGACACAGGTACAGTACAGAAGCCGTAGCCTGAGAAGACAACCTCAGCTGTCTGTCCCATGTCCCTGTGCCCAGCACTGCCAGCTGATAACAATCTCAATTCAGAACAGCCTCAAAAGCAAGTTAAGTTTCCCCCGCTTCACAGGCAGTGCAGGACCCACTCAGGGCTCTCCTGCTGCTGTTATACACCAAATCTCAGAATGACACGTTCTCTAACCTTCCCACTTTCCTAGTTTATTTCAGTAGCACCTCTAGAGACAAGAAGTCAACTTACCACTGTTGTTTCAGACTGCACTTCCTAAACAGGTAACATTTAAGGTTCGACATCAGAAACAACACACCAAGACAATCACACCTGGGTGAGCATCGGGTTAAGCTTGTTTGCAAAGTTTGCCATCGGAAAACACGAAAGGAGGCAAACGCAAGCACGGTCCCGAGTTTACCCTCTCTCTCCTGGTTCCCAGTAGCACACAGAGGTACGTCTGGCTCTGTGGGCTGCTTGTTGAAGCCTTCGTTTACCTTTTGTTCCCACCACATCAGAGCCAGCCACTTTCTAAGGCTGGTTGTTTGTTTGTTTGTTTGTTTTTGAGACAGGGTCTTACTCTGTCACCCAGTATGGAGTGCAGTGGCATGTGATCTCAGCTCACTGCAACCTCCGCGTCCCGGGCTCAAGCCATCTTCCGACCTCAGCCTCACAAGCAGCTGGGATTACAGGTGTACACTACCTTGCCCGGCTAATGCTTTTGTATTTTTAGTAGAGACAGGGTTTCACCATGTTGGCCAGGCTGGCCTTGAACTCCTGACCTCAGGTGATTGGCCCAACTTGTCCTCCCAAAGTGCTGGGATTACAGGCACAAGCCATTAATGCCCTGGTCTGCCTCCAGATGCATCCCATCATTCTCCTTAACCCAGCAGCACTTGCTAGTGGCATGAACTGCCCCACCTGGCATCCAGTACTGTTCCCTCCCAGCAACACAGCAAAAAAAATCCACTGCTTTTGCTACAGTTGAGAAGTTGCGTCAACAACTGCTGTTCTCCTGCATACCCTCTGACAAGTTCCACCGCCAGCACTGACAGTTCCAGTCCTGCCACCCCACAGGTCCACAGACCCCAGGCCACTGAAGACCTCACTTCTGACACTGGTGTATTAGGCCTGCTGTGCTGTACCCTTCATCTGTAATAGGCTTTAGGACAAACTGTAAGGGAGAAAATGTGCTATAATGACATCAAAGTTCACCGGCTGCTGAAAACCGGGAGAATGTTGCTGAAAAATTTAATGGCTACAATAAATAAAACAAAAGTAATAAAAAATACAGTACATGTACCGGGGAAACAACTGAGATCAAGTACCAAGTCCCACCAGTCAAACTTCTTGAGCCTCCCTGCCCCTCCCCGCTTAGGGACACATGTCCTCCACTGGACAGCTCCTGGAGGGCCTCATGTGTCCTGGTGCTGGTGCGGGAGGAAGCCTGGCGGAGAGACTGCTGTCAGGCAGGGCTCCAGATGCCATCGAATCGTTTTGATTGCCCTTTCCTTTCTTTTTCTATTTCACTCTTGTCTTAAGCAATAATACCTGGACTTGGGCGATATTTGGTGGGTTATACTTTTTCCTAGTACCCATGAAAATAAATGCATAGCTATCAAAATAAAACATGCTCACCTACAAGGCCATAAAGTCCTTTTCCACGGTGGGAAACATGGATCCTCTAACCCACAGGCTTTGCTTTATTTATCAGCAGCGCCTTCAAATCAGAGATGAGCTGTAGACTCTGGCCATCCTAAACAAATGCTAGGCCTCTCACAGACACAGAGTAAATGTGATGTGTGGTGTCTTGGGACCTGCAGGAAGCCGATGTGCAGGACGCAGGAATAGCTGCAGGAAAGAGCCTGTCCACCCTCCCTTAAATATTAGCTTTTGTCACCCAGAATCCCTTTTTAAAAGGGGGTGATATTTGGTGGGAGAGGCCAGGGAAGAAGCCCTAAGGCTCTGATGCATTACTGCCCTCTGACTCCTGATCACCCTCACTGCTGCGCCCCTCCCTGCAGGAGCAGCCCAGGCTTAGCGGATTCCCTCAGAAACCCTAGTTCCAGTCCCTGCCAAACTGCTCCCCTACCCTGCTGGCCTGGGGCTGGAACTGGGGTTCCTCTGTAGCACCCTGCAGCGCAGCTGGGCAAGCCACTTCTCTGTGCACCACAGGACACACCTGTACAGGGGACAGTGCCATTGAGCCCACAGATGCTCTGAAGACAGGAGAGAGGCTATGTGCAAAGCATCTGCCCTGGGGCCAATGTGGCACTAACTACTTGCCACAGAAGCCTCAAAAGTTAGACCTAGATGGATGTAAATTCTACCCTCTGCCCCTCCGGTGCCTGAGATGGGGTGAGGACACACTTGCCAAGCACCCACCTGTGAGAGGGGGACAGGCTATCACAGGCAGTCAGCAGGCAGCCAGCCTAGGCCCAGGCCCACCATGGGCGCCTTCCCTGGCTGTGGTGCACCCTCCCTAGATCCCCCCCTCCTCCCACCCCGGGCCTTCCTGCCACAGGTCCCTGCAGCAGCCACCTCCTGCTCCGCACAGCCTTGCATGGGTTGTACTTCCACCTCCCCTTGGCACAGCTCTGGAATTGCGCCAGGCTGAGGAAAAGAGAGCAGATACCACCCCCTCTAGTGATGCATCAACACCGATCAATGTCTGGGACCCCGGGCCCTGAAGCTGGATCTGGCCTCAAAATCCACTTTGACCCGAAGCTTCACTGATCGCTGGGGTGCAGGGGGGCCTGCCTTCTCCTTTTCAGGCATGCCTAGCAATCCCCCCATCCAACTGCACATCTACTAATACTGCCAGAATTTCACACCCCTGCCCCTCCCCACAGACCCCAGAGGCCCTGTGAGGAAGCCTCACTTTCTAAGCCCCTATCAGCTCCCCGGGTTCTCAGCCTCCTGCCGGTGGCCTCCAAGACTGCCTTGAACTGCACCTCCCCCACTGACCCCAAGTGTAAGATGAGGCCTCTGGGATCCTCCTCCCCAACCTGTTACTCCCAAAGAAGATCCCACAGGCCCTCCTGCTTGCTGTAGGAACTTTGCTGAAGATGGACTAGGAGGAGCTGGTTCTTCGCAGCCTCAGTGAGGCCGATCAGGCACTATTTTATTTATTAAGAAATTCTTGGCCGGGAACAGTGGCTGACGCCTGTAATCCCAACACTTTGGGAGGCCAGGTGGGTGAATCACTTGAGGCCAGGAGCTCAAGGCCAGCCTGGCCAACATGGAAAAACCCTGCCTCTGCTAAAAACACAAAAATTAGCCAGGTGTGGTGGCGCACGCCTGTAGACATGGCTACTGGGGAGGTTGAGGCACAAAAATTGTTTGAACCCAGGAGGTTGAGGTAGCAGTGAGCTCAGACTGCGTTACTGCACTTCAGCCCTTTTACAAGCAGCTAAGGCACAGAGAGCTCAGCTAATCTACCTGAGGTCACACAGCTGGATTTGGGGCCCAGGCAGCCTGATTACAAGCACTGACTCTTTTTTTTTTTTTGCACTCCAGGCTGGAGTGCAATGGCATGAACTTGGCTCACCACAACCTCTGCTTACCGGGTTCAAGCGATTCTCCTGCCTCAGTCTCCCGAGTAGCTGGGATTACAGGCATGTGCCACCATGCCCGGCTAATTTTGCATTTTTAGTAGAGATAGAGTTTCTCCATGTTGGTCAGGCTGGTCTCAAACTCCCAACCTCAGATGATCTGCCCGCCTCGGCCTCCCAAAGTGTTGGGATTACAGGTGGGTGCCACTGCACCTGACCTACGCACTGGCTCTTTTACCACACTCTCAGCTGCCACTCACAGCAACACACAGATAGAGCATGCCTGTGGCCTTGAAGGTGCTCTTGGCCTGGCCAGGCAAGCAGACACGTGATGAGAGAGCTTCAAAGGGTGTAGCAGGCAGGGCTGTGACACTCAGGATGCTCTGGGGCCCCTAGGAGGATGACAGAGGGAGTCTGCGAGGATGCCTGGAGAGTAAGCAGGAGTCCTCTGGGCAAGCTGGGGAGGCAAGGACCCAGGAGCAGCAGAAGTAAAGGGCTGGGCAGAGAGCAGAGCAGCGTGCGCAGAGTGCCAGACAAGGTGAGGACACCTCCCAGCAGGCCACCCCAGGCCACGCTCAGCTCAGAGTGACAGGGTCAGACTGTCGTTTTAAATAGCTCATTCTGCTGTGCAGAAATGAACACACAGCTGAGGCAGGGAGACAGCTCTGTGGGCGCTGGCCAGCCTCAGGCAGCGACATGGTGAGGGGCAGGAAGAGATGTGGCTGTGGGAAGCAGCGGGGCTGAGACAGGGAGGACTCAGGGCAGGCCGGGAAGCTCACCACTCGGCTGGTGGGAGAGGAAGGCTGTGTGCCTGCTGGGGTGCCACGGGATGGATGGGGGGACACCAGTAGCCAGACACCAGAGAGCCGCCGTCAGCCTGTCCTACTGACGCGCACCTGCTGGTTCATTCATTCCCTATGGGAAGTTCTGAGCACAGACTTCCCGCAGATCACACTGCACCCATTCTGGGACACCAGTACATCACTGACCATGAGGGAAAAAATGGTGCCGAATGGAAGACACAGCTTCTCCTCAAAGACACAGAAATGCGACTGAAATGGGCATGTCATTCCTTCTCAGAGCAACCCTGAGCACTTGGAGGTAGGCCCAGGTGGGAGGTCTTCCTCACACCCTGCACACAGCCTGGAACCATAAGCCATCCCCACTACCCTCTCCCCTCAACCGTCATGAATGGGACCCTGAATGCCACACCCCTACCACCTTTCTAGACTTAACTCAGAAACAACCGCTATGGGCAATTCCACTTCTGGGTATGTACCCAAAAGAACCGAAAGTGGTGACGTGGACAGACATTTACACACCCATGTCCACAGGAGCATTATTTGCCATGGCTAAAACATGGTGGATACAACCCAAGTGTCCAGGAACAGATGAATGAATAAGCCAAGTGTGATATATCTAAACAATAGGAGAGTATTCAGCCTTAAAAAGGAAGGGAATCCTGACACATGCAACAACACAGACGAAGACTGAAGACATTATGCTGAGGGAAAGAAGCCAGTCGCACAAACACTGCACAATTTCACTCATACTCAGAAGCCAGTAATCAGAGAGGCGGCAAGTCGAACAGTGTGTGTGCCCAGGGCTCGGGGAGGGGAGGGAGGTGAGTGCTGAATGGGAACAGAGCTCAGTTTTGTAAGACGAAGAGTCCTGGAGACAGAGCATCATGACCACACAACCATGTATGTGTGTAAGACCACTGAAATGCACAGTTAAAAATGGTTAAGATGGTTAAGTTTTATGGGATGTATATTTTACAATGAAAAAAACAAAAACAAAAACACCGACGGGACCCTGGCAGAGCCTCTGCTGCCTGAGTTCCAAAGAGGTCCTCCTGAGGACCACTCTCCCTCAGGCGTCCTTTGGGTGGCTCCTGGGCCCTCTGCTTCTCCTGCAAAGGCCACTGAGGCTAACGGGAGCCTCATGTGTAAATAAATGGACAGGGCAGCCAAAGAAGTGAGGGGCTGGGCTTGGAACTGAGACCAGGAAAACCTCCTGAGGTTGTGGAGCAAGTTGTATGTCCAAGATAAGCATGAACATCGCTCCCTTGTGGGACTGTGGGAGGGATGAGATGGCCATGTGGCAGAACTTGCAAGGCACATAGTCAAGTGCCAGCCTGCTGGAGGTGGGTCTCGATCTGTGCAATGGGAAGCATGGAAACCATCACCTCTAGGGCCACTGTTAAGCCATGAGTGCTCATGAGTGCTTGAGGGCTTTAAAAAAAAAAATTCTTCCCTTGTTTTCCTTTTAACTTCCCACGCTATGCTGATGTATCAAGAGCCTTTCTGAATGCTAATAGCACATCTGCAGGAGCTATAGGAAGATCCTGGGGAACAGATCTCAGCCCCTGAGCTTCAGTCTCCCTATTGGTCAATAGCAGGGCCCCAACACTGCCTATCTCGGTATGTGGGGGACAGATGTAAACAAGTACTCTCCCCAGGCTCACTCTGGCAGGCCTCTTGGAGCCCACACCAGCTCACACACCTGACCTCAGCTGTTCAAGTAACGCAGTGGGGGACCAGGGGAGCTAGGGCATCAGGGAAGGGTCTCTGGCTCCGTAAGGCTCCAGGCAGTGGTGAGAGGACCCCGAGGTTGGAAGGCACATCCTGTGAGTACAGGCTCTGGGCAGAGCCATGGAAGAGGTACCCATGGAAAGGTGCCTCTGCCTGCAAGGGGCACCCACAGAAGATTCCTCTCCATTATTTGCCACTGTGAAAACTACCACCCAGCACTTTCACTGCCTGGCAGACCTAAGCACAAGTAGAGGCTCCCCTGGGTGCACAGGGAGACATTCACAGGAATATCTGCAAAACACCGTTTCATTAGCAAAACTCTGGAAGCCAGCTCCATGATCATGAAGTGGCTGCTAGCAGGGAATGCAATGCCGCAGTTAAAGGAGTGAGCTAGACCCACGTGTAACCAAGCACAGAAAGCTGGGACACACTGTGGAGGGAGGTGAGCTAGGTGTAGAGTGACTGCCCTGTGTGCCAGCACTGAATGAAAAGCCACATGCACAGTATGGCCCAGTGCTCTGGGCTGTGCCTGCACAGTGCAGGAAAATGGACTCTACACTAGTGACATGGGTCCTCTCCAGAGGGACAGAAGAACTGCATCAGGGACAGGGGTCAAAGGGGGCCTTTAGCTGTAACTCAAACATTTTACTTTTTAAAGGAAGATGTATTTATTGCATGTGTACTGAAAAGTCAACGAGAAAAAAGGGAAAAAGAAACATATTAAGGCGAACGATTAAGCTCAGGAATGCCCAGGAGTGCGGGGCCATGCCTGGATGTGTAGGCTGAGGCTGGGTCCCAGGACGCTTCGAAGACCATGAGCCACCTAGATTCCATTCTGCACGGGGAAGGCTGGTTCTAAGGACTGTACACAAGGATATCAGAGACAATGGGTTACAGAAGGCCACCTCAGGCCAGGTTTGCTGGGCGACACCTGTTACTCACTGTCATTCTTAATAGCACCTCATTCATGTGAAAGTGTCCTGGTCTGGATAAGATACACAGTCACCCTAGCTACAGGGGGCAGGGAGTGGCTCACAGTGATGCTGCCACCCCTACCCCTGGGAGCCACAGTCAGCGCCACCGCTATAAAGACACAGCCCTACAGAGTCCTAGAGCTGGACTCGGGTGGAGGGAGGGGCATTTTACAGATGCACATACTCAGAGAAATTGGATGCTGGCCCAAGGTGACACATGCCCACACAGCTAGGTTGGGGACCACAAAAATATGTCTGTCCCAAGCTTCTGTGAGCCTCATCTGTTCACATGGGTGCTGTTATCCCATTTTCCCATCACGGGTGAGAAAATCAGTACCTACCTGCAGTACTCGAAGGTACCCACCAGCAGTGCCAATGTGGTGCCGATGGTGGGGTGAACTGGGGATTGGTGGTAGCCCCTCAGTCGGGGGAGGGAGAACTTTTTAAGTGACGGAAATATTCTACACCTCAACTGGGGTAGTTACACAGGTATATGAATTTGTCAAAATGCATCAAAATGTAGCATAGAGCTAAATAAAAAGGCAAATGTGAAAGCAAGACAGACATCAGTGTTTAATGAGGGACTTCCACTGCCAAACGTACACCTGAAATAGGCACATCGTACTGTATGTAAATTAGACCTCATTAAAGGCAATTTTTAAATTGTTGGAGGTAGAATCAGAAAGACAGCTGAGAGGAAAGTCCCTAAATATGGTTTTTAATGCCTGAAGTTTGAGACACCAGTGTGGGCAGGACACTGACACTGATGAGGCCAAAGGGGCTCCTCGGACTGAGATGAGAGCTGAAGGCCATGAGTGACCAGGTGGATGAACAAAGCCCATGAAAAGAAGTGGATAGAACACAGAGACAGTGGCAGCAGCACCTGGGGCCACCATCCAATTGAGACAGGTAGGGTGGGCCAGGCTGCCCCACCCACTGCACACACACAGAGAAAGCAGCAGCAAAGGGGACGGGCACAGGGCACCCTGCCAGGAGCAGTGTTTCTGCATTGTCCCAGCCAGGCGGCACTAGAGGAAAGGAGAGGAGAGGAGAGGCTCCAGTGAACAGGGTGGGAGACATGGCTTGGTGAAGGCATAGGGGAACAAGGAGGCAGGCAGGAGATGCTAGGCAAGGAGGGGACTGTCAAGCAGACTCCATGGCACTGGAAGGAAGAGGTTTGAGCATTCATCCTATAAATGGATGACCCTTGGAAATGAACAGCTGAGGCTGCATGGTACCCTGCCAGTCACAAAGTGCTTTTTCAAAGTTGTCTTCTTATCGAACTCCTGGTTACAAAGAGCCGAAGCTCTGCATCACTGTGTGCGGATATTCGTGCATGGCAAATCTACCATCCAGACAGGCCAGTTTTCCCTTTCCTCCTTCACTCAAAACTCAGGCCTGGCAAGGGATAGAGCATCGGATCACTACCACACCAGGCAGCCAGACAGAGCCAACCTGTAGCTCCACCTCGCCCTTAGTGGGTCATCTGGAATCCACACACCCGGGCCCACTGGCAGCAGGTGAGGTCAGGAGACAGGCACTGTTGCCAGCAGGAGAGGCTGCGGTGACTCTTGACTCTCAGGAGACTGTATGGCCCCATACATGCGGCCAGCACAGTCAGCACAGAGCAGCCTGAAGACACAATGGGGCTGGGTGCGGTGGCTCACGCCTGTAATCCCAGCACTTTAGGAGGCTGAAGTGGGCAGATGACCTGAGGTCGGGAGTTCGAGACCAGCCCGGCCAACATGGTGAAACCCCCGTCTCTACTAAAAATACAAAAATAAGCTGGATGTGGTGGCGCATGCCTGTAATCCCAGCTACTCAGGAGGCTAAGGCAGAATTGCTTGAATCTGGGAGGCAGAGGTTGCAGTGAACCAAGATCACATGCCAGTGCACTCAGCCTGGGTGACAGAGCGAGACAAGGTCTCAAAAATAAACAAATAAAAACAAAAACAAAAGACACAATGAGGGAGGGTTTCCTTTTTTTGGACGGGAGCGGGCTATAAGAAGCAAATGCGGCATTAGCCATGCTGAAACCTAGAGAGATTGTTGATGGCCCAGTGATGAAGTCAGCAACAGTGACTGCCACCATTTGGGAAGGGAGCAGGCTGAGACAGGGCTGCTTGTCTCCCAGGGGAGGGGTGCCTGGCACACACCAGGAAGCAATGTTGGTGTCTGGCATCAGGAGCACCTTTGTAGGTTTGGTGGGAACCCAAACCCACCTGGGATGCACAATGGAACTGCTGCAAACACGAGAGTTCATTCAGTCACCTTTTCACAGACAGACTCTCCCTGTGTTGGTCAGTCTGGTCTCAAACTTCTGGGCTCAAATGATCCTCTTGTCTCAGACTTCTAAAGTGTCGGGATTACAGGTGTGAGCCACTGTATCTGGCCTCAGCTGCTATTTATCTCCTGGAAAAATGAGAACGTTGGCCAGGCATGATGGCATGCACCTGTAATCCCAGCTAATCAGGTAACTGAGGTGGGAGAATCGCTTAAAGCCAGGAGTTTAAGACCAGCCTGGGCAACATATTGAGACCCTGTCTCTAAAAAATAAATAGATAAATAAAAATAAAAATTTAAAAATTTAAAAGTTAGCCAGGTACGGCGGCATATACCTGCAGTCCCAGCTACTCAGGATGCTGAAGTGGGAGGATCACTTGAGCCCAGAAACCCAAGGCTACAATGAGCTATGGCCATGCCATTGCACTCACACCTGGGTGACAGAGACTGTCTTCTTTTGTTTAAAAAAAAAAAAAAAAAAAAAAAAAAAAAAAAAAGCGTGCCCATATTGTGTGTGCCTTATGCCTTCTGAGGAGGAACTCAGGGAGCAGACAGAAGGCTCACATTCATGCTGGGGAAGGCAGGCAACAAAGGCCACAGGCCACACTAAAAGCCATGAAGAAAATAAACAGTGTGATTGATGTGAGTCAAAGGCTTCCCTTGCAACCACTGGGCCAGACGAGGTAGTCACCTCAGCCCTGAAGCCCTGAGAGAACCTGGGGAGGTGATACATCTGGACCAAGAAGCAGCGCAAGTTTGTCCAACCCATGGCCCTTGGGCCACATGCAGCCCCACACAAATTCGTAAACTTTCTTAAAACATTATGAGATTTTTTTTTTTTTTTTTTTTTTTTTAGACGGAGTCTCGCTCTGTTGCCCAGGCTAGAGCGCGGTGGCCGGATCCCAGCTCACTGCAAGCTCCGCCTCCCGGGTTTACGTCATTCTCCTGCCTCAGCCTCCCAAGTAGTTGGGACTACAGGCGCCCGTCACCTCACCTGGCTAGTTTTTTGTATGTTTTTTAGTCGAGATGGGGTTTCACCGTGTTAGCCAGGATGGTCTCGATCTCCTGACCTTGTAATCCGCCCGACTCGGCCTCCCAAAGTGCTGGGATTACAGGCTTGAGCCACCGCGCCCGGCCGAGATTTTTTTTTTTTTTAAGCTCATCAGCTATCATCAGTATTAGTGTATTTTATGAGCAGCCCAAGACATTTCTTCTTCCAATGTGGCTCAGAGAAGCCAAAAGATTGGATACCCTGATCTAGAGCAAGTTGCGTGATGACCCCGCCTCCCCTTCAGGGCAGCTGGCTCCTCGTGAACCAATGAGGGGTGCTAGACAGGGCCAATGGGAAACTACGATCACGAGAACTGTCCCAGCAGCCAGCTGCAAAGGTGCAGACACCATCTGGACAAGAAGCCTGTCTGTGGTCTGAAGCCCGGCAAGCAGGCCAAGGGGCACCAAGTCCCTGGTGGGCAAGGCTCCAGGCCCAGGCCAGATCTCCGTCTGCACACATTCCAATACATCTCCTCTTCTGGGGCCGCAAGCCCTCAGCATCCAAGCCAGCTAAGGGGCAGGGACTCTACCCAGGCGTGTGCTGGAGCCAGCTCATGCCAGCTTTACTGAGAGAGCAAGCCCGTGGTGACACTTTCAGGAATCAAAGGAGTCATTACTAACAATTACATTATATAAGCTTACAATAAGTTGTGATAAGAACAAAGGAGGAAGTTTTCAGTACTGTGTACTCAAAACTCATCACTTCCTACTTATTTTACCAAACTTAGTACTATCTAGGTTTCTGAGGTTATTCATGACTACTGTATGGGCATGGAGGACATGGTGTGCTACTCAGTCTCTTTCCCAACCTCACATTCAGTGACCTCATGTTAGTGGCTTGAAGCCAGGCATGGTGGGAGTATTTCCACCACAGAAATCAGTAAACACTATAAATCAGGGCTTGATTTTATGGGCTCCAAACTAGAAATTTGCAAACTTCTGGGCCATTCCGTAACACTGTCTGTTTTTGTAAATAAAGGTTTTACTTTTTTCATTTTATATGTTGTTTACTGAGGTAAAATTCACATTGACATAAATTAACCACATCAAGTTTTACTGGAACAGAGTCACGCTCATTCACTCACAAACTGTCTCCGGCTGCTTTTGTGCTACAAAGGTAGCAGTACAACAGAGACTCTACGGCCATACGGCCTGCGAAGATGAAAATATTTACTATCTGGCCCTTTACAAAAAGTTTGCCAATTCCTGGCGTTTAGACTTAAGAAAGTGATGGAGAAAATGTTAATAACGCAATTAAAAAGTGTGTCATGCCTGAAATCATTACATTGGGAACTGGACAACTGAGAAAGTATTCTTATAGTACAGGTATTTGAAAACTATTATCCAATTCAGCAAAGACATCACTTGACTCATTAACACAAAGATATCCATCAAGCTGGTGCAGTGGCTCATGCCTGTGATCCCAGCACTTTGGGAGGCTGAGGCGGGTGGGTCACTTGAGGCCAGGAGTTCAAGACCAGCCTGGCCAAAATGCAGAAACCCTGTCTCTACTAAAGATACAAAAATTAGCTGGGTATGATGGTGCACACCTGTAGTCACAGCTGCTTAGGAGGCTGAGGCATCAGAATCACTTGAATCCAGGAGGTGGAGGTTGCAGTGAGCAGAGATTGCACCACCACACTCCAGTCTTGAGTGACAGAACGAGACTCTGTCTCAAATAAAAAAAAAAAAAAAACAAAAATAAAAAGAATAAAGACATCAACCAAAGTCATGTCAAAACCAATCATAAGTTGATACAAAAGCTCAGCAAAAATCAATGGAAGCAGCTGGTGAGAAGCACTTGGCTATGTGGAACTGACAATAGTGTTGTATATTTCATTATTATTTGCAAATGCCACCCATCCTTTATACCAGTAAAACTCATAAACTTACATGCATATTTACATATGTATATATATGAATTTTTTTTTCCTAAGCTGGTTGTCAAATTTTCACCAGCACACCACTGTCTATACCTTAGTATATGCCTTGTGTATATTAGAGCTTCATTATTTTGAAGTGCTTGAAATAGAGTCTGAATGAAACTAAAGTCCATTTGCATTATTGTATTTCAACATTCCATATAAATGAAAGGACTAAAGAATCTGGATTTTTTAGAAATGCCAACTCATAAATTTTTCAATGTTTACTAAAAAAAATGCTTCTAAGTTTTATCACCTTCTTGTGCAAACAAAATTTCTCCACAATTATAAAAGTCAAGCAAAACAGAAACAAAAATAAAACAAAACCCACACCCTAACATATAAAAGTGATGTTCTTGGACACAAGTACTCTTTAAAAAAAAAAAAAAAGGCAATGTTATTTCAGTGATGTTATTCAAGTTGGGTGTGGTCGCTCACACATGTAATCCCAACCCTTTGGGAGGCCAAGGAAGAAAGATCACTTGAGGCCAGGAGTTCAAGACCAGCCTGGGCAACACAGCGAGACTATCTCTATAAAAAATACAAAAATTAGTGAGGGGTAGTCGCTAGCACTTGTAGTCCCAGCTACTTGGGAGGCTGAGGCAGGAGGATCCCTTGAGCCCCAGCAGCTCAAGACTGTAGTGACCTATGATTGCACTACTGTGCTCCAGCCCAGACAACCAAATCTTTTAGAGCAAGACTCTGTCTCTAAAAAATAAGCAAGACCTTGTCTCTAATAATAATAATAATCATAATGTTATTCAACACAAGTTCAGCATTGACTATGTTCCCTAAAACCCTGTATTTTATTTTCCTTATAATTTCTTTTGTTCTTTTTGAGACAGAGTCTCGCTCTGTTGCCCAGGCTGGAGTGCAGTGGCGCAGATCGATCTCTGCTTACTGCAAACTCCACCCCCCCGGGTTCATGCCATTCTCCTGCCTCAGCCTCCCAAGCAGCTGGGACTACAGGCGCCCGTCACCACGCCTGGCTAATTTTTTTGTATTTTTAGTAGAGACAGGCTCTCACAGTGTTCACCAAGATAGTCTCGATCTCCTGACCTCATGATCCGCCCACCTTGGCCTCCCGAAGTGCTGGGATTACAGGTGTGAGCCACTGCACCCGGCCTGTAATTTCTTTTTTTTTTTTTTTTTTTTCCGAGACGGAGTTTTGCTCTTGTTGCCCAGGCTGGAGTGCAATGGTGTGATCTCAGCTCACCACAACCTCCACCTCCTGGGTTCAAGTGATTCTCCTGCCTCAGCCTCCTGGTAGCTGGGATTACGAGCATGCGTCACCACACCTGGCTAACTGTGTATTTTTAGTAAAGGTGGGAATTCTCCATGTTGGTCAGGCTGGTCTCAAACTCACGAACTCAGGTGATCCGCCTGCCTCGGCCTCCCAAAGTGCTGGGATTACAGGCGTGAGCCACCATCCTTATAATTTCTATGGAAGAAACAGCATGTGCACTTTCCCCTAGTCTCACCTCCAATTTACCCACTGCACCCTGTGGATGCCACTGTTTCCTACGTGTGCCATGACATGGAAGGCTGAAAGCAGTGCGACAGCAGGAGGGCATGGGCTCTATATAACGGGTGGCCAAGAGAGGCCTGAAGAAGTCCGACTGTCACAAGAACTGGAGGAGGGAGAAGGTTCTCCCACAAGAATGAGGGCAAGGGTTCAAGTTGAGCTGAGAAAGGAAAGAAGGGCCCAAGGCCTGTAGCATGTGTAGATCATGACAATAAGGAGTGTAGGCGTCTATTCGAAGGGTGATGGAAAACCACTGAAGGATGTGAAGTGACAGTGGTGTCATCTGCTTATCAGTGTGGAAGGGGCAGGACCAAGAGGGAAATGGCCAGGGTTGGACTCAGATAGAGGGCAGAGGAGGGCTGCAGAACATGCAACCTGGCAGTAGCCCCCGGGTCTCACAGGTGGAGTAGGTGACTAAGGTGAGAGGAAGGCAGAGGCACAGATCACTTCAGGGTGTTGAGCAGAGCCATGGGGTGTGGCTTCACTGACCGTGTGGAGAAAACCAGGTGTTGTCCAGTCAGTCCTGGTGGGATGGACCCCAGGCTTCTAGGAACATGACTGGTGGCCTTGACTGGAGTGTCGTGTTGCACACTAGTGCTCTGAACCTTCCGGAAACACATGAGAGGGGAAATAATCCTCTCCACTGATTGCAGTACATAGAGGCCCGCAATCCACTCCAGAGCCGATTGCTCTCAATAGTGCTCAAGTGCTCTTCAGGCTAGAGCAGTCTACTTTTATTTTCATTTTTTTTACAGTTTAATTGAAAAGACAATGGAGCACAGGGGAAAACAAACTAACCCATTTCCCCTGCCCCAACCAACACAAGTGCTTCCATTTTACCCCAGATTCTAGTTCTTCAGGCATCCAGCCTATCCAGATGCCTGAGTGACAAAACCACTCCTTTCCCCCTCATGGCAAGGCCTACCCATTTTTCTATAGAGCCTCCAGAATCACGCTTTCGGCTATAGGCTATTTGACTCTGTGGATGCACCATGATTCTGAAGCTTCTCCTATGCTGTTTAAAAATAAACTTCATTAAAAAAAAAAAAAAAAAAAAAAAGAATTAAATGGAGACAAGATCTTGCTATATTGGTCAGTTTGGTCTTCAACTCCTTGCCTCAAGTGATCCTCCCACCTTGGCCTCCCAAAGTGTTGCGATTACAGGCATGAGCCACCAAGCTCCGCCTGTAAATAAACTTCCAAGAGTAAAATTACTGGGTCACAGGACATGAGCAAGTCCATGGCTCTTGCTACATAAATAGTTTCCAGGAGGGTGACAGTGGCTCTGAGCTCCTGCCAGCAGGGTGATGCAGGTTGTTGGGGGTGGGGTAGGAGATAGGCCAGGAGAGATAAAACCGCAACAGGCTGGCTTAACGTCCAGTCTTGATTACCTGCCAAGGCCATTCTGCCCACATGTTTTTGTGCAAGGTATATGTTCCAGGCATCAAATACGTCAACATTTTTCCATCCAGTAAAATCTTGGAGATCTTATGATTTATGATTACTTTTTGTTTGTTTTTTTTCTCGAGACAGGGTCTCATTCTGTCGCCCAAGCTGGAGTACAGTAGCGTGATCTTGGCTCACCGCAGCCTCAGCCTACACAGCTCAAGCAATCCTCCCATCTCAGCCTCCCGAGTAGCTGGGACCACAGGCACATGCCACCACCCCCAGCTAATGTTTGTGATTTCTAGTACAGACAAGGTCTCACTACGTTGCCAAGGCTGGTCTCAAACTCCTCGCCTCAAGCAATCCTCCACCTCGGTCTCCCAGAGTGCTGGGATTACAGGCTGGAGCCACCATGCCTAGCCACAATTGTTAATTCTAAAGTAAGTCTCTACACAGGAAGGATATTGGCTATTGCTTCTGAAAGGTAGTTTCATGTGCACAAAGTTGTATTTTGATCACCCTACCTGCAACTGCAGCACAGAGAGATTTGGGAAAGTATAGGCAGCTTTTTCTTTTTGAGACGGAGTCTCGCTCTGTCGCCCAGGCTGGGGTGCAGTGGTACGATCTCCACTCACTGCAAGCTCCGCCTCCCAGGTTCACACCATTCTCCTGCCTCAGCCTCCCGAGTAGCTGGGACTACAGGCGCCTGCCACCACGCCCGGCTAATTTTTGTATTTTTAGTAGAGACGGGGTTTCACCATGTTAGCCAGGATGGTCTCGATCTCCTGACCTTGTGATCCACCTGTCTTGGGCCTCCCAAAGTATATGCAGCTTTTAAACCTGATTGTGAATTTCAGCCTAAGCACCTCTTCCAAGGAAGAGGCTCTGGACCCTGATGTCTGGGATTTTGTTCTACAACAAATTTCTTCCTGTTTTCCCCCGAGGGAGCATTTAGAAATGTGTAAATTATGCAATGTTGTCTTGTAACTGCTCGTTGCTGACACTAAAGGAAAGACTATCCTTGAAAAAGAACGGCATTTGTGAAAATCGAAGTCCAGTATCTACAAACTCATCTAGGGGAATAATACCCCCTAGCTCCTGAAAAGTCAAGAAGGGGCTTATACATGTTTAGTACCTAGTAGGTACTAAATTTCCTTTCAGGCACTGTTTACCTTTAGTAGGACAGGGACGTCTTCACTTTATAGAGTATTAATAGCAGTGATAAATATTTGATGTGATTTGTCCAAGAACATACAACTTGGAGATAGAGCTGTAGAGATTCGAATCCAGGTCTAATTCCCAAACTCTTACATATTAAATACTTTTCTTTCTTTCCTTCTTTCTTTCTTTGGGAGGAGGGGAGAGGAGGCTTAGAGGATTTCTAGTTGACTGTTAAACCTATTCATCATCCTACCCATAAGAAATGAAAAGGTTCCCTTCTCCACAAGAAAAGGCCTCATGAACTGGAGCTGACATGGCTCAAAGGCTCTAGAGACATCAGAGGCTGTATCTGGCTGGGGAAGGGACAGGGGATCCCTCTGTACTCCACGACAACTCAGGCACAAACTCCTGCACTTCCGACGTGGAAAAAGACAGCAGAGTCCCCAGCTCTCTACCCAAGGTGCAGGCAAGGCACTTGATGGGCACTGTCCAGGTGGCACTGGCTTCACGTGCATTCCCCTCCCCTCTACAGTGGGCAACAGTGTTATCTCTGGATGAAAGCAAAGGCTCTGAGGGCAGAAGGAGTCGGGTTCACAGCTGTGCAGTGCCAGCGACCTAAACTCACTATGCTTCAGTTTCCTGAATTAGCCCATCTATAAAATGGATGATTCTTAGCACAGAGTGAGCACACAGTAAGAGTTGATGCTGTTGTCCTTGCAACCATTTCTATTATGACCCCAGGATAAAGTCCCTATAGTCCCTTATGAAGATTTACACCAAAGGATGTCAAGCCCTTGGTTTGTGAAGTGGGACAGGTAACCAGATTCAATGAGATCCATGCCCTGGGCTTGGTGACAGAATCATTGATGGAATTAAAATCCTCACTTCCCCCTTGCAACTGCATGGCCTCAGGAAGACAACATCCCAAACTCATCTGTCACAGGAAGACAGTACCAGCATCTTCATGATCAGGGTGACTAAATGGAGGCTAGGCATTATGCCAGGCTCTCAACACACCTCAAACCCCAGAGGACGGTATCAACAGGTGATGGCAATGCCAGCTCCATGTCACAGGTAAAAAGACTGAGGCTTGGAGACATTAAGTGATCTGGTCCAAGGTCACCGAAGTAGAAACAGCTGAGAAGGACCCGAGGCCTTCCAGCTAAGGTCCAGAAGCTGTGCTAAGGGTAGTGTCTGGCCCGGCGCAGGGTCTCACGCCTGTAATTCCAGCACTCTGGGAGGCTGAAGCAAGCAGACCGCTTGAGCTCCAACCATGGGAGGAATCCAAAGGGCTGAAGGTTGGAGAGAGCCAAGTAACCATCACAGGAGGGGGCTTCCTCCAGGGGTCTGGCCAAGTCCAGGCACAGTCACCTCAACCCCAATACTCATGAGCTAAAAGACTACCATGCTCAGGCCCCACTAAGTCTGAATTCTTACCCCAAAACCAACTGGGTCCTCCCAGGTTAGGCAATGCTACTTCTGTAACCTGAAGTCAGAAATGGACCCACATCCATTTGTAAACTGGTTACTGGCCCTAACAGAATGAATGGCTCACTAAATACCAGCAAGAAAACAACCAACCAGTCTTTCCCTTCAAGGGGAATGGGGGTGGGGGAAATGACAGGCACGTCAGACCGGTTACAGGAGGCGCTGTGGGAAAGATCAGACCAGGATGCCTGGAATAGTCAGAAGACAGGGCTGTTTATGGAGGCTCTGGACCCTGAGCCCAGAGAGGCAAGGAGAGAGAGAGGGCAGGTGATCAGGTGGGGTGCACAAAAAGGTCAGGAGCTGACTGATGAGCAGCTGAGCCTGGCTGGAGCAGGAGAGGAATAAGGGCTACCTGACCCAGAGCCTGGGGCATAATGTGCTCAGATGATTCTTTCCTGACTCTCTCAGTTGCAAGTGAGGGAAAAGTCAGCTCAAATGGGTTTAATCAAGAAAGAAAACCATAGGCTCACTTAGCTTAAAAGTTTGGGGGCGGCCGGGCATGGTGGCTCACGCCTGTCATCCATCCCAGCACTTTGGGATGCCAAGGTGGGTGGATTACCTGAGGTCAGGAGTTCGAGACCAGACTGGCCAACATGGCAAAACCCCGTTTCTACTAAAAATACAAAATTAGCTGGGCGTGGTGGCAGGTGCCTGTAATCCCAGCTACTCGGGAGGCTGAAGCAGGAGAACTGCTTGAACCCAGGAGGCAGAGGTTGCAGTGAACTGAGACTATGCCATTGCACTCCAGCCTGGGAGACAGAGCAAGACTCCAACTCCTGGGGAAAAAAAAAAAAAAGAAAAAAAGGTTAGGACAGGCTTTACTTCAGATCAGCCAAGCCACAAGGTCCTAGTCCTCTCTACTCCTCTGACCAGGTCTTACTCCTGGACAGGCTGCCTCCAGGCAGCAAACCTCAGCAGAAAACAGCTCACATCCTCTCCCATTTAAGTCTCCCCAAACTACTCCAGCAAAGTGCTACAACTTTCACAGGCTCTGACTGGGTCACAGGTCTGTCTCTGAACCAATCACTGCCCAGGAAGATGCAGCCCCATGACTGGCCAGTCGTACCTACGTTACTAACCATCCAATGGGCATGGACTGGAGAGAGGAAGGGGCAGCTCTCAGGAAAACGAGGATGCAGAGACCAGGAGGAAGGCAATGGGAGCTAGATGGGCTCTCTACCACCAAGCCTGTGTATTATTAGGTAGCATGCATGTGAGCACCCAGGATGCTTCATGCACAGGGCCATGTCCCATTCTTAAAAGCCTTCCTATGCAGCATTTTTTACATCTTTCTGGAAAAACAAAGGCTGCAAACCTAACCTCGTGGAAGGCTGCAAGGTGAACGGCAGGGTCAATGGTTCCAACTCCA
The DNA here is from genome assembly GCF_037993035.2 of Macaca fascicularis. Classification (NCBI taxonomy): domain Eukaryota; kingdom Metazoa; phylum Chordata; class Mammalia; order Primates; family Cercopithecidae; genus Macaca; species Macaca fascicularis. The sequence goes on from NC_088393.1 coordinate 16,952,701, forward strand.
CTCTGCTTAAGTCCTCCACCCAGGAGAAAGACTGTCTTCTCTACTATATGCCACCTAAAGAGCTGAGACTCTATCCAGTCAGCAACACGACACCACCAGAGAAGTCAATCATCCCAATCTGTTTTCAGACATACAAAGGCAGGAGACTGACTGGGACACTGCTGCACTAGACCCTCTAAAGGTCCAGCTTGCAGGAAGGAGGACTCCAGGATGGCCCTAAGGTGGTCTACAGAGCAGTAGATCATGGCGCCGCCAACAGACACAGCACAGCATGACAAGAGCAGAGGTGAAGAAGGTGTATCCACTTTGGAGTGGGCTGTCTAGACATCCAGGCACAGGAGATAGCGCTGGAGAGCAAGTATCCAGGTGCCAAGGAAGCCGTGGCTCTGAGACAACCTGGGGAAAGTCTTAAGGGCCAAAGATCATGAGCAGAGCTACACAAAGCCAAAACACCTGGGGGGAGCATGAACCAATGGAAGGGGTTGTGGAGAGAAAAAAAGAGACCAACGCAGCAAGGGGCAAGGGAACCAGGGAGGCACACATCCCCCCACTGTTAGGCCTTGTCATTCATTCCAAGTGCCCATGGTGAGCACAGAGAACAGCATCCTAAGGAGAAGACAACCTGGCGTGACAAACACAACAGGTATCCTTGTGCCCAAGGACAGCTCATCTTCCTAAACAGATGATGCCACTTCCTATTTCCCAACTTGAGGGAGCCCACCACCCGACCAGATAGTAACCCATGTCTGCAGTGCTCTCAACACAGAAGAATCATCACCAGGGTGATGAGGAGGTGCCCACTCGGTCACACCCCTAACTCCTCATTGTGTAGACAGCATGTCCAGAGAGGCAATGCACAAGTCTTCCGCATACTATCCAGCATCAAATACCACCTGCCAACTACACCAGAACACCTAACATGCTCCCTCCCCACTCCAGGCCAGGGTTTTCACCATTTTCCTTCAGGTACACAGGGCTGTAGCAGCCTGGGAGCACATGCTGCTTCCGTCTGCATAAAAGACCCTGCTCCTTCTGGAAAAACTTCCCTGACTTCCTGTGGGCACTGACACTTTTTACAAGGCCCTCCCATGCCACCCTAAGCCAAGCCAGAGTGTGTCTCCTGAAGTTTCCAGAACTGGAAACTAGAAAGTAACTCCTCTCTACGACAGGTCAAACTCAGGAGCTGCTGCCTTTCCCAACACATGAAGCAGCCCATCCACAAGACTTGCGGACACACAGACGGACACACATACAGAGAGACACATATACACACGTAGACATAGTGCCGAGGACCAGAAACAGAAAAGATTCCCTCTCCTTTCTCTCCACTCCAATTTCAATCCCAAACAGCATTTATTTAAGCTCAGCTCAGTGTTTAGAGGGAAAAAGCTGGGCAGCAAATGCAGAAGGAGCTCACAGGAGGGCAGTGCTGAAGCTCTCCTGGGAGAAGACAGGCTCCCCACTCAGGGGCCCCCAAGTTCAGGCACTTGCTTGCCCACCAACCATCAAGGTGAGAAATGAAATGCTTGAGAAACTCCCTTAAGGCAGAAGTGAAGGTGGAATACCCATTCACAAATCTTTCCCTCACAAGGCCGGTCGCGGTGGCTCAGGCCTGTAATCCCAGCACTTCGGGAGGCCTAGGCGGGCAGATCACAAGGTCCGGAGATCGAGACCAACCTGGCTAACACGGTGAAACCCCGTCTCTACTAAAAATACAAAAAAATTGGCCGGGCGCGGTGGCGGGGGCCTGTAGTCCCAGCTACTCGGGAGGCTGAGGCAGGAGAATGGCGCGAACCCGGGAGGCGGAGCTTGCAGTGAGGCGAGATCCCGCCACTGCATTCCAGTGGGGGGCGGGGGAGACAGAGTGAGACTCCATCTCAAAAAAAAAAAAAAAAACCAAAAAAAAAAAAACCTTTCCCTCACAGACGAGCCTGAGACTTACTTAACATGTAGCCCACTTTCGTCACTGCCAGGCAAAAGGGGGAGCAGACACCAACTTCAGGGGCTTACTGAGAGCCCCCCCAGAAACACAAGGTGGGGTTGGGGAAATGGAGGCTGCAAAAGAAAGATCACTTGAGTCCACCCCTCTCCGTTAACCGAAGGGGAAGAAGCCAGGCCAGGAAACACAGGTACGAGTTTCCAGTTAACCGGGGGAAGAACAGATGAGAGGAAACAAGCAGGACAATCAGACCCAACAGATCTCCCAGCCTCTGCCCAGGGTCCACAAGTTCAGAGAAGCTACAGGAGAGGCCACAGCTCTTGCCTGGGTCACAGCACAGTTTCCTCATGACCGCAGGAGGCCTGGGGGGGTTCAGATCACCTGGACTGCACCACCTCCCCCAGCATGGGCTCCATTCCAGGCAGTGACTGAAGCACCAGGAGACACTGTCAAGACAGGGAGGAAAAAAACAGCACCATGCAAGACTCTCTCCAGCCCAGGACGGGATCTGAAGCTGCAGCTGGCCAGCACCTGCACTAGGACAGTGTGACAGCGAGGTCCCCAAGGGTGACTACAGGCAAATGCAATCTGCGGTTCAACCAGAACGAGAAGGTACTTACAACTTTCCACGCAGTGACCTCACACCAGCCAAACCACCTTGTTGCTACTCTGGACCTTACACTTCAGTTACTCCCATTTTGCCTTCTGGAGCCAAGGCCCAACTATGTGACGGTCACCTCAGGAGAGGTGATGACATCAGTGCATATCCACGGACACTGGATCCACTACTCTTCTCCCGTTAACAGGACCTTGATGTCTCCCGGGAACATCCCCTCTATTGTGGGACTGTTTGGGTGGAACTCACACCAGATTCAGGGGTAAACCAATCAACCAATTCAATCAAACTGCTGATTCAATCAAAGCTCAGAAAAGGCATTAGGAAATGTTTGGTGGGGATTCCGGCAGAGTCGGGAGTTCGGTGAGGGAAAATCCTGAAACTGCTGGGACCCTACTGTGTGAAGGCAACACTGCAAAAGAGGGAGAGAGAAAAACCAGGTCCTCACCTGACCGCAGACTTGCCTTTGGGCCTGCGTGACCGTCAGCCCCTTTGTGTCTAAGCTCCTGCCACCAGTACAGCACTAACCTCCCTCTAGGGCTGGCCAGGCCACAGAATTAGTATAGGAAGTAAAGACAGGTGCTGTGCAGGCAACCAGTTAAGTGAACACAGAAGGAAACAATGTGAACCAATGACCACACAAAAGGATAAAGCTGTTCTTATTTTATACCCCTTCACATCAGTATTATGGGTCTCCCACTGACAGCACTGAAAAGCCAGCTTGAGGACTGCTAGCCTAGGCACCATGCAAGATGCACCCGGGAGGTGAATGGAGTTGGCAGCATCTATAAAGGGTTCTAGAGGGCTGGCCTGCAGAACAGGAGGGCTGTTAGCTACCATGGTAACTACCACATCACCCTGGTGGGAAAGAGGATGTGGCCACCTCTCCGCGTCTATCTCAAGCTGGGCCAGGAACCTGATGACTAGAAGGGGGGACATCAAAACAAGTCATCAAGGGGATAAGAAGAACCTAAACCCAGTGTGTGGAGGTGGCTGCCCAGAGAGCCAATGTGACCAGGAGTGTGGGTGGGAAACAGAAGAATGCACTGCCGTGCTGAAGGCACACTCCCGCCAGGGCCTGGGAGTGCTGCCAGCCCACTGGGCTCTCGGTGTGGGCCACGGGTCACACGCACCTGAGTCCTCCCAGTAACTCGCCACTGCTGACGCCTGCACCACAGAACCCCCACCAGAGTCAAGGCCAGCCACAGCCAACACCCTACAAAACCATGCTGTGCACCCAGCACACCAGTACCCGAGTCTCCACAGCAGCCACGAGGCTGAACCCCCACAGGGTGTGGCCTGGAAAAAGCAGCACCCCACTTTCTGGCCATAACAAATGAAAATCTGGGGGGATGTGTGTCCAGGAATGCCATATGTTTTGTCACATGACCAAAAAAGGCCAAAGGATCGCTGGGGACCCAGCCTTCACAGACGAAGTGACATTTGAACAGTGTCTAGGGAACACAGACAGGCAGAAATCTAAGATCAAGTGCCACCTTCTCTATTAGAGTGAAAAATACCAGATGAGAAAGAAAGAGGAAAACACACCTTACACCCCTTCCTCAGCCAGTTCCAGAGAAAGCACAGAGCATTTCAGGGACCACTGTCCTCCCAGTCTGGCATAAAAGCAGCGCACAGATGAATCCAGCATAAAGAGCTGGACCCAGGCAAGAAAGGGGAGTGCCTGCGCAGCACGTGCCCACTGGCCTCTCACAGATGACATGGAAGACAGCCAGCAGGTGGGTGTGTTCCAACCCCAGCCTCATCCCACCTAGCCTTCTTCCAGCTGTGTCCACTGAACCTCAGTTTCCTCACCAGCACCTGCCTCCTGTTTAATCTACACCTGCTATGAAGATTAAATGTGTTTTGAATGCAGGTGAAGTGCTGAAAACTGGTGGCACCTAGGACCTGCTCAGTAACGCTGACAGCCATTCCCAAAACTGGCCCTGTTCACAGTAAGAGCACCAAGCATTTGGGCACCCACGTGCTGTGGCAGTTCGAGATACTAAGGGAGAAACTCCTGCTCTCCTACTTGGGCACTTCACAGTCACATGGAAAATGTAACCAACAAGACCTGTTATCAGCAGGAATACACAGTGTTAAAACGATGAACGGTTCCCGAGAGAGATGGTCTTGGATTAAACCAGGCAAGGTTTCAGAAAAGGCAGGCAGCAGGGATGACAGGAGGTTCCCAACTGGAGGCAGCACAAAGGTCAAATTCCAGGTGTCACAGACAGGTAAGGCCTGCTCTCAGAGTTACACTGATGCTGTTTTGACGACAAGACAGAACTTCACTTCGAAGCACAACTGGATTAGGAGTAGGTTCTGGCCTCGAATTTTCTTTAAAACAGTTACTCAAAGCACACCTGTTGTTATGTGAAGGTTCCAGAAGGTTTCTGATGATAAAAATGAATCCTCATATTCAAAAAGGTTTGGAGCCACTAGGCTAGAGGAATTTAAAGGGGGAAAAGTTGTAGGAACTGGGAAGGAATGGAATTAAAAATGTAACATTTGAAAACACTTCATGTTTGCAAGGGTATACCTTAGAAGACGCAACGCAGTTCAGCTTCCATGCCTGGCACCACTGATGTGGGAAGCGGAAGACTCTCATGGTTAAGCCCTCTGACATCAGAACCACCCAGTGATAGATTCAGACCCAAGGCTTCTGGTTCCCTTGTCTGCAATACCACACAAATCGGTGAATCTCTCCTAGTCCCTAAAATGAAGATGAAGCACCTACCCTAGAAGTAATTCAAAGAAGCAATGAGACGCTCCACATAGTAGCGTCTGGCACTGTGTAAGTGCTCAGTAAACAGAGGCTGTTCATCTTGCAGCCTCTGCTGCCCAACAGAGACTACTGCTGGCACACAGGAGACTGAGCCTAACTCTGCATGCAGGGGAAACCTGATGAGTCCCCTGAGGATTTCCAAGATTTATTTTCCTGCAGTGGATGAACCCAGGAAACTTTGCTGCAGTCCCAGTAACATCCAAAGGCCTTTAACCCCAACTGCCTGGCAATCCTTGGGATATGAGTTCCCAGAGGGCAGCTGGTACTTCACCTGACATGACCCATCTCCTTTTGAATAGGCTCCATAGAGAATCGCAACCTCCCGGTACTTGGCTGGTCACAGAATCCAACGGCCTATACACAGAATCCAAGGGCCTGGGCATGTCCACATAGCCACCTCACAGTGCCCCCAGACTGTGTTAAGCTCTGACAATAATCCACCACTCCCCTAAGCACATCACAGAACTCTCACCTTCCCTACCCCTAGGCTTGCCTCCAAAAGCCACACAGAGCAAATCTAATGCAGAGGGTACAACAACACCCCAAATGCTGAAAATCAGTGCCACGTACAGGCTACCCCAAGACCCTTTCCGTTTTCTCAAGCCCAGACACCCCGACCATACCCACAGACACAGCTCGACATCTGCCTGTGCCCCATCCCACAGCACAGAGGGAAAACTGTGCAATAATTTGCCGACTATTCCTTCCAGCTCTGTTCCACTTATGCCAGAGACAACGCAAGAAAAGCCTGCCTGCCTGACTACAGAACTTATTCTGAAAAACTGGATGACAGAATATACTTAAGAAAGCCATCTCATATTCTTAAGAATTCTCAACTGTTTTCAAATAAGGCACAGGGAGAACTGTTCCATTTGGACTTGAGACCTGCAGCACCATCAGGCCATCTGACTGCCGAGCCCACATGCCATGGCACCCCCAACCCAGCTCATTCATGACCATGCTCTATCTGCCCTCCTCCCTGTGAGGCGCCAGGCCCCTTTGGCACAGGAGCTGGGCATCTTCAGGTCTGTATCCTCTACACTCAGCACACGAGCACTTGCTAATCAGTTAGTGACTGAAACGTAACTGCAATGCCTCCCAAGGCATAGAATCCATTCAGAGAAGACCTTTAAATAGAGCATGCAGAATTATCGGTGTGTCTTTCTCACTCAGGAAATGCTTCCCGGTTCAGGGAATCCCTATGGCAAATCCACACCCTGCTCTGAGAGTGAAAAGCAGCTGTTTTGGAAGGTGCTCCCAGCATGGGTGCTAGCGAGACCACACTGGAATGAAATGCGCTGCCTCTCCTGTACTCACTGGGCCACAAACTCGGCCACCCATTCTGACAACCAGCTACCGGTCCCCAAAGGGACCAGGCAGACGTGGGGCAGCCTACCACCAGAAATACAAAGGAAAAGCACAACGTGCAGTGACAAAGCACCCAGTTTCCAGAAGGAGATGATAGTGGGGGAGTGGCCAGGGGACCCCTCCCACTGTAGTCACCTGGAGTCAGTCTGGTTAAACTGGAGCTCAGTCTGAGAAGATGTTCGCAGACCCCAAAATCAAGAAAAGGCAAGCCCAAGTGTCCTCCCTCACCTAAGAGAGCTTGGCGCCCTTAAGGTACATGTCCTATCTTACACAGTTGCCCAGGGGCTGACGTGACCATGGTGCCTTTTTACATCTGTATGCAGGACAAAGCCATTGCCACACGCTGGTCTTGGACAGTCCTCCAGGGCTTGGGGACCTCCAACCAGGACAGCACAGTCTGAGGACCACACAGAAACCTCAGTGAGGACAGACTGTAAAGTCCACTTTCTCCTGAGGGACAGAATGAGTCAAAGACAAGGACATACACCTGTGTCACAGGTGACACTTGCTACCTTTCTGTTTCCCAAAGTCAGAGAACACCACGCTGCTCCTCTGCTGTGTCCTGGCCACAACAGACAAGAGTAAAGACAGAAGAGTCCCTGAATCTGGGCAATTGTGGAGCAGTGGGCATTTACATGTTTGGGTTTAGGGTCCCCTATTTTGGATAGGGTCAGAATCAAAAGTCCTTCATTTTGCAATTTATACTATTCTGCTTTTCTGCAGAATAAATGGCATTTTAAGTTAATATCAAAAGTGCTGTAATGTTGAAGTAGAGAGCAAACTGGTCACACAGACTCATGAAAAGTTCCATATTAGTTGCTAGTTGCCACACTGTGGTCTGGCCCAGGTTTCTGTCCGTGACAGAGACCTTAAGATGTTCACGGGACAGGCTGTCTCATATCATCACCCTGTTAGATCTAACATAGGTAGATCCAGCCCCAGGCTGTAATCTCACATAAACTCATAGGGGACGTTACAGGATCCCCACAAGTTTTCTTATCAGCTCAAAAACGCTGCCCCCTCGTGCCTCTTCTGGAGCCATCTCTCCATCTTTCAAGACAGCGTGGTGGTGTTCAGAGTTGGAAGGACTCTAAGGACTGTCACTTAATGACTCTGGGTAAGTCCCTAACTTTGGTTCCACCACCTCCCATTAAGTCAGTAAGAAACAAAAGCATTTTGTCCTCTGCTTGCCCCAGGAGACACCACTGAGCAGCACCTACTACCTGATGCTGCTGGCTTCTGCACCTGCGAAAGGGGAGACTGGCTCTCCCACTCACAAGGCTGTTGGGAGGAAGCAGAACTCTCTGACGGGTGCCACACAAACTAACAAAGCATACACCTTGGTTTAGAATTTTGTTAGCTGAGAAACTTCAAACAATGTACCTTGCAAAGATATATTAAAAACAAAACAAAACAAAACAAAAAACCCTTCTAGAACAATTGACATTAGACTCTGCTGTCCCTTCCAGGATCTGAACTTAGATCTGGAAGGAGGTTTATGGGGTGCATACACCCGTTCCCAATCCCACCCTGTGGACAAGAAATCTGCAGGAAAGTCAAGGTAAGCAACATCCAACCTTCCAATTCTTAGGTGGGAAAATTATCTTTCTTGCTGGGTCTCTCTGCAGCGTGCCTTGGTCACCTCCCCCTTGGTCTCTGTTGCCTGAAGAGCTGTAAGAAAGCAAGCAGCTCCCAAGGACGTTTCCCACTCAGAGCCTGACAGCTGGAGGCACTGACACAAGCAGCCAGGGCTAGTTCAAGTCCCTCTTTGCTGCAGGACCTTCTCAGGCCTCTCCCTGCTCTGAACACAGGACATTCACCTGCAGTTAGCAAGCCCTGCCCTGTGCTGTTATTTTATTTGTCATGAGGATGCAGTACACCGTCTACTATCTGTTGGACCTTTCCTCTAAAAGCTAAGTTTGTTAATCATCACTTAACATCCATATTCCTCACAGTTCTACTGAGTAGCGTCTCAAGTCACCTGTGACTCCTTCCCTCTCCAAAGTTCTGCATTAGAATATTCCACGACTGTACTTTTGGGCATAAAGCAGTTACAAAGGCTTCCTAGTAAAATGGGGTTCACATGTAGCTCCTCAGGCACAGGTCCAAGATGGATGCTAGGGTTCAGTCAGTTTAAGCAGCAGATAGAAAGTGTGCCAAATGCTTCTGCTCTAGAGGGAGAAGACAAGACATGAAACATCCCAAGAAGCTTGTGTGCCGCACAGGAAGATAAAGCTCGTACCTCCACAAAACAAAGAGTGTCCCAGGCAGATGGGAACCGAATCACCTGCTGAGGAGACTGCTCACTACGACTGCTGTGCGAGAGTAAGACACAGTCCTTCACTTTACCCACAATGCAGCGAGAGTAAGCTGGAACAATCATGCACACACTGCGCTTCGGAGAGATTTTCAACACCCTGGGCTGAAAGGGTGCACAACGAAAAGAAAAGCTCCGACTGCTCTGAAAAACCGTTAGTAGCCTTTTGAAAAGGAGAGTAGAGGATTTACTTTATTACTGAATTGGCAGAAATTATTAACTCTGAGCCTGCTGCTATAGGAATTCAAATGCATACTCCAGGGGCTAAAAGAGCACAGAAACAACTTTCCTCGTAAGAATTTCTTTGTCAAGGAGATGGTTGGTAAACACGACTTCGTCACTTCCCTAACTTTCCAGATACTTTTGGATATTAGGTCAGTTCCTGACACTGATTTTGCAAGCAATAGCTAAGTTTGTTAACCATAATTGCATGCCCATAAAGGTAAGCATTACATGACACAATTCTCTGCCGCTTCTCTCAGAAGAGGTTTAATTTTAGTGTTGGCTCTTCAACACTGTCCCCGTTTTTTTTTTTTTTTTCCACGAGCATCTTAAATATGTGTCAACTAAATATCCAGTAGTGGAATTCATCATTGGGCAGGGCAGAGAGGAGAGACCGGCACACCGGCAGCACCTGTGCTGGAGCCACCTGCTCTCACCTGAGCCCACATTGATCCGAGAGAAACTGCAGACACACTGACATGCCCAGCTCTCACCACCACCTCCGCCAGCAAACCCCGTCCACTGCAGCTCTGTTTCTGCATGGTGTTTGCTCAAAGCGAACGGTCCTGTCAAACGGCCCATAACAGCGCTCAGAGGATCAATCACAAAGGAGGCACTTTCCTCATTGCTCATAATCAAGAAGATAATTTCCCAAATCCATCCACCCCATGTTAGTAGGACTCTGCCCAAGATCATCACCAAAGTCCTTGAAAATAAGCGATATGAAATGCAAATTCCATGTCAGGTAACATAACCAGGGACCTATATAACATTTCTGCATGAGCTGAGACACACAAAACTAAGATTTGTTCCGTCCTCTTTTCTTCTGCCTCAAGGAACCCTTTTGATTAGAGCCTTACACAATACTGGAAACTGTGAGGTCACTGGAGTGACCTAATCTACAACACTGTGATCGCCTGTCAAAGTGCCGCCTGATCCCAAAGCTCTCTGAGGTGGCATTAAGGATCAGTGCTAATATCTCAGCAACCTCTCAGACTCTCCAGAAGGAAAGCGAGTGCGTGAAATTCAAAAAATTACCTTCTGGCTCCACAAAAGATGTACAAGTCACCAAGGCTATTTTTTTCATGTCACTAGTTTTATCCTCTAATATTTCAATCTTAAAATTGCAGTGGCACCAGTTACTGCAAAAAGGACATTCGAGAAGGTTTTATATAGCTTGTGCCCACTCCACCCCCAAAGTCATAACAAAAATGTATAATATAACATTTGTTAAAGACAATTACCATCAAGTCAATGTTAATGGGACCTGAATACCAGGGATAAGAGAAGTACTTATATCACAGCAAAAACAGGGCCTTAGAAAAAAACTCATAACCCTTCAATCTTACCAAAAATTGTATAAGTCAACGTGAATTATTCCAAAAACATCATCAGAGTTAAGCATACTGCTAAGAGTAATCAGCCAAGCTCATGTAAAACTACAAGTAAAAACCCCTACGGTGAGAGAAACCTGAGTTACCTGGCCAAGCCAAAGATGATTTTTTTCTTCCATTCACAGCATATTAAAAAGTGATCTCAATGGCCACTTCCTGGGAAGCAGGGCCTCACTTCATACCTGGATGCTACTGCATCTTCCCACCGCCCTGCTCCTGCCGCGGGAAGTATGACCCCTACTGCCAAGAAACTCTTGGAGAAAATATGAGAATAGATCAGTCTTCCCACCCCCACCCCACCCCCGCAACAACACACATACACACACACAGATACACAGCCACACATACGGAGGGGGAAGGGGCGGTCCCTCCGCCAACAGTAGCCTCAGCAAAGGGGCACCCGAGGAAGCGACACCCTGGAGTTAACCCTGACAGTCTGGGTCAATAGCCACCAGGCTGAGACCCCCAGGTGAGGGAAAGAGCCTACTGAAACAGGGCTCTTGGGTAAACGGGAGAGAAAAGTCCTCTTTAATTCACTACCCAAAAAAATGGAGCTCTGGCTTGGTCAGAGACGCAATGGGTACTGAGGCCCAGAAAGGCAACAGGAAGGATCCCACCCTCCCCGAAATCATCTGTCGCTGGCAGCGACCCCAAGAGGGTTTTGGCGAAGGCGTGTCCAGTCACAGAAGGGAGACAGACTCTCCACGTACCCTGGGTACCCGGCCAGGGGCAAAACACACTGGGGGTTCTCTCCGAAGCCAGGAAGGTGCTGCCAGCCGGGAGGAGGGGGAAGGACTTCTCTCATAACCCAGAAGGCTAAGACATGGGAGACACAGGCTCCCCGAGTCATACCCCGGACACCAGTTGCTTCACAGCCCTTCTCCCTCCCCTCCCCCGCTCCGGGAGGGCTTCCCGGGGGTCTCAGGTCCCGGAGGGAGGGCGATGCAGGGCAGCTTCGTCCAGAGCAGTGAGGGTCATAGAGCTGGAGCAGAAAGGGGAGATAAACTCTACCCTTAGCCCCCCGTCTGCTTCCTCCGCCCAGGCCGCACGGAAGCCTCGGCCTCACGTACCAAGCGCTGCCGGGCTGCCCGACCTGCCCCCGGCCCGGGCCCGAGGAGTGAGAGGCAGAGATGGCAGCGGCCCTCGAGGGGAGGTGGGCGCCAGACGGGTCCCCCGAAGCCCGGTGGGCGAGGGGGACAGGAGAGGGGGAGGGTCCCAGGCCCATGCGGCCTCCGTCCCAGCTCGCGCGGCGGGTACTTACGTTGCTCTGGGGGTCGATGGCCTGCAGCAGCCGGTCCCTGATCTGCTGCGGAGACGCCGGAGCCGCTGTCATTGCCTGGGCGAGGCGGGGGTTGCGGCCGGGCCAGCGGGCGGGCGGGCTGAGGCGGGGGACGGGGGTCACTCACTCGCCGGCCTCCGGGAGCCGGAGCCGCATGTTCCCCGCGGCGCCGGAGGGTTAGGTGCGCGCGGGGTGGCGGAGAGGGGAGCCGGGGCCGGGTCTCGGTCCCGGGCCGCCGCCGCCACCGGAGGAGGAGGAGCCGCCGGAGCCGCCGCCGCTTGCTGCCGCCGCCTCGAGAACCAAACTCCAGTGAGCTGCCCCCGCGCGGAGTACTCTGGGTAGTCCGCGCCGCACGCAGCGTCGGCGCCACGCTGAGGAGGTTGGGAGATGGGACGGGCGGAGACGCCAGGCATGGGCGGGGCTGCCCGTGCGCCCCGCCCCGCGCCTCCGCGCACGCGCGCGCAGGCGCACTCACCCGCCTGTGCCGCCCCGCCCCGCCGCCCGGCCTAGGCAGCCGTTGGGAGGAGGTTGGGCGGGGCAACGGTCGCTGCCTGGAGACCCCGCCCCCGCCCGGGTCGCGGGGCGGGGCTTTCTGACGGAAGCGCGCGCGCAAAGAGTCCTTGAACCCGGACGCTCGCGGCGGCTACCTCAGGGCAGGGAGGGCGGCGGGAAAATCCTTCCTCTAGGAGAGCCTTCCCGGCGCGTGACTGGGGGATGAGAGTCGCAGGCTGAGCAGCTGCCGAAGTTTTTGTGAGGGCGAGGGAAGCAGACGTCCACGTTGTGATTCTGCGCACGGAAGGGTCATCGGAGGAGTCCAGGGGTGTCGCCGCGGCCGCCCCCGCCCCTTAGAGAGTGTGGGAATGGGTGTGGTGACGGGCGGGGGTCTGCATCGCCACGCGCGACCCCGATCGCGAAAACGTGAGGCGGCAAAGAAGCCGCCCCCCGTAGCTGGGAACGCTGGAAAGCCGGAGGTTGCAAATCTGCGTCTACGCCGCGGCTTCTCCACCTCGGCGCCACTGGCATTTGGGCGATATTGCTCTGTCGTTGGGGCGGGTCCCGCGATCTGTCGAAAGTTGAGCGGCATTTCTGGCCTCAGAAGCGCCCCCTCCCCCAGTCTGCAGTCATTGCCGCCATCCCTTGTTGGGGCACAGTCCCCCCGCCCCGCTACCGGCAGAAAACCCCGTGATTGAAAGACCCTTCTACCCGCCTCTGCCTGGAGGTGCTGTAAAACTGAGATGCTCATTCTCTTAACCAAACACGTCACAGGAGGAAACGGAGGCCCAAGGTCACCTAGACTTCGGGGTTAAGCCCAGAACCGCAGGTGTCAAGTTTAAGGGCGCCCCTCCTCCCTCCACCCTACTTATTGCCTTCTGTAATTGCTCCCCTCTCTCTGGGAACTCTGTTGGAAATGCTGTTGTGAGACGGGGTGGAAAGGCAAGCTCGGCGGCCTCGGGAGAAATCTTTTTTTTCCCCACTGTTACAGGAAGACCTAGATTTAAAACAGGAGGAAGACGGCTGATGAGAACCACATGTGTGCCTTGGCGCTGCCTGGCACCTGTTAGTCTTGTATTTGTTGTGCTTCTGGGAAATGTTTTCATTTGCAAAAACGGCTGCTTCTGCACGTGGCTATAGTTGCGTGCTTCTGCACATGTGAAAAGTTTTACATCCACTTGGAGGAGAAAAGAAACACGGGCAAAACACTTGTCATTTACTGCTCCCAACCTCACCCCTCCCAGAATGCGGAGCATTGTGTATATGGTGTACATGGTCCAAGTTGGAAACTGGCCCATTCGGAGATAATTCTTTATCTCATTTCTGATAAGCAAAATAAACAAAGCCTTCCTCAGGCATATTCTGGTCTTGCCTTTCAATTTCTAACTCGGATGTACAGTATCTTTTTTTTTTTTTTTTTTTTAAATAAAGGATTACATAGGAGACAATTTATTTTGCATGGGTCAAGTTATTTTAAGAAACATTTGGGCGGGAGTGGTGGCTCAAGCCTGTAATCCCTGCACTTCAGCAGGCTGACGCGGGTGGATCACTTGAGCTCAGGAGTTCGAGACTAGCCTGGCCAACATGGTGAAACCCCATCTCTACAAAAAATACAAAAATTAGCTGGGCGTGGTGGCGCGCACCTGTAATCTTGGCTACTAGAGGGGGCTGAGGCAGGAGAATTGCTTGAACCCGGGAGGCAGAGGTTGCAGTGAGCCAAGATTGCACCACTGCACTCCGGGCTGGGCAACAGACTCTGTCTCAAATGAACAAAAACAAACAAAATGTGGGGCCAGCCATGGTGGCTTATGCCTGGTAGCTCATGCCTGTAATCCCAGCACTTTGGGAGGCCGAGGTGGGCAGATCACTTGCAGTCAGGAGTTCAAGACCTGCGTGGCCAGAATGGTGAAACCCCTTCTCTACCAAAAAATCAAAAATTAGCCGGGCATGGTGGCACCTGTAATCCCAGCTACTTGGAAGGCTGAGGCAAAAGAATTGTTTGAACCCAGGAGGCAGAGGCTTCAGTGAGCTGAGATCATGCCGCTGTACTCCAACCTGGGTGACAGAGCAAGACTGTCTTGAAAAATAAACATTGGAAAGTACTCAACTTACCTGTTTTTTAAAAACTAAGAAGCATTGACATGACTGAGTTCCTCAAGGGCACTGGCTCTTTTTGGTATCCCCAGTAGACAGAAAAATAATATTTGTGGAGTAAGTCAATGAAAGTTTCATCAAATACACGGTAGTGTTACACACACCCCCAGACACATGAATGCATTTCAGTTTCTACAGATCTGGTACACCATGGGTCTCAACAGCTATTTCCAGAATGAATGAAATACTTCATAAAATATAATACTATATACACCAGGATACACAAAACACACACGGATAGTTTTATTCCACATTTAATATATGTAAAAGGGTGCTTTTGTAAATGCAAAGATTGAATCAGATAACCACTGAACAGCAGTCTTGAAAACATTAGCAAGTTCTCTTAGGTCCAGGGTGGATACTGCAGTTCACTTAGCCAACTTTCTGCATTGAGACATCCTTGCCAGGAATCCTGTCAGTTATGCAAAGATGCGGCACAAGATAACTACTCTTGCTGTGATGGTTCGTCCTCAATGACAGGTCCCTTATAGTATTTAGGTACAACAAGGTCTTTTGTGCTTGGAATGCCCTTGAAAAAGCTGCCTCACCTGTTAGTGAGGGGAATCCCAAAGAGAAAGGGAGAGGAAGGGCTGGGTGCAGTGGCTCACACCTATAATCCCAGCACTTTGGGAGGCCGAGGTGAGCAGATCATTTGAGGTGAGGAGTTAAGAGACCAGCCTGGCAAACATGGTGAAACCCCACCTCTACTAAGAATACAAAAATTAGCTGGGCGTGATGGTGGGCACTTGTATTCCCAGCTACTTGGGAGGCAGAGGCAGAAGAATTGCTTGAACCCAGGAGGCGGAGGTTGCAGTGAGCCAAGAGCACACCACCTCACTCCAGCCTGGGTGACAGGGTGAGATTCCATCTCAAAAATAAAATAAAATAAAATAAATAGTAGAAAGGGAGAGGAAGTAGCTCAGAGTCCATGATTTGCTCTTGCCACGGGAAGAGGCAAAGAAGTTAGTGTCAGGAGGTCAAGTGCAGAGTATCTTCAGTCCAGCTGGATGGTAAGGGAGTAGGAGGATGTTTCTCCCTGGACTCACTGCTGTGGCCTAAGCAGGAACGGAATACTCAAGAGCACTGCAGAGGAAGCCTTGACCAGGCAGGTTCACACAGCTCTACAGGACCAGTCTTCCACAGCGACACCTTGTGATAGCCAGGAGCAACAGCAGGAATGCGCTCATCACAATGATAGAAGCAAGCCCCTGATAGGCCATTTAAAGCACAGGGTTACTAAACTTACCCTAATGAGGGATGTGAGGGCTCCAGGGATTAACAGAAAAAGCCAGTGTGACAAAAACCACCACCCCACTTCAACCCCTATGTTTGCTTTGGGTTTAACAGGCTGGCAGAATCTTTTTTTTTTTTGAGACAGAGTCTCACTCTGTTGCCAGGCTGGAGTGCAGTGGTATGATCTTGGTTCACTGCAGTCTCCGCCTTTTGGGTTCAAGCGTTTCTCCCTCCTCAGCCTCCCACGTAGTTGGGACTATAGGCACGTGCCACCACACCTAGCTAATTTTTACATTTTTAGTAGAGACGGGGTTTCACCATGTTCGCCAGGATGGTCTCAAACTCCTGATCTCGTGATCCGCCTGCCTTGGCCTCCCAAAGTGCTGGGATTACAGGCGTGAGCCACCGCGCCCAGCTGCTGGTGGAAATTTTTAAAACCCTTTCTCAAATATGAACTCATTCAACCGTATCAGTTATCTCAGAAGTACCTAGAGATGAGTTTCATAGTTCTGCTTGGCTTTGCACTAAGTCTTGTTTACTCTAAAAGTGAAACCAATTTAAATTGGCTTTGACTAACCTTGACATGTCAAAGGTAGCTAGAAGAACTCAATTTTTTAATCACATCTTCGGATGGGGATACACAAAGGATACCTGCTCCTGAGAATCCAGTTTTGAAGCCAAGCCCTGGAACTGGTAGGGGGGGATTCACGAACACAATAATTGCGTTGTACAAACACAACACAGCTGGGACGCCAAGGAAGGAAAAAAGTCATTAACTGCGAGCATTTCTTTTTTTTTTTTTTTTTGAGGCAGAGTCTCACTTTGTTGTCCAGGCTGGAGTGAAGTGGTGCCATCTGGGCTCACCTCTACCTCTTCGGTTCAAGTGATTATCGTGCCTCAGCCTCCTGAGTAGTTGGAATTACAGGTGTGCACCACCAAGCCCAGCTAATTTTTGTATTTTTAGTAGAGATGTGGTTTCGTCATGTGGGTCAGGCTGGTCTGGAACTCCTGACTTCAGGTGATCCACCCGCCTCAGCCTCCCGAAGTGCTGGGATTACAGGCACGAGCCAACATGCCTGGCCAACTGGGAGCACTTCAATAAGTTCATACCCTCTGACCCTGTAGGTGTGAGCATACTGAAATTCACAACTTCTAGAAATTTATCTGAAGGAGGCAATCAGATGTAGACAAATATGTATGTATAAGGAAGTTCACTGAAGCACTATTTGCAAGAGTGAAAGATTGGAAGCAATGTAAGCCTAGCAATAGGGGAGTACGTCAATAAATTGTGATCAATTCCCCACAATGGGAAGGTTATGAATTAGAAGGCTCCACAGGGAGCTTTGTGGGGGCTACAACAAATCTAAGCCACAATGTGAGTGGTGACCTCACTGGTGTATGTACATGTAGAAATTCACCAAGCTGGCCAGGTGCGGTGGCTCATGCTTGTAATCCCAGCACTTTGGGAGGCAGAAGCGGGTGGATCACCTGAGGTCAGGAGTTCGAGACCAGCCTGGCCAACATGATGAAACCCTGTCTCTACTAAAAATACAAAAATTAGCTAGGCAGGTGGCACGCGCCTATAATCCCAGCTGCTCGGGAGGCTGAGGCAAAAGAATCACTTGAACCCACGAGACAGAGGTTGCAGTGAGCTGAGATGGCACCATTACACTCCAGCCTGGACAACAGAGACTCTGTCTCAAAAAAAAAAAAAAAAAAAAAAATTCACCAAGCTGTACACTGCTATAAACTTCCAAAGTAAATTGTGTGCACGTGTGCGTGCATGTGTGTGTGATGTTGTCACTAAGAAAACCTGTATTGGGTTGGGCACAGTGGCTCACGCCTGCAGTCCTAACTAGTGGGAGGCTGAGATGGTTGAACCCAGGAGTTTGAGGCTGCAGTGAGCTACAACTGCGCCACTACACTCTGGCCTGGGTGACAGAGCAAGATCCCGTCTCTTACAACAAAAAAAAAACCCACTATTGATGGAGAAACGCTCCCAATAAATAATAAAATGCAGCATATAAACTATATACATTGTGATCTTAATTATACTTTTATTAAAATATACATACTTATGCACAGAGTGCATAGAAAAACTACTGGAAAGGAACCAAAATATTGACAGCAGTTCTGATAGATAGAATGACAGATGATGTTTATTTTCTTTTTACACTTTTTTCCTAGATTAGTTCCGCATTTTCCGGCATTCACGTGTTGTTTCCCAGCCATCCTGTCAAGTGCTGGGATTGTTCTGATCTCTGGGAGCCTCCAGGGCTGATTCCAGTATGGCTAATCTAAAGTGAGCTTGTAATCTCCAAAATCCTGATGGTGGCTTTTCTATTAGACAGACTAATAGATTCAGATCTAAGTCCCAACAGTTTGTGTTTTCCTTTCTGTCCCAGTTTTATCATTATTCTTAGTACTAAACAGAGTGACAACGGGGAGTGACATTTGTTGAGGACCTACGATGTGTCAGGGTCCATGCTGGGGACTTCACATGAGGACTCCATGAAGCCCCCTTGGACACTCAGGTCCTCGTGTCATCCCCAATTCCCGCCTGCCGCTGACTCTCGGGTGAACCTGCAACTCACTGTGGCTAAGAGAATGCAGTGGAAACCACATTCTACCCAGTCTGGGCTAAAGCTTTAACGAGGCCTGGAAGTTACCACACAGCCCAGCAATTCTACTCCTAGGAATCTCCCCCAAGAAAACTGAAAACATGGCTGCATGCAGTGGCTCACGCCTGTAATCCCAGCACTTTGAAAGGCTAAGATGGGCGCATCACTTGAGCTCAGGAGTTTGAGACCAGCGTAGCCAGTATGGCAAAACCCTGTCTGTACTAAAAATACAAAAAATTAGGGAGGTATGGTGGGGGGCACCTGTAGTCTCAGCTATTTGGGAGGCTGAGGTAGGAGAACCTCTTGAATCCGGGAGGTAGAGGTTGCAGTAAGCCGAGATCACGCCACTGCACTCCAGCCTGGGTAACAGAGTGAGACTATGTTTAAAAAAAAAAAAAAAAAAAAAAGGGCAAGAAAACTGAAAACATACACTCATAGAAAGAAATGTACAGGTAAATGTCCATAGCAGCATTGCTCATAATAGCCACAAAGTGCAGACAACCTGCCCCACGTGGGTTCCTAGCCAGCCTTCTTTCTCACCATTCTTGAGTGGGTCTTCTCATACCTGTCCCACTGGGCACCCAAGCATGCAACCAAGTGACATGGTCTTTGTGCCTCAAAGGAGTAACCCAGGCAAAGTCATGTGGCTGGATTTGGGCCTGGCTAAAGAGTCTGGCCCGTGGCCGGGCATGGTGGTTCATGCCTGTAATCCTAGCACTTTGGGAGGCTGAGGCAGGTGGATCACTTGAGGCCAGGAGTTCGAGACCAGCCTGGCCAACATGGCGAAACCTCATCCCTACTAAAAAAAAAAAAAAAAAAAAAAAAAATTAGGCACGGTGGTGCATGCCTATAATCCCAGCTACTCAGGAGGCTGAGGCAGGAGAATCACTCGAACCTGGGAGGCGGACGTTGCAGTGAGCTGACAAGACGGTATGGCACTCCAGCCTGGGTGACAGAGTGAGACCCCATCTCAAAAAGAAAAAAAAAAAAAAAAGTCCAGCCCAGAGCTCAGGGTTCCCAGACTCTGAATCAAATCAAGCATAAGCCATTTCCCCAAAGAGCAGACAGGAGAGAAGGACCAAGGTGCTGATGTCCAAAGCCAAGTAGGAGGGTGGACCTGACAGAAACAACAACAAACTCACCCTAGCCAATGGAGCTTCCCAGAAACAAAGGTGCAGAGTTGTACCCCAACACAGAAGGCAACATCAAGAGAGTAGCTGGGTGCAGTGGCTCACGCCCGTAATCCTAGCACTGTAGGGAGGCTGAGGTGGGCGGATCACTTGAGGTCAGGAGTTTGAGACCAGCCTGGCCACCATGGTGAAATCCCATCTCTAGGAGAACAAAAAAATTAGCTGGGCGTAGTGGCAACCGCCTGTAATCCCAACTACTCGGGAGGCTGAGGCGGGAGAATTGCTTAAACCTAGGAGGCAGAGATTGCAATGGGCCGAGATTGTACCACTGCAATCCAGCAAGACCCTATCTCAAAAAATAAAAAAATAAAAAAAAAAAAATTATATATATATATATTTACAATTTGACCCTGTGTTAGCAGAGTACCTCCCCCTGCTCCCCTAAATGTCCCCATCCTAATCCCCAGAACCTGTAAATATATCATGGCAAGAGATAACTAAGGGTACAGGTGAAATTAACATAACTCATCAACTGACTGCTGGATTCTCCCGGTGGCCCCAGTGGAGTCACAAGGGTCCTTAAATGGGGAAGAAAGAGGTAGAGGAGTCAGAATGAAGAGACAGGGTGTCATGAGAAAGACTCGACAGGCTATTGGTTGCCTGGAAGATGGAAGAAGAGGCTGTGAACCATGGATGTGGGCAGCCTCTAGAAGCTGGAGAAGGCAAGGAAAGTTTCTTCCCGAGAGCCTCTAGAAGGAACCAGCTATGTGGACACACTGATGCTAGCCTACAGAGACCCATTCTGTACTTCTGACTTCCAGAATTATAAAGAATAAATTGGTGGAATTTTGTTTTTGAGACAGAGTCTCGCTCTGTCACCCAGGCTGGAGTGCAATGGTATGATCTCGGCTCACTGCAACCTCTGCCTCCCGGGTTCAAGCGATTCTCCTGCCTCAGCTTCCCATGTAGCTGGAATTACAGGCATGCGCCACCACGCCCAGCTAAGTTTTTGTTTTAGTAGAGACAGGGTCTCACCATGTTGGCCAGGCTATATTTGTTTTGTCTGACACCATGAAGTTTGTGGTTATTTTTTACAGTGGCAAGAGGAAACTAACACGGCTTTAAACAAAAAGCTGGCCAGGCACAGTGGCCCACGCCTGTAATCCTGGCACTTTGGGAGGCTGAGGTGGCAGGACTGCTTGAGCCCGGGAGTTCAAGACCGCCTTGGGCAACATAGTGAGACCCCATCTCCACAAAAACAAAAAAAATTAGCTGGGGGTGGTGGCACGTGCCTGTAGTCTCAGCTACTCTGGAGGCTGACGTGGGAGGATAGCTTGAGCTCAGGAGGTTTAGGCTGCAGTGCGCTAAGACAGTGCCACTGCACTCCAGCTTGGGCTACAGAGCAAGACCCTGTCTCTAAAAATATAAAGAAAGAAAATTTAAAAGTAAAGAAAAAGTGGATCATTCGGTCTTTTAAGATGTGGCACTGCTCAATTAGAACGTTCCTCGATGCAATGCAATTACAGTCACTGAGGCACTGGATTTTCTAGTTTTCTTTAACTAAGACGGAGACTGAAACAGTCACACGTGGTTCCTGGCTACTGTGCTGCTGAGCACAGGCCCTTATGACTCAAAAGTGTGGCCTATGGACCAGCAGTATTAGCATCACCAGGGAGCTCCTCAGGAACATAGGTCCTTGACCAGGTGTGGTGGCTCACACCTATAAACCCCAGCACTTTGGGAGGCCAAGGCAAGAGGATCACTTGAGCCCAGAAGCTCAAGACCAGCAACACAGTGAAACCTCATCTCTACAAAAAAAATACATTAGCTGGCTGTGGTGTTATGCGCCTGTTGTCCCAGGATGCTGAGGTGGGAGGACTGCTTGAGCCTGGGGGAGGTCGAGGCTACAGTGAGCCATGATCACCTCACCTGGGTGACAAAGTGAGACTGTGTCTCGAAAGAAGAGAAAAGAAAAGAGAAAAGAAAAGAAAAGAAGGAAGAAACGTAGGCCCTTAGCCTGCACCTCCCCAGCCTGTTAGGCAGAATCTGAATTCCACGAAGACACCCCCAGGGGATTTAGGGGAATGTTAAAATCTGAGACCCACCCATGGTTGAGGCCACCATTGACTTACACACAAATGCCTTCCTCTGTAGCACCAGGAGATAAAACCCATCACAGAACTTCTCAGGGTGCCTCCTACACCACACCAGCTTTGTGTGTTTGTTCTTTAATGCCTCAAGGCATACTATTAGCCAAGGAGAGTAACTAACAGCAGCTGTTGAATACTATGGGTCAGACTTTGACCATCTGTTATGGACTGAATTGTGTCACCTACCCACGCCTAAATTCATATGCTGAAGCTCTGACCTCCAAGGGGGACTGTATCTGGACACAGGGCCTTTTGGAGATAATTAAGGTTAAATGAGGTCATAAGGGTCAGGCGATAAGCCAACAGGACTAGTGTCCTTATAAGAAAAAGGAGGCTGGTTGCGGTGGCTCATGCCTGTAATCCTAGCACTTTGGGAGGCAGAGGCAGGTGGATCACTTGAGGTCAGGAGTTCCAGACCAACCTGGCCAACATGGTGAAACCCCACCTCTACTAAAAAGAAATACAAAAGTTAGCCAGGTGTGGTGGTGTGCACCTGTAACCCCAGCTACTCAGGAGGCTGAAGCAAGAAGAATCACTTAAACCAGGAAGGCAGAGGTTGCAGTGAGTTGAGATCGCGCCACTGCACTCCAGCCTGGGTGACAGAGCAAGATTCTGTCTCAAAAGAACTGTGAGGCCATTAAACCTCTTTTCTTTTCTTTTCTTTTTTTTTTTTTTTCCGAGATGGAGTTTCACTCTTGTTGCACAGGCTGGAGTGCAATGGCGTGATCTTGGCTCACTGCAACCTCCGTCTCCCAGGTTCAGGTGATTCTCCTGCCTCAGACTCCTGAGTAGCTGGATTTACAGGTGCCCGCCACCATGCCCAGCTAATTTTTGTATTTTTTTTTAATAGAGACAGGGTTTCACCACGTTGGCCAGGCTGATCTTGAACTCCTGATCTCAGGTGATCCGCCTACCTGAGCCTCCCAAAGTGGTTGGGGTTACAGGCGTGAGCCACCGCACCTGGCTGTTAACCTCTTTTCTTATAAATTACCCATTTCTTTACAGCAATACAAGATGGCCTAATACACAGCTCTAGCTGACTAATATACCATCTCACCAAAGCCTTGCAAACCCAGTTGAGAAAGCAACAATATTAATAAAAACAGAGACGATTACTGAGTGCCTGCCCAGCATCAGGCAGGTTATAGACCCATGTCGAGGCTCTCTCCTTCACTGTACCCATGTCACAGTTGAAGATGTAGAGGTGCAGAAGGGCCAAGACATACAGCCCAGGTCAGAGCCACACCTCCAACTTGCTTTCTGCTACAACCATCCTTTCACCTTTTTTCTCATGCACACAATGCACTCTAATTAGATGTAAAGCTTCATTTCCCCTAAAATTTCCACAATTCCCTCAGCACGGTCCACACTCTTTTGCCTAGGTTTACCACCAACTGCCAAGATAATAATGTAGACACCAATGAACAGGATCCACTAGTAAGATGTCATCTTTTTTTTTTTTTTTTTTGAGGCGGGGTCTTGCTCTGTTGCCCAGGCTGGAGTGCAGTGGCGCGATCTCGGCTCACTGCAAGCTCTGCTCGCCTTCTTGAGTTTGCGCCATTCTCCTGCCTCAGCCTCCCGAGTAGCTGGGATTACAGGCGCCCACCACCACGCCCGGCTAAGTTTTTGTATTTTTAGTAGAGACGGGGTTCCACCATGTTAGCCAGGATGGTCTCCATCTCCTGACCTCAGGAGATGTTCCGCCTGCCTCGGCCTCCCAAAGTGCTGGCATTACAGGCGTGAGCCACCACGCCCGGCCATAAGATGTCATTTTTTAAAAACCGTCTAGTCCAGAGATCGGTAAACTTTTCCAAAAAGGGTCGGAGAGTAAATAGGTTCAGCTTTGCAGGCTGAATGGTCTCTGCTGCAAGGACTCAATCCTGCCCTTGTAGTGCTAAAGGAGCCACAGATGATACACAAACTAATGAGCGTGACAGCTGATACAGTTTGCCTGTATCCCCACCCAAATCTCATCTTGAGTTGTAGTTCCCATAATTCCCATGTGTGGTGGCAGAGACCTGGAGAGAGGTAACTGAATCATGGTGTGCTTCCCCCATGCTCTTCTAGTGATAGTAAGCTCTCACGAGATCTGATGTTTTTATAAGGGGCAACCACTTCACTCAGCTCTCATTCTTCTCCTTCCTGCCACTATGGGCAGAAGGACACGTGTTTCCTCATCTGCCATGATTGTAAGTTTCCTGGGGGTCTCCCCAACCGTGCATAACTGTGAGTCAATTAAACCTCTTTTGTTTATAAATTACCCAGTCTCGGCTAAGCTAGGCGCGGTGGCTCATGCCTGTAATCCCAGCACTTTGGGAGGCCGAGGCGAGCGGATCACGAGGTCAGGAGATTGAGACCATCCTGGCTAACACGGTGAAACCCCGTCTCTACTGAAAATAAAAAAAAAAAAAAATTAGCTGGGTGTGGTGGCAGGTGCCTGTAGTCCCAGCTACTTGGGAGGCTGAGGCAGGAGAATGGCGTGAACCCAGGAGGCGGAGCTTGCAGTGAGTCGAGATCACGCCACTCTACTCCAGCCTGGGCGACAGAGTGAGACTCTGTCTCAAAAAACAAAAACAAAAACAAAAAATTACCCAGTCTCAGGCAGTCTTTTTTTTTTTTTTTTTTTTTTTTTTGAGACAGAGTTTCACTCTTGTTGCCCAGGCTGGAGTGCAATGGTGTGATCTCGGCCCAATGCAACCTCCGCCTCCCGGGTTCAAGCGATTCTCCTGCCTCAGCCTCCTGAGTATCTGGGATTACAGGCACCCGTAACCACGCCCAGCTAATTTTTGTGTTTTTTAGCAGCGGCATGATCTCCACTCACTGCAGCCTCTGCCTCCCAGGTTCAAGGAATTCTCCTGTCTCAGCCTTCCAAGTAGCTGGGATTACAGGTGTGTGCTACCACGCCTGGCTAATTTTTGTATTTTTAGTAGAGATGGAGTTTCGCCATGTTGGCCAGGCTGGCCTCGAACTTCTGGGATTACAGGCATGAGCCTCCCTGCCTCGCCCTTCTTATCCTTCTTTTTCTTTTTATAGCATGCCTTTTCCTTTTACACAAACAGCATCTGTCTTTCATCAACACAGGAAAACATCAGGAGGCTTGTCAAATATTTCATAAACGCAAATTTGGTAAAGAAGGAGATAATGAAATGGTTGAAATGAAAAGAAAATGCCTTGCTAATGACAGCTTTGCTGGCGTTTCAAATCCAACCACTTCAGAGGAGAGCGGATCTCATTATCCAATCGCACTGCTGCTGTTCTGAGGAGTCTCTGGGAGCCTCAGATGGGTCTTTCCTCTAACTGTCAAGAGAAAGAGGCCAGTCACAGCAGCTCACGCCTGTAATCCCAGAACTTCGGGAGGCTGAGGTGGGCGGATCACCTGAGGTCAGGAGTTCGAGACCAGCCTGGCCAACATGGAGAAACCCCATCTCTACTAAAAATACCAACATTATCCAGGCGTGGTGGTGGGTGCCTGTAATCCCAGCTACTTGGGAGGCTGAGGCAAGAAAATCACTTGAACCCGGGAGGCGGAGGCTGCAGTGAGCTGAGATCGTGCCACTGCACTCCAGCCTGGGTGACAGTCTCAAAAAAAAAAAAACAAAGAAAGACAAGAAAGACAAGAAAGACAGAAAGAAAGAAAGAAAAAAAGAAAAAGACAGACAGACAGAAAGAAAGAAAGAAAACTGGGTTTTCTTTCGATTGATTAACCACCACACTTGAAAATGGGAGGGAAGATTTCCAGCAAATTTAAAAAACGTGTTTGTGTATATCTTCGTTAAAATGCAGGCCACAAGGGTACAGATGATTCCCCAAGTGGCTTTGAGAAGGAAGGGACACCTTGGGATTCTCCATCACACCCTAGCTCAGCAGTTGGCAAATTTTTCTGGTAAGGTGCCAAATAGGTGACATTTTCCATTCTGCAGGCCATACGGTTTCTGTGCCACTACTCCACTTTGCAGTTGTAGTATGGAGGTTGCTAAAGCAATTGTAGGTAATACACACACAAAGGGGTGTGGCCAGATTCCAATACAATTTTTTTTTTTTTGAGATGGAGTTTCACTATTGTGGCCCAGGCTACAGTGCAATGGCACGATCTCAGCTCACCGCAACCTCCACTTCCCAGGTTCAAGCGATTCTCCTGCCTCAGCCTCCCTGGTAGCTGGGATTACAGGCATGTGCCACCACACTTGGCTAATTTTGCATTTTTAGTAGACTGGGTTTCTCCATGTTGGTCAGGCTGGTCTCGAGCTTCCAACCTCAGGTGATCCACCCAGCTTGGCCTCCCAGAGTGCTGCGACTGCAGGCGTAAGCCACTGCACCCAGTCCTAACACAACTTTTTTTTTTTGGAGACAGTCTAGCTCTGTCGCCCAGGCTGGAGTGCAGCAGAAAAATCTCGGCTCACTGCAACCTCTACGTCCCAGGTTCAAACAATTCTCCTGCCTCAGCCTCCTGAGTAGCTTGGACTACACGTGTGCACTACCACACCCGGCTAATTTTTGTATTTTTAGTAGAGAAAGGATTTTTACCACAGCAGTCAGGCTAATCTTGAACTCCTGACCTCAAGGGATCCACCTGGCTCAGCTTCCCAAAGTGCAGGGATTACAGTTGTGAGCCACTGTGCCCGGCCCCAATAAAACTTTATTTACAAAAACAAGCCGTGGGCCAGATGTGCCCTCTGGGCTGTACTTTGCTGACTCCTGCCCTAGAGCAGATGTACATGAAGGGCAATGAGGAAACCCATGCAAAAATACGTTCTCCTTCAACGTGCGATGGTGGAGGAAGCAAAATGGGTTCCAACATGAACCAAGTGAACTCTCCCAGAGTAGGTGCTGTACACTGTGGCCTTCTCTGCACTCATCACCCACAGCTTATCACTTCGGCAGTGACTCCCAGCCTGTAGTCTTGTTTTCTAATACACAAAATCTGAACACAAACCAGGTGCCCATCAACTGGGGACTGGTTAAATTAATCACGGTATGTCTTTACAATGGCATATTTGCAGTTATTAAGAATCATATTGTGATTGAGCGTGGTGGCTCACACCTGTAATCCCAGCACTTTGGGAGGCTGAGGTGGGTGGATCACTTGAGGGCAGAGGTTCGAGACCCGCCTGGCCAACATGGTGTAACCCCATCTCCATTAAAAATACAAAAATTAGCTGGGCAGGCACCTGTAATCCCGGCTACTCAGGAGGCTGAGGCATGAGACTTGCTTGAACCTGGGAGGTGAAGGTTGCATTGAGCCCAGATCACTCCACTGCACTCCAGCCTGGGCGGGAATAAGACTGTCTCAAAAAAATAAATAAATAAAAATTTTAAAAAAGAATGATATTGTGGTTCATGCCTGTAATCCCAGAAATTTTGGAGGCCAAGGTGGGAGATGTGTTGAGTTCACAAGTTTGACAGCAGTTTAAGCAGCATAGGGACACCCTGTCTTTACAAAAAAAAAAAAAAAAAAAAAAAATTAGCCTGTGGTACGTGCCTGTGGTCCCAGCTACTTGGGAGACTGAGGTGGGAAGATCGCGGCTGCAGTGAGCTCTCATCACGCCACTACACTCCAGCCTTGGCAACAGAGTGAGATCCTGTCTTTCTGTTTTGAGACGGAGTCTCCCTCTATCACCCAGGCTGGAGTGCAGTAGTGCAATCGTGGCTCACTGCAACCTCCACCTCCCAAGTTCAAGAGATTCTCCTGCCTTGCCCTCCTGAGTAGCAGGGATTACAGGCACGTGCCACCACACCCGGCTAATTTTTGTATTTTTAGTAGAAAAGGGGGTTCATCGAACTCCTGACCTCGTGATCCGCCCACCTCGGCCTCCCAAAGTGCTGGGATTATAGGCGTGAGCCACTGTACCCAGTCGAGTGAGACCCTGGCTTTAAAAAAAGAAAAAAAAAGGCCCAGTTTTCTTCAATGAATATGCATTAGTAGTTAAAAAAAAAATTTTTTTTTTTGAGACAGGGGTCTCACTGCATCACTCAGGCTGAAGTGCACCATCTCGGCTCACTGCAACCTCTGCCTCCCGAGTTCAAGCGATTCCTCTACCTCAGTCTCCTAAGTAGCTGGGACTACAGGCACGTGCCACTATGCCCGGCTAATATTTGTATGTTTAGTGAAGAGAGAGTTTCACCACATTGGCCAGGCTGCTAATGAACTCCTGGCCTCAAGTGATCCGCCCACCTCAGCCTCCTAAAGTGCTGGGATTACATGCATAAGCCACCCTATCACACCTAACAAATTTTTTCAAACAAAGTAAAACAAACAAAAGCCACTTAAAGCCACTCCAGTGGTATTTAAGGATATTATGGACCCCTCCAGGGTTATCTGCCCCAAGGAAGCTAATGTCCTAATAGAAGCCAATGAAGATCACAACACTGGTGTCAGGGGCAGCCTTGATCACAGTGGACAAAATATAAACCAAGTCCAGCAAGAAGGTGGCTAAGGACTGATTTACTGACACTGCACCATAAGTAAAAACGAGACCTGTAACACCTCCCAGCAACACGGCAAGTGTAAAGAAAATAATGCTGAAATGAAAACAGCAGAACTCATCCTTCCTTATCCACTCTCAAAACATACATACAGGAATAGG
This sequence comes from Macaca fascicularis, assembly GCF_037993035.2. Classification (NCBI taxonomy): domain Eukaryota; kingdom Metazoa; phylum Chordata; class Mammalia; order Primates; family Cercopithecidae; genus Macaca; species Macaca fascicularis. The sequence goes on from NC_088393.1 coordinate 16,980,988, forward strand.
GAAAATGCTGCATGGGGATGGTGAAGAGAGGAAAAGGTGTACCAGGTTGGACATTGTTTGCATTTTTTTTTTTTGAGATGGAGTTTCGCTCTTGTCGCCTAGGCTGGAGTGCAGTGGTGTGATCTCGGCTTACTGCAACCTCCGCCTCCCGGGTTCAAGTGATTCTCCTGCCTCAGCCTTTTGAGTAGCTGGGATTACAGGCCCACGCCACCACGCCTGGCTAATTTTTGTATTTTTTAGTAGAGACAGGGTTTTGTCATGTTGGCCAGGTTGGTCTCGAACTCCTGACCTCAGGTGAAATGCCCACTTCGGCCTCCCAAAATGCTAGGATTACAGGGTGTGAGTCACCCACCGCACCCAGCCTGTTTGTAATGTATATATATTTTTGAGACAGAGGATCTTGCTCTGTCACCCAGGCTGGAGTGCAGTGGCATGATTTCAGCTCACTGCAACCTCCACCTCCCAGGCTTTTAAGCAATTCTCTGCCTCAGCCTCCTGAGTAGCTGGGATTACAGGGGCATGCCAGCATATCCAGCTAATTTTTGCATTTTTAGTAGAGATGGGGTTTCACCATCTTGGCCAGGCTGGTCTCGAACTCCTGACCTCGTGATCCACCTGCCTCGGCCTCCCAAAGTGCTGGAAGCCGCCGCGCTGGCCTCTGTGTGCAATTTTTTTAAATGCTGTCATCAGCCTTTAATGGTGCGTGTGCAGACTGCACAAAGAAAAGTGGATGAGAAGACAGAAAACGCACACAGTGATGATACCCACAGCAACAGGCGCTCTCAGGCACTCAGCCGCATTCGAGTTCATCGAAACTTACAACAACCTTAGGCACACACAACTTGCAGGCCCATTTTAGAGATGTGGAAGCTGAGGCTTGGAGAGGGGAAAGCAATTAGCCAAGGTCCCACTCAGAATGAGCTGAGATGGGATTTGAACTCACACCTCACTGACCCAGAACATTAGTGCTTAAATGCTACGAGACACTAGGTACCCCAACTTCAAACTCTGATAACCTCTGGTGGCAGTGAAGGTTCTTGAAAAGCTTCCTTAAGAGACACAACCATGAGATTCCATTTTTAAAAGCTACAGCAGCCACCAACTAGCATCTGAAAAAGCCACGCTGCTATTATTAACAATGAGATGACAGTTCTCTGGAGAAAAAGAGGACTATTGAAACAAAACCTCAATGACAGGATTCTCTTCTGAGAGCACGATTCATCCCCATAATGGACAAACGCCTCGCCTCATTGAGACCTCCACACCAGTCTGAATAGGGCAGGAAGGTTTCTTCACACCATTCATCTGGCTTGCGAGGGACTCAGCCAAGATCTTGGCATGCCTGTTCTGAGAAGGACACCGACCTCAGCAAAGCCAGACCCAGCAGCTCCGACCTCTGCTACTTACAGACCATGGGGTGATGCTTGGCTGGGATACGGCAAGCAAATGAATTACAGAAGTGATCAAGGAGAATTCTACAACCTGAGAGGCAGCAAAAGTGGACTTGACCCTGGTCTAGCAACAGCCCACCATTGGCAATGACTCTTTCAATACTTTTAGGAGCAGCTCCAGTCAAAATTCCACCTGCTCAATTCTTTTCATTTTTGAGACAGAATCTCACTGTGTCACCCAGGCTGAAGTGCAGTGGCTCAATCTCAGCGCCACCTCCCAGGTTCAAGTAATTCTCATGCCTCAGCCTCCCAAGTAGCTGGGATTATAGGCGCACGCCACCGTATCTGGCTAATTTTTCTATTTTTTTAAGTACAGATAGGTTTTCACCATGTTGGCCAGGCTAGTTTCGAACTCCTGACCTCAAGTGATCCACCTGCCTTGGCCTCCCAAGTGCTGGGATTACAGGTATGGGCCACTGCGCCGAGCCCCATTTGCCCAATTATTGACCATCATTTATTGAGCTAAATCCAAAAAGGAAACTCTACCACTGACCCTTTTCTTTTTCACAGTCTCCAAAATGAATCCTAGGTTTTTCCCACAGGGTAATTCAAAAGGAGTCAGGTTGGAAACTGACTTCTTGCTTTAAAAAAAAAAAAGTATAAACAAAAGGTCCTTTTTAGAAATGAGGTTTATTTTCAAGGCTACTCAGGCCTAAAAGCCTGCATATTTACTTTTTTTCCTTCTTCCAGGTTTACCTCCAAGTCAGGATTTCAAAAACCACCAACATTCGGGCTCATTCTTACTGGTATAAACAAACCAACAAACAAAAGCAGACAACAAAAAACTCAACGAGCAAATCACACAGCTGTGAGATTCAGCGCCAACCCCGGGCGTTTCATTTTGGCAACGAAACCAGGATTCCCTTTCAAAGAAGCTTCTGGAAAACGCTCTATTTCCTAGATGCAGGCCCCTGGTTTTTCAACCTCAAAATCACCTACTCAAAAAGCAGACTCAGAAACCCAAGGTTTTAGAACACGGTCCCAATGTCACCACATCATAAAATCACTCTCATTCTTGCAACTGTACAATGAATGGCTCCCAAAGTCATTTTATTTAACAAAGGGGTCAAGGCAGAGAAAAACTCCCCTTAACATTCCCACAACTGCTCCACATGTCTTCTGTGGAAACACTGCACCAGGAACTAGCTCAACGCTCTTGCTAACAATTTAGTTTCTATACCGGAAGGCTGGTGTCCCTATTACAGGTGGCCCGTTCCTTAAAGCTTTAGGGTTAATCGCAGCTGTACTGAGTGGCCAAGCAGACCCTGTTGGGATGTGAAAAGAATTTGTTAACAGGACCCTGGCTGGGCCCAAAGGCTGTCAGACTCAGCAAGTAACACTGAAATGTCCAAAAACACAGCTGTGTTAAACTTACAAGCCAATCCTTCTGCTCAGATCTCTGGATAGAAATGACTTTTCTTTTATCTATGGGGAATGCAATTTCATCACAGTCCCTTATATAAACCCTCCTGAAACCCCTTCAGTAGACAGCATTCCAATTCAGAGACTAAAGTGAAACTATCTTTGAAAACAGGGACGTGGCTGGGAAGCCATGCCTATCTCGGCGAACACTTTTCCACGCACCACGAGCTTGGGCTTTCTGGGAAGGTTGTCGGTTCTCTGGTCAAAAACATTCTTGAAGTCATCAGGAATGGAGGAATGGAGACTCGGCATCCTGGGAAAGTGAGTTCCTGGTTTCATCGCTGGGATTCAAGAGCCGAACAGCCTGGAGAAGTCAGAGGGCAGAAATGTCTGTGAGGATTTTGAAATGACGTGATCGTTTTAAAAATATTGTCAGAGATTATTTTACATGACTATTAGTTAGATGATTTTACATGATTGCCTGATTTTTTCAAGTAACCTGTGATCCACCTGTGAATATAATGAACAATATTGAACGACACAGTTAAAAGACGTATATACTCTTTTTTTTTTTAGAGTCGTGCTCTGCCGCCCAGGCTGGAGTATAGTGGTGCGATCTCGGCTCACTGCAACCTCTGTATCCCAGGTTCAAGCGATTCTCCTGCCTCAACCTGCTGACTAGCTGCAATTACAGGCACCTGCCACCAAGCCAGGTTAATTTTTGTATTTTCAGTAGAAACGGGGTTTCACCATGTTGGCTGGGCTGGTTTCGAACTCCTGACCTCAAGTGATCCCCCTGCCTCAGCCCCACAAAGTGCTGGGATTACAGGCGTGAGCCACTGCACCCAGCCAACACCATCACCCTATAAGGGAAGGTGGTACACCTGTTAAACAAAAGATACATACAAGAACTTTCGGTATATTCTTTGCAACATTTCCACAAATCTAAACTCATTCCAAAATAAAAAGGTTATCTGAAAAAAATAAGAGAGCAGAAACAGCTGGATTTCCACATGCAAAAGAATAAAGATGGACCCCTGCTTAATGCCATATGAAAAAATTTACTCAAAACAGATCACAGACCTACCTACCCACCAGAATCCAAACTACAAAACTCTTCGAAGAAAACTTACACGTACATCTTTGTAACCTTGGGTTAGGCAATGATTTCTTACTACAATACGCAAAGCACAAGTGACAAAAAGAAAAAAACATAAATTCAACTTCATCACAATAAAAAACTTTTTTTTTTGAGATGGATTCTCGCTCTGTTGCTCAGGGTGGAGTGCCGTCGGGCAATCTCGGCTCACTACAACCTCCGACTCCTGGGTTCAAGCAATTCTTCTGCCTCAGCCTCCAGAGTAGCTAGGATTACAGGCGACCGCCACCACGCCTGGCTAATTTTTGTACTTTTAGTAGGGATGGGGTTTCACCATGTTGGTCAGGCTGGTCTCAAGCTCCTGACCTCAAGTGATCCAACTGCCTCATCCTCCCAAAGTGCTGGGATTACAGGCAGGAGCCACTGTGCCTGGCCATTCACAATAAAAAACTTTTGTGCTTAAAATGACACCATCAAGAAAGTGAAAAGACAACATATGAAACAGGAGACAATGCTTGCAAAATACGCATGTGATAATGAACTGATAATGAGAATACACAAAGAACCCTTATGGATCAGCAATAACCCAATTTTCAAAAATGGCAGAGAATCTTAAGAAGCCATTTCCTCAAAGGAGACGGACAAATGGCCAATAGGTACATGAAAATATGTTCAATATCGGCCGGGCGCGGTGGCTCACGCCTGTGATCCCAGCACTTTGGGAGGCCGAGGCGGGTGGATCACGAGGTCAGGAGTTCGAGACCAGCCTGGCCAAGATGGTGAAACCCCATCTCTACTAAAAACACAAAAATTAGCCGGGCGTGGTGGCACATGCCTGTAATCCCGGCTACTCGGGAGGCTGAGGCAGGAGAATCGCTTGAACCCAGGAGGTGGAGCTTGCAGTGAGCCAGGATCACACCACTGCACTCCAGCCTGGTGACAGAGAGAGACTCTGTCTCAAAAAAAAAAAAAAAGAAAGAAAAAAAAAGAAAATATGTTCAATATCATTAACTATCAGGGAAACGCAAATCAAAACCTTCAAACTGGCTGGGCACAGTGGCTCATGCCTGTAATTCCAGCACTTTAGGAAGCTGAGGTGGGTGGATCACTTTAGTCCAGGAGTTCTGGACCAGCCTGGGCAACAGGGCGAAACCTAGTCTCTATAAAAAAAATACAAAAATTAGCCAGGTGTGGTGCTGCACACCCGTAGTCCCAGCTACTTAGGATGCGGAGGCCAAAGGATCACTTGAGCCCAGGAAGCAAAGGTTGCAGTCAGTCGAGATTTTGCCACTGTACTCCAGCTCCAGCCTGTGCAACAGAGTGAGACTCTGCTTCAAAAACAAAAAACTTTCATACCTACTAGGATGACTGTAGTCAAAAGATTAACAGTAACAGAGCTGGCAAGGATATGGAGAAAGTGTAATCCTCAAGTGTAATCCTCATAGGTTGCAGGCAGGAATGTAAAATGTTGTAGCTATTTAGAACATTCTGGTGTTTTCTCAAAAGGATAAATGCAGGCTGGGTGCAGTGGCTCATACCTTTAATCTCAGCACCTTGGGAGGCTGAGGTGGGTGGATCACTTGAGGTCAGGAGTTTGAGACCAGCCTGGCCAACATGGTAAAACCCCATTTCAGCCAGGGTGGTAGCTCATGCCTGTAATCCCAGCACTTTGGGAGGCCGAGGCGGGTGGATCATGAGGTCAGGAGTTCAAGACCAGCCTGGACAACATGGTGAAACCCCGTCTCTACTAAAAATACAAAAAATTAGTCAGGTGTCGTGGTGCATGCCTGTAATCCCAGCTACTCGGGAGGCTGAGGCAGGAGAATCGCTTGAACCTGGGAGGTGGAGGTTTCAGTGAGCCGAGAACGTGCCACTGCACTCCAGCCTTGGCAACAGAGTGAGACTGTCTCCAAAAAAAACAAAGAAAATTATAAACGTAGAGTGATCATATAACCCAGCAATTTCACTCCTATATAGCTAATAACTAAAAACATAAATCTGCACAAAAACTTGTACATGAATGTTCTTGTCACCATTATTCATAATAGGTAAAAAATACAAACATCCCAACTATCCACCAACTGATAGATGGAAAACTGGGGTACAGTCATACAAAGGAATATGATTCTGCCATGAAAGGGAATGAAGCACCGCTCCACGCTACAACATGGATGAACCTCAAAAACATGATGCTGAGCGAGAGACGCCAGGCACAAAAGGCCATGCAGTGTATGACTCCATTTATATAAACTGTCCACATGAGGCAAATCCAGAGACAGGAAGCCGATGAGTTGTTGCCAGGGGCTAGGGAAGGGGGAATGGGGAGTGACTGCTAGTGGGCACGCGATTTCTTTCTGTGTTGATGAAAACGTTCTGAAATTGGATCGAGATGGTGGCTGCACAATCCTGTGAATATTCTATAAAATACTGGATTGAGAAGACAGACTTCCGCGTTTTACTTGTAAACTCTCTCCATGGTTCATTTTCTCCCTAACTTTTCCTGTTATTTTATGAAAATTTCAACACATAGAAGAGTTATGTTGAAACACACTGCCACCACCTACATTCCGCAATTAACACTTTGCTGTACCACGTACCTATCCATGTATCTATTCATTTATCCGTATTTTTGATGTGTTTCAATGTAAGTTATAGATGACGTGCTACCGATCCCTAAATACTCAGGGACGTTTCTCCCCTTATTTCAGACTTTTCATAACTTCTTAAAATTTCCAAAGCTCGACCAGGCACGGTGGCTCATGCCTGTAATCCCAGCACCTAAGGAGGCCGAGGCAGGCAGATCACAAGGTCAGGAGATCAAGAGCATCCTGGCTAACATGGTGAAACCCCATCTCTACTAAAAATACAAAAAATTAGCCAGGCGTGGCGGCGTGCAAGTGTAGTCCCAGCTACTTGGGAGGCTGAGGCAGGAGAATGGCGTGAACCCAGGAGGCGGAGCTTACAGTGAGTCAAGATTGCGCCACTGCACTACAGCCTGGGAGATAGAGCAAGACTCCATCTCAAAAAAAAAAAAAAAAGTTTCCAAAGCTCAAACAACACAGAAGTGGGCACAGGAAGGTTGGGCGCAGTGGCTCACGTCTGTAATTCCAGCACTTTGGGAGGCTGAGGCAGGCAAATAATTTGAGGTCAGGAGTTCGAGACCAGCCTGGTCAACAGGATGAAATCCCATCTCTACCAAAAGTAGAAAAATTAGCCAAGTGTGCTGGTGCGTGCCTGTAGTCTCAGCTCCCTGGGAGGCTGAGGCAGGAGAATCACTTGAACCCGGGAGGTGGAGGATGCAGTGAGCCGAGACGGTGCCACCGCACTCACAGTCTGGGTGACACAGCAAGACTCCATCTCAAAAAATAAGAATAAAAATAAATGGGCACAGGGAATATTGAACCATGCCCAGGGTCTGCCAATTTCCTCAGCAACTGCTGCAGGGTCCCCTCTCTACCCCATCTGGAGTGGATCCTTCCAACTCCCTCGCTAAACAGTGTTTCATTTCACTCCCATACTTAAGGCACTCATTTAGGGTTTATCCATGGTTACTGCATGCATGTTACACAGCTGAAGTCAGGCTGCACAGATGAGTACCCTCCGGCCTTCTTCACTTTCAGAACGTTTCATTTCCCCATGCAGACAGAACCTTCTGGCACATCATCAGTGACGGTATCATGACAGCTGGTCACATGGGCATCCTTCAAGTTACCTGATCCTTCTCCTGTTCTTGGACACTTAGGTGATTTCCAGGTTTTAAATGTCCTGGGAAAGCCAGTCACTCCCTCCCTGAGACAGCCCTTTCTTGAGAGAATCTTCTCTCACCCATGGCCCCCAGTGAAAGAGCTGGCCTGGGTCAGGGGTTGGCTCATTTTCTCTGTAACGGGCGACCGTTTACTAACAGTTTTGGCTCTGCGAGCCATGTGGTCTCTATCACACAACTCAACTCCACCGCTGTGACACAGAAGCAGCCACACACATGAACTTTTGTGAAGTTCATTCACAAAAACAGGCAGTGGGGAGATGTGGCCTGTGGTCTGATGACCCTTGACCTAAGTGGTTATAGCAGAATCAAGAACCCCCACCCCAAATGGACCTGAGTGACGCCAAGGTGAGTCAACCAGACTCTGCCCCAGGAAACAAAATCAGGACCCTGGGATACTGACTACACTGATCTTGGAAAGTTGAGCTGGGAGGACGCCCGAGGCTGCTGTTCTGGTCATAGGCTGGCGGATGAGGGAGTGAAGATGTTGGTCAAACAGGAGAGGATGATGAAGCAGGTGCACAGGAAAGATGAGAATGAGAACCATGCTGACTTCTTCCCTACCCCAGGACCTTTGCAAAGACGAGAATGAGAGAAGCAGGCTGACTTCTTCCCTGCCCCAAGACCTTTGCGAAGACGAGAATGAGGGAAGCATAGTGACTTCTTCCCTGCCCCAGGACCTTTGCAAAGACGAGAATGAGAGAAGCATGCTGACTTCTTCCCTACCCCAGGACCTCTGCAAAGACGAGAATAAGGGAAGAATGCTGACTTCTTCCCTGCCCCAGGACCTTTGAACATGCTACTTCCTGTGCCACCATGCTTTTCTCCAGCTCTGCAAATGGCAAACGTCTTCTTGTCCTTTAGGTCTTGATTATTTATTATTTGTTTGGAGACAGGGTCTTCTTCTGTTGCCCAGGCTGGAGTGCAGTGGCAGGATCTCAGCTCACTGCAACCTCTGCCTCTAGGGCTCAAGTGATCCTCCCACCTCAGCTTCCCAAGGAGCTGGAACTACAGGCAGGCACCACTACACTCGGCTAATTTTTAAATTTTTGGTAAACATGGAGTTTCACCATGCTGCCCAGGCTGGTTTCAAACTCCTGGGCTCAAGCAATTCTCCCACCTCAGCCTTCCAAAGTGCTGGGATTACAGGCCTGAGCCACCGCGCCTGGCCATTCCTACACTTTCATGCAAGTTCCTTAACCTCTTCACAAGCTTTCTCTGTTCCTAGGCAAGCCTCATACGTGCTCTCAGATCCTCTCTGCCAGGTAGGATACCTTGGCAAGGGCCTTTCTGGGAATACATCATGGTCCTTGTGATGAGGGTGAAATGCCATCCTCCCCAGATCTCCTATGTCCTGGAAGCATCTCCGCAAACAGCCACTGGGGTGGCATGTGGACTGCACAGCAACCCTACACTCGGAGTCTCAGTCGCTCAGGACAGCTAACTTTTTGTCCTCTTTCTTTCTGGGAGAAGTATGCAGGGATGGACCCACAGAGGCCAAGAACACCAGATTCTCCCATTGTGTCTTTTCCCAAATCCATTTACAGCAAATCTCACAATTCGTTAACAGCAGTATCAGAGTTACGGACCCAATGCTAGATGGAAAGGCAATCTGCTTGAGTTTTCTCAGTCTAATGAGAAAATGAAAAGCCAGAATTTAAAACAATAAAGTCTGAATACATTTCTGCTGGCTTCCAGCCCAGCTAGAGCAGGTTCTGGCAGCATGCTGGACATTTAAACCACATTTTCCACCTCGGCAGATGCAGCAGAGCTGGTGAGAGGTGACAGGGCCATGGGCTCAGGAAAGGCATCTCCTGGCAGCCCCTGCAGAGGTGCCAGGCATAGCCGGGGGCTGGAGAACTCCATGTTCCAATCAAAGTTCCAGCCTGGTTCGGTGGGGACGCAGGGACAGAGTTTAACCCTTTCAGGTACTGGTTCCCTCACTTACTCATTTTGAAGAGAGAAAGCAGGGCCAGGCGTGGTGGCTCACACCTGTAATTTTGGGAGGCCGAAGCAGGTGGATCACGTGAGGTCAGGAGTTCGAGACCAGCCTGACCAACATGGTGAAACCCTGTCTCTTATAAAAATACAAAAATTACCCAGGTGTGGTGGTGGGCACCTGTAATCCCAGCTACTTGGGAGGCTGAGGCAGGAGAATTGCTTGAAGCAGGGAGGCGCAGGTTGCAGCGAGCCGAGATCATGCCACTGCACTCCAGCCTGGGCAACAGAGCAAGACTCTGTCTCAAAAACAACAACAACAACAACAACAACAAAAAAAAAAACAGGGCCGGGCACAGTGGCTCACTCCTGGAATCCCAGCACTTTGGGAGCCTGAAGTGGGTGACTCACGAGGTCAGGAGATCAAGACCATCCTGGCTAATATGATGGAACCCCGTCTCTACTAAAAATACAAAAAATCAGCCGGGCGTGGTGGCATGCACCTGTAGTCCCAGTTACTGGGGAGGCTGAGGCAGGAGAATCGCTTGAACCTGGGAGGCAGAGGTTGCAGTGAGCCCAGATCGCACCACTGCACTCTAGTCTGGGCGACAGAGTAAGACTCCATCTCAAACAAAACAAAAAATAAACAAACAAAACAGAAAGCAGGATACAAGAGTGATGACTGAAAGAACAGAGAATGACCATCAGGTAGGTCATCCTGGAGAAGGAGACTAAGAGATGACACTGAAAGGAAAGGGCAGGTCGGACTCACACGATCATGCAGAACATCATGAAGATGTTCCACAGGGCGATGAAGATTCGAAAGTATCTGAGGCTCAGCAAGAATTCCCGGATGTTGTCACCTGGAAGAATCAGAAAGCACTTTTATGGCACAGCTAACATCCCACCCCTACTGCCACCTCTGCAGTGGGCTTTTGTGACTTCCACCCACCCGGCACTCACTGCCTCCAACTTCGGCAACAGTGTGGCTTTTCCTTCGGGTTTCTCCCTCTTCCCCACTCTCAGCACTCAGGCTGTGTCTACCACTGACCAATCTCCTGAAAGCACCAAGTCCCTCTGCCTCTGACTGGCTCAAGAAGGGGCATGTGACCCAAGTCTGTCCAATGAGAGTCTGCCCTGGGACTTTTCCCCCAACTACTGGCAAACAGACACTTTCTACCAGGCTTGCTGAGCTGGGAAGATGTAACCTCAGTGCCCACAGGCCAAATCCAGCAGCCTCTTCCACCTGTTTTTGGATGGCCTGTGAGCTAATAGTTTTTTTTTTTAATATAAAGATGGGGTTTTGCTATGTTCCCCAGGTGGGTCTTGAACTCCTGGCTTCAAGTGATCCTCCTGCCTAAGCCTCTCAAACTGTTGAGATTACAGGCATGAGTCTCCATACCCGGCTGGTTTTTACATGAAAAAAAAAAAAAGAAGAATATTTTGGGAGACAAAAAAATTACAAGAATTTCAAATCTCAGTGTCAATGAATAAAGTTTGATTGGCCCACAGCCATACCTATTCATTTACATATCATGTCCTGCTGCTTTTGTACTACAACGGCAGAGCTGAGTCATATTGTTGTGCCAGACACACACCATATGGCCCACAAAGCCTCAAATATTTACTATATGGCCCTTTACAGGAAAACATGCCAGCCCCTGCTCTGGGGTCATCTTTGCCAACCCTGACCAGTCTCACAGTAAAACCAACACAAAAGAAAGGGGTACTGAGAGCTGCAGAGAGTCAGATACTGACTCTAACCCTAACCCTAACCCTAACCCCAACCCCAACCCTAATCTTGGAGGACTGGTTTGACACCTAAACCCAGGGTGTCTGAAGACAATTCCATCCTTGGACGTTTCAATTTGCTTTAACCACTTTGAGCTGGGTTTGCAGTGTTTACAACTAAAAGCATCCTAATTCAGGCAAGGGAAAGGGAAGGTGTGTCTTGGTGAGACTTATTCTGGTCCCCTTGAAGGCCAAGGAACAGCCACCCCTCTGAGGGAAGGCAATTTAGTATGTGAAGACTCCAGAGACCTGGGTTCCAAACCCTTCCTCCAGGGTTTCCAGTCAGTCATTCTCCCTCTCTGGACCTCCAGAATGAAAAGAATGGGTCCAGATTAGGCCAGGCACGGAGGCTCACACCTGTAATCCCAGCACTTTGGGAGGCCGAGGCAGGCGGATCACCTGAGGTCGGGAGTTGGAGACCAGCCTGGCCAACACAGTGAAACCCTGTCTCTACTAAAAATGCAAAAGTTAGCCGGGTGTGGTGGCGCATGCCTGTAATCCCAGCTACTCAGGAGGCTGAGGCAGGAGAATCACTTGAACCCGGGAGGCAAAGGTTGCAGTGAGCTGAGATCGTGTCAATGCAGAGCAAGACTCTGTCTCAAAATAAATAAATAAATAAATAAATAAATAAAAGAATGGGTCTAGATTAGGTGATCTACAAAGGTGCTACCCGAAGCATCTATAGACTGGGGCTGCTTGGTAAGTACAGCACACAGAACACAAGCCCAGAAATTTCTATTTTTCAGGGATGACAACCTGACAACCTGACATTCCTGCTCCATCCGAGCCTGTGCTGAACACACCATCTTGCTGAACACGGTTTAGACGAGCCTGGTATTATCCAAACGACGGGGTTAGTTACATGCAGCACAACCTGTATACACGGCTGATCCAGCACAGACTAGAAACATTAAGCGCTTGGTCTGTTTCCAGGAAGTCTGAGAGGCGCTGCTCAGCAAGACCCTTCCCCTAGCAAAGGATCGTGAAAACAGGCCCTCCCACCATCAATAGATGCCAATCAAACGTTACTCACTGCAGGCCACGCACAGTGGTTCACACCTGTAATCCCAGCACTTTGGGAGGCTGAGGCAGGTGGATCACCTGAGGTCGGGAGTTTGAGACCAGCCTGGCCAACATGGTGAAACCACGTTTCTACTAAAAGTATGAAAAAATTAGCCAGGCATGGTGGCGCGCACCTGTAATTCTAGCTACTCAGGAGGCTGAGGCACGAGAATCACTTGAACCCAGGAGGTGGAGGTTGCAGTGAGCTGAGATCACGCCACTGCACACCTGGGCAACAGAGCGAGACTCTGTCTCAAAACACAAAAAAAGGTTACTCATTCCAGGCAGCAGCAGTGTACAGGGGATACAGGAAGAAACGAAGACCAGTGGCTCTGCCCCAACGAGCATATGGGGAGGAGAAATACTAAACAAATATTCCCACGTGACTGCTCTGGTGGGAAAGTTTAGGTGTCCCGGGAACACACACTGCAGAGACCCAACATGGCATGTGCATGGGGAAGGGTGGGAGATCAGAAAAAGCCTTTCCAGCCGGGCGTGGTGGCTCAAGTCTGTAATTCCAGCACTTTGGGAGGCCAAGGCAGGCGGATCAGCTGATGTCAGGAGTTCAAGACCAGCCTGGTCAACATGGTAAAACTCCATCTCTACTAAAAACACAAAAATTAGCTGGGCATGGTGGTGGGTCCCTGTAGTCCTAGCTAATAGGGAAGCTGAGGCAGGAGAACTGCTTGAACCCAGGAGGCGGAGATTGCAGGGGGCTAAGATGGCGCCACTGCACTCCAGCCTGGGCAACAGAGCGAGACTCCACCTCAAAAAAAAAAAAAAAAAAAAAAAAAAAAAAAGCCTTTCTGAGGAAGTGCCAGAGCTCCAAGTTCTGACCTCAAACATGGTCAGTTTAACAAACATGAGCTCAAATCCTGCCTCTGTCCTTCTGCACAAGTGACCTGGGCCCATCCCTGCACTATCTATGCTCATTCCCTCTTATGTCAATAGGGGTGTCAGGCAGCTAGGAAGACGTCAGCACACTGCCTGGCACACATGACGCTCTCAATAAATGCAGCCACTATGGTATTACAGTTAAGCCAGGCAAAGAGGATGGAGAGCAAGGAGCAGCTCCCACAGCGGGTGTAGCATCTGGGCCGGAAGGAGACTGGAGAGAGAGCAAAGCAGGAAGCTCCTGATAGAGCCCTGGTGTCCTCCCTGGCATCCCTGTCACTGATGCTCCCGCCACTTTGTGCCAAATCTCCCGCCCACCAGAGCTCTGATTCGGATCTGTACAGTGCAACCCCAGGGCCTGGTAGTGCCTTCCACGTGGTGGGTAACACATGGCTGCTGAGTCAATGTATGAATGGATGGATAAATGAACAGATGGACAGATGGTCTAGTGATTGAGTGCACAACTGCTAGAGGCAGAAAAACCCAGGTTCTAATCCTGATTCTCTCACTGATTTGCTATGTGGCCACAAAAAAGTTGAGCCACGTCTCTGACCCTCAGTTTCCTGATCTGCTTCCAGTTTCCAGTTCCGGGAACTGGAAAGTGACTATTACCTTTTAGGAATGGAGGTAGAATGCAACACTAACAGGAAGCACCTAACTAGGTCAGCACCCAGGGGCAGGCCCCCAAAAAGGAGAGCTGCTGGAGGGTCTTCAAAATCTCAGCTCAGCCACGCATGGTGGCTCACGGCTGTGATCTCAGCACTTTGGGAGGCTAAGGTGGGAGGATCGTTTGAGGCCAAGAGTTGGACACCAGCCTGGTTAACACAGCGAGATGCCTATCTTTACAAAAAAATTTAGAAAATTAGCCAGGGGTGGTATTAACTGCCTGTAGTCCCAGCTAGTTGGGAGCCTGAGGCAAGAGGATCTTTTGAACCCAGGAGTTCAAGGCTGCAGTGAGCTATGACTGTGCCACTGCACTCCAGCCTGGGCGACAGAGCAAGACCCTGTCTCTAAAAGAAGAAAACCTCTGTTCCTCAGGGTTCCCCCATCCTTGGGTAGTGCTCCATCATGGCATCCACCGCCTTGACTGTGACGCCACCTCCTCAAATGGCCTTCCCTTCCACACCCCAGCAGGAGAGCAACCCCATCACCATCCTGTGACTCCCTGTTACCTAACATCACCTCTGTCACCATCTATTCCCCGCTTGGAAACCATGTGTCCCACCCCACGGTAAGTTCCACTCCATCTGTCTTACTCCCACTGTATCCCAGCACCTAGCACAGTAGCCAGCACGTGTTAGGTGCTCAAATACCTGGTGAATGAAAGAATTAACGAATGGATACGACAGTCATGTACAGATCCCCTTAAGACTCCAAATAGCTACACAATTACATTCAGTAGGAAGTATAAATTCTGGGGCCTCTAGGGCCCAGGCAGACGATAGACATATGAAGAGGTTAGGGCTGGGATGAGGCAGAGTCGACAGGCTCCATCTCCTCAGAGTCCTCAACTACACTCAACAGTTGTCAAGAGCTCTTCTGAATCTTGAGTTGCAGAATGTTCCAGTTTTTCAAGAAAAATCAGACATCTGAATTTTTATATAAAATCGCCTGATTAAAAATCGAATGTTGGCATCTAATTTTAAACGTGGCAGGTCTGCAGCACTCTGAAAGCAACAGCTATGTGTAAGGTTGTTCATTCACTCATTCACAGGCATCAGACGCCTGGTATGGCAAGGACAAAGCATGGGACAAGCCAAGCTAGGGTCTCTTCTCTGAAGTTTATGGTCAAATGTGAGGGGCAGACATTAGCCAGATGACAGCAAACATACAGAAAATTATAACGGTAGGAAGTGATGTGAGTGCTCACATCAGGGAGGTCTGGTGGAAGAAAGAAGTAGATGACAGAGGTAGGCAGAAAGGACAGCACATTATCAGAGTCATCTCCCACTCACACACACACGCTCAATTAAAGAGAAAACTCGTGGCTCACGCCTGTAATCCCAGCCCTTCAGGAGGCCAAGGCGGGGGGGATCACTTGAACCCAGGAGTTTGAGACTGGCTTGGGCAAGGTGAAGAAACCCCATCTCTACAAAAAAATACAAAATTTAGCCTGGCATGGTGGCACACGCCTGTAATCCCAGTTACTAAGGGGGCTGAGATGGAAGGATCACTTTAGCCCAGGAGGTCGAAGCTGCAGTGAACCATGATCGCACCACTGCACTCCAACCTGGACAACAGAGCGAGACCTTGTGTTAAAAAACGAAAGAAAAGGAAAGAAAACGAGGGTAGAACTTGGCGAAACAAAACTGTCCTCTCTGAAGTGGACCATGCAATTCAAGGGTCCAGGAAGACCTTACCTGTGCTGGGCTCCCTCGACTCCTCCCCAAAGCCCTGCGTGTCCTTCTTTTTCCTACAAAGAGGAGTAGACAGTGTCCACTTTCAATGGGACATACAGGCCTCAGCCCCCTGACCCCCAGCTCAGAAGGCCACAAACACTAAGTTTCAGCCCTGGCCCTGCCGCTGACTTGCTGTGTGACCTCGGACGGTTCAATGTCCCTCTCTGGGCCACCACTGCCCGGACAATGACAGCCAGGTCAGCAGCCACCGACAGTTTACAAAGCGGCCCGACAGTGCGGGTGCAATGCTGAGGGTCCGGGGTTGGGCTATTTCTTGGAGGATGGGTCTTGAGCTCTTCAGGAAGGTGAACAGAGGGACACCCAAGGAAAAGAGAGTATGGGTTTAAGGTCGCTCGGGGGCGAGGAAGATTAAACCATGCTGGAGGCGTGGACAGAGGGCGGATAGGGCGGGGCCTGCGGCTTGGGGGCGGGGCCTGAGAAGTGCGCCGAGATCACGCTTATGAGGGCGGGGTTACGGGTTCCCCGGATGGAGCCACAGTCCGGCCGCGACCTACTCACAGCTTAAAGTTCAGCACTGCCCCGGCATTCATCAGCAACGTCCTGCAGAGGGAGAATTACAGTTACTAGGGGCGCCCCCGCGTCCTGCCTGGCCCTCTCTTCCCAGCCTCTGGTCCCCCTAATTACCCGAACAGCAGGATGTCTCCGATCATCGTTACGGCCAAAGCGTCCGTCAGAACCGGAAGCGGAAGCCCCAGGGAGGGAGGGGAGAGGAGCAGAAGCCGACCAATCCTAAAGCAACACTGGCGAGGGCTGGGCCAATCGAAGATCAAGGTCCCACCCTCTGCAGGCCAGGCGCCCTTAGGGGAGCGCGAGCGCCCCACCTTGCTGGGGAGGCCCGGAGAGCCAGAATGGAAAGGGCAGGGTCTCCTGGGGTTGGGATTGGGTCACGCGTTCGAAGCGTGCCGCGCATGCGTAAGGTCTTGAGTGCCGTAGGGTTTGCTGGGCAGCAATTCCTGTTCACTTTATGGGGTCTCAAATTGGGCTTCTGGAGAAAAGGAATCCTTTGACTCCTGAGCTGCACAGAGTGCGGGGTCCTGACGCAGTGGGGTCCTTAGAAACGGGTGCCCTAACCAACTGGGCTCTAAAATGAGATCCTCCTGGGCCCCATGGGGAACGGGGGTCCCCACTGAGCTGCTCCCAACAAGACACGGGGGTCCTGATTTGCAGAGCCCCACCGAGGACGGGGTTCCTGATCGAACGGACCCTATGGGGCAGGAAAGTCTTGACGGGGCTCCACAGAGGACTGAGGTCCTAACCGATCTCCACGGGGAGCAGGGGTTCTGATTCATGGGGTCCCACCAGGGCGTAGGGGTCCTCATTGGGCTCCACCGAAGATCGGGGTCCTAATTGAGCCCACGGAGACAAAGTCCTGGCTGATCCGGCCCCCTGGGAACGGGCGTCCCGCGTGCGTGGGATGCCCAGAATGGGGAGCCCCCCAGCCTCCCTCGCCTTGCAGGGGTGCCCCGCACCCCGCCTCGCTGGGCGGAACGGGGTCGCGATGTCAGTAGGGTCAGCGCCTGGGACGTCCGACTGTCCAGCTCCGTCCGTGGTGCTGGGCGTCCCCACAACCTGTCCCGATGTAGGCCGTCGCCCCTCCTCTCCCGCGGGGGCCGGGCCTGGGGTGGCGCCTGGCGGGCGGGGGCGGGCCCAGCTGCGGGGGCGCAGTCGCCGGGCCTCGGGCGGCGGGACGGACGAGACCGGGGCCCCGGGTGGCACCCGGCGGGCGGGCGGGCGCCATGGAGCTGCTCTCGGCGCTGAGCTTGGGCGAGCTGGCGCTCAGCTTCTCACGGGTGCCGCTCTTCCCCGTCTTCGACCTCAGTTACTTCATCGTCTCCATCCTCTACCTCAAGTATGAACCAGGTGAGCCGGGGCGGGGGGCTGAGGGGGCCGGCAGCCGGGGGCGCGGGCCGGGGCAGCTGGGGGTCGCGGAGAGGGGGAAGCCCGTGCGTGGTGGAGGGAGCGGGGGACAGGTTCAAGGATTGCATCGTGGGAGTAGTCAGGCGCGAGAATCATGGGGTTCTCCCACGCCGGGGTGAGCCCGGGGGAGAAGCTTCCAGGACGATGAAGCTGGGGGAAGGGAAGGAGAGGCGTGAGCCCGTTTAGAGGAGGGGGAACAGGTGCTTGGGGGAGGGGTGGAGGAAAGGTCGGGGCTCCTTGTTGGGTCAGAGCTGCAGAAACTTGGGCAAGGGGCGCCGGCTGTGGCGAGGGTGCAGGTGGGGGTCGGTGCAGCTGTTCTGGCCGCGCGCAGGTGTGACCTCCCTCCTTGACCTTGGCACGCGGAGTGGGAGCGCCAGTGGGGTGTCTATATAAGGGCCGCCGCGCCGCCGGGGGCTGCGGTCAGGTTCAGCGAAAGTGACACCGGTTCTCCTCCCCGCTGCAACTGTCCAGCACCCTCCACTCCTCTCCCTTCCCCCACGGTGCTGAATCTCCGAGTCCCCACGGGAATTCTTCCAGCCCTGGCTCCAGATCCTTTCCACTTACGGAGCAGAACTGGTCCCAGGGCTGGGTGACTTGGGGTCAGCGTCCTCCCTCTCAGCTCCAGACCCCAGGCTGGGGAGGTCACAGGAGGGTACACCCTGCTTCTTAGATTTTTTAAAAAGTCATTTTTAAAATGAGGATGAATGGCTTCCTTAGAACGTGTTCTATTTTTATAAAAGGTTCATGAACAAATGTTTCTTGTTCATCGTTATTCTAGCACACCAGCAACTTACTAGATAATAGATTTTAGACTTAGAAAAATAAAAGAACCCCAAACTTCATGAGCCTTCCTCCCACTTAGATGTAAATTACCACTGTAGCTCAAAAAGGAAATAGCTTTATTCTCAGATGATAAAAATAAGTAATTCTATTTACTAAAAACTCAAACTGAAAAGGGCAAAGGAAAAAAAGAGAATTACTGTCAACATAGTGGTGGCCAGCCACCCTTCCTGATCTCTCTTCTATTCATTTATACTTATGTAGTTATAGACATAAATGCACACTCTTTTTTTTTGTTATTGCTGTTGTTGTTGTTTGAGATGGAGTTTCGCTCTGTCGCCCAGGCTGGAGTGCAGTGGAGTGATCACTGCACTCCACCTCCGGGGTTCAAGCGATTCTCCTGCCTCAGCCTCCTGAGTAGCTGGGAGTACAGGCGCCCGCCACTACCCCTGGCTAATTTTTGTATTTTTGGTGGAGACGGGGCTTCACCATGTTGGCCAGGATGGTCTCGATCTCCTGACCTTGTGATCCGCCCACCCAGGGCTCCCAAAGTGTTGGGATTACAGGCGTGAGCCACTGAGCCCAGCCAATGCACGGTCTTATGCTAACAGGATTACACTGTACTTGCTAGGAATTTTTATTCTATTTTTGCCTATCCACATGCCAGAGCCTATTTTCTTAAAAGCTATCCTGAAGAACAGTTACAGTGCAAAACAAAATAGGCTTTTGTGTTGTCCTAGCATGAACATGGGCTGTCTTTCCTTTCTGGGGAAGAATTCTTGGTGGTTCAGGCCAGTTCCTTGGGCAGTTGCAGAACCTTAGAAAATCTGAAACTGGCTGGGCACAGTGGCTCACGCCTGTAATCCCAGCAGTTGGGGAGGCCAAGTTGGGCGGATCACCTGAGGTCAGGAGTTCGAGACCAGCCTGGCCAACATAGTGAAACCCCATCTCTATTAAAACTACAAAAATTAGCCGAGCGTGGTGGCATGCACCTGTAGTCCTAGCTACTTGAGAGGCTGAGATGGGAGAATCACTTGAACCTGGGAGGTGGAGGTTGCAGTGAGCCGAGATCACTCCATTGCACTCCAGCCTGGGCAACAGAGGAAGACTCTGTCTTGGAAAAAAATATAAAAAGAAAAGATAATCTGAAACTGAGGAGGGTTGGAGCCCTGTGGGGATGTAGGACACAAATGTCTTGAGAAAAGAGGTCTCCAAGCTGCCTGGGAACTTGCAGGAAGGTTCAAGATATTTCTGCAGAAGTCCTAGAATAAGCTATCCAAGCTCTAAGTGCCAGAGCCTGAAGGTTCCTGAAGGCTGAGAAGTGGTTCCAAACCCTGGCTTTTCATGAGATGCTCCTGGGAGCTTTCAAACCCCCCAGCTCCACCCCACACCAATTGATTCAGAATATTAATCTCCCCTCCCTCAGTGACTGATGTATGTTATCAGGGCTAAGGATACCCCACCCAGTTCAACCTCCTCCTTTCATAACTGGGGAAACAGGAAATAGTGGCTAAGCTATCTTAAATACACAGTGAGCCTGTGGTCCCATGGCTGGTCAGTTGCAGCCTCGGGACTCAGCCCAGGTCTGCTTGACTCTAAGAATCAGTACAATTAATGTGAGATACTTGGTTTCCTTAGAAAAGTAAGGTGTTGGAGGCCAGACGTGGTGGCTCATGCCTGTAATCCCAGCATTTTGGGAGGCAAGGCGGGTGGATCACTTGAGCCCAGGACTTTGAAACCAGCCTGGGCAACATGACAAAACCCCGTCTCTACTAAAAATGCAAAAATTAGCCAGGTGTGGTGGCACACGCCTGTAATCCCAGCTACTCGGGAGGTTGAAATGAGAATCGCTTGAACCCGAGAGATGGAGGTTGCAGTGAGCCGAAATCTTGCAGCTGCACTCCAGCCTGGGTGACAGAGCCTGGTTGAGACTCTGTCTTGGAAAAAAAAAAAAGAAAAGTTAAGTAAGGTGTTGGATTGAACTGTTAGTCCCAGTTTGGTATGCATGCTGGATATCTGTAAATTTTCTTCTCAGAATTTGTGTGCTAGACCAGCTACAGAATTTGCCAGGCCCAATACAAAGTATTAGTGTAGGGCCTTTTGTTGAGAAATTAAGAATTTCATAGCCAGGCATGGTGGTGTGTGTCTGTAGTCTCAGCTACTTGGGAAGCTGAGGCTGGAAGATCACTTGAGCCCAGGAGTTGGAGCTTAACTGTGCCTGGCTGGGTCGGGCTTTCTTGAGAATCCTGAGAGCGGATGAAGTTCAGAATGCCGTTCTCAACTGAGCAGCATCAGTGCCGCCTGGGAGCTACAGTGAGCTATGATCACCCCACCGCCCTCCAGCCTGGGCAACAGAGCAAGACCGTATCTCCTTAAAAAAATGTCAGCATAGGTCAGATAATCTCAGCATTTGGGGAGGCCGAAGTTGGAAGACTGCTTGAGGCCAGGAGTTCATGGCCAGCCTGGGCAACATTGTGAAAACCCTTCTCTATAAAAAATACAAAAATGGCCAGGTGCGGTGGCTCATACCTGTAATCTCAGCACTTTGGGAGGCCGAGGTGGGCGGATCACCTGAGGTCGGGAGTTCAGCGGACCTCAGGTGATCTCCATGTAGCCTGACCTACATGGAGAAACCCCATCTCCACTAAAAATACAAAATTAGCCAGGTGTGGTGGCACATGTCTGTAATCCCAGCTACTAGGGAGGATGAGGCAGGATAATCGCTTGAACCTGGGAGGCAGAGGTTGCGGTGAGTCGAGATTGTGCCATTGCACTCCAGCCTAGGCAACAAGAGTGAAACTCTGTCTCAATGAATAAATAAATATAAAAATACAAAATACAAAAATACTAGCCAGGCATGGTGGCATGTGCCTGTACTCCTAGCTACTAGGGAGGCTGAGGTCAGAGGATTACCTGAACCCTGCAAGGTGAAGGCTGCAGTGAGCCATGATCATGCCATTGCACTCCACCCTGGGCAACAGAGTGAGACCCCGTCTCAAAAAAAAAGAAAAAAGAAAGAAACTAAACGTCTCTGAATCATGGGAGTCAGTTCTACCACTAGCACTGAGTAAATACCACACTGGTTATTTCACCACCATGAGCTTCAGTTTATTTGTCTGTGAAATGGGATCACTGGTAAGAGAACCCCTGACTCCCTTTCCTAGCTATTATAAAGATCTATTGAGAATTTTGTCAGGAATAAGGTCTAATGCATTTGTGAGGGGTGGTGATGTTTATTTGGAAGTCTATGGAGGAATGTATTACTTGGGATACTGGCATTTTCTGGATCAGGCTTGCTTGCTTTTCTTTTCTTTTCTTTTTTGAGATGAAATCTTGTTTTCTTGCCCAGGCTGGAGTGCAGTGGCATGATCTCAGCTCACTGCAACCTCCACCTCCCAGATTTAAGTGATTCTCCTGCCTTAACCTCCCAAGTACCTGGGATTACAGGCACCCGCCACCACACCCAGCTAATTTTTTGTTTTGTTTTGTCTTGTTTTTGGAGATGGAGTCTCGCTGTGTTGCCAGGCTGGAGTGCAGTGGCGCGATCTCGGCTCACTACAACCTCTTCCTCCCGGGTTCAAGCGATTCTCCTGCCTCAGCCTCCCGAGAAGCTGGGATTACACACATGCGCCACCACGCCCAGCTAATTTTTGTGTTTTTGGTAGAAATGCGGGTTCACCACGTTGGCCAAGATGGTCTCAATCTCTTCACTTCGTGATCTGATAGTCTCCATCTCTTGACCTTGTGATCCACCCACCTTGGCCTCCCAAAGTGCTGGGATTACAGGCGTCAGCCACTGCGCCCGGCCTTTTTTTTTTTTTTTTTTTTTTTTTTTTTTGTATTTTTAGTACAGATGAGTTTTCACCATGTTGGCCAGGGTGGTCTCGAATTCCTGAACTCAAGTTATTCACCCGCCTCAGCCTCCCAAAGTGCTGAGATTACAGGTGTAACCCACTGCTCCCAGCCAAATTAACTTTAAATTTTTTTTTTTTTTTTGAGACAGGGTGTTGCTCTGTCTCCCAAGCTGGAGTGCAGTAGTGCAGTTGTAGCTCACTGTGGCCTCCAACTCCTGGGCTCAAGCAATCCTCCCACCTCAGCTTCCCATGAGCAACTGTGCCTGGCTGGGTCGGGCTTTCTTGAGAATCCTGAGAAAGGATGAAGCTCAGAGTGTGGTCCTCAACTGAGCAGTGTCAATGTCACCTGGGAGCTGGTTAGAAATGCAGAGCCCCCACAGTGGCTCATGCCTATAATCCCAGCACTTTGGGAAGCCAAGGTGGCCGGATCACAAGGTCAGGAGTTCGAGACCAGCAGGGCCAACATAGTGAAACCCTGCCTCTACTAAAAATACAAAAACTAGCCAGGCATGGTGGCAGGCTCCTGTAATCCCAGCTATTTGGGAGGCTGAGAAAGGAGAATCGCTTGAACCCAGGAGGCGAAGGTTGCAGTGAGCCGAGATCATGCCACTGCACTCCAGCCTGGGCGACAGAGCGAGACTCCATCTCAAAAAAAAGAAAAGAAAAGAAAAGAAAAAATACAAAAATTAGCCAGGCATGGTGGTGCACACCTGTAATCTCAGCTACTTGGGAGGCTGAGGCACAAGTATTGCTTGAACCCGAGAGGCGGAGGTTTGCATTGAGCCAAGATCTCGCCACTGCACTCCAGTCTGGGTGACAGAGTGAGACTCCGTCTCAAAAAAAAAGAAAAAATAAATCCGTTTGTCCTGATTGCTACCCCTCTTTCATTTAAATCAGAATTGTAGGCCAGACGTGGTGGCTCATGCCTATAATCCCAGCATTTTGGGAGGCTGAGGCTGGCGGATCACCTGAGGTCAGGTGTTTGAGACCAGCGTGATTAACATGGTGAAACCCTGTCTCTACTAAAAATACAAAAATTAGCTGGGCATGGTGGCAGGTGCCTGTAGTCCTGGATACTTGGTAGGCTGAGGTGGGAGAATCGCTTGAACCCAGGAGGCGGAGGTTGCAGTCAGCAGAAATCATGCCATTGCACTCCAGCCTGGGTAACAGAGCAAGACTCCGTCTCAGAAAAATTAATTAATTAATTAATTAGTTAACTCAGAATCATGGGGCTGGAGGAGGTGGCTCACGTCTGTAATCCCAGCACGTTGGGAGACCAAGGCAGGCAGATCGCTTGAAGCCAGGCGTTGGAGACCAGCCTGGCCAACACAGTCCCTGTCTCTACTAAAAATACAAAAATTAGCCAGGAGTGGTGGCACAAGCCTATAATCCCAGCTACTCTGGAGGCTGAGGCACGAGAATCGCTTGAACCTGGGAGGTGGAGGTTGCAGTGAGCCGCGATAGTGCCACTGCACTCCAGCCTGGGCAACAGAGGCAGACTCCGTCTAAAAAAAATAATAATAATTTAAAAATTCAGAATTACTGGGGTTGGCACCAAGCATTGGTGTTTTATGAAGTTCCACAGATGAGAATTGGTTCCCTGCATCGGGGTATCCCAGCCTTGTGCTGGTGACAGGGCATTAGGTGCCCTGTGCATTTCAGGAGGTTTTGTAGTATCCTCCACCCTCTGAGGCTAGTAGCACCTCCACCCTGCCCCACACCATCCAATAATGACAACCAAAAATGCCCCAGACATTGCCAGTGTTCCTGGGGGCACAGTCTCTCCCAGCTGAGAACCATTGATCTGGTGCATAAATCTCAAACTCCCATGCCTCCAGGGGCAAGTCAGTTGATGTATACTACACAGAGCCTAGCCAGATGGGGACCGTCTGTCCCTAGGTGAGAACCAAGCAGGCACATCTCTACCTGGTTGGGGCTGGAACCCCCAGGACTGATTTTTCCTGTGTGTCTGTGTTGGCTGTTCAAACATTTCTCTTTCTTTTCCTTTTTTAAATTAATACACTTGGCCAGGCGTGGTGGCTCACATCTGTAATCCCAGCACTTTGGGAGAGCGAGGCAGGTGGATCACCTGAAGTCAGGAGTTCAAGACCAGCCTGGCCAATATGGAAAAACCCTGTCTCTACTAAAAATGCAAAATATTAGCCGGGCATGGTGACGGGCACCTGTAATCCCAGCTACTCGGGAGGCTGAGGCAGGAGAACCACTTGAACCTGGGAGGCAGAGGTTGCAGTGAGCCAAGATTGTGCCAGTGTGCTCCAGCCTGGGCGATAGAATGAGATTCTGTCTCAAAAAAAAAAAAAAAAAAAAAAGATGGGGGTTCTGCTGTGTTGCCCAGGGTGGTCGTGAACTCCTGGGCTCAGGAGATCCACCTGCCTTGGCTTCCCAAAGTGTTGAGATTACAGGCATGAGCCACTGCCCCTGGCCAACCACTGATCTTTCTACTATCTCCAGAGTTTTGCTTTTTCCAGAATATCCTGTGGTTGGAATCGTGCAGTATGTACCCCTTTCAGACTGGCTTCTTTCACTTAGGAATATGCATTTAAGGTTCCTCCATGTCTTTTCATGTCTTGATAGTTCACTGAATAATATTTCTTTTTTTCTTTTTCTTTCTTTTCTTTTTTTGAGACAGACTTTTGCTCATTACCCAGGCTGGAGTGCAATGGCGCGATCTTGGCTCACTGCAACCTCTGCCTCCCAGGTTCAAGTGATTCTCCTGCCTCAGCCTCCCAAGTAGCTAGGATTACAGGCACGTGCCACCACGCCTAATATTTTGTATTTTTGGTAGAGACGGGGTTTCACCATGTTGGCCAGACCGGTCTCGAACTCCTGACCTCAGGTGATCCTCCCACCTTGGCCTCCCAAAGTACTTGGATTACAGGCGTGAGCCACCGCACCCGGCCAAATAATATTTCATAGTAAGGATGTTTCATGTTTTGTTTATCTACTCACTTCCTGCAGGACATCTTGGTTGCAGTTTTAACTTTTTAAAATTTTTTTGAGAAGGAGTCTCGCTCTGTCGCCAGGCTGAAGTGCAGTGATGTGATCTCGGCTCACTGCAACCTTAGGTTCACTGGTTCAAGCAATTCTCCTGCCTCAGCCTCCTGAGTAGCTGAGATTACAGGTGCCCGCCACCATGCCCAGCTAATTTTTGTGTTTTTAGTAGAAACAGGGTTTCACCATGTTGGCCAGGCTAGTCTTGAACTCCTGACCTCAAGTGATCCACACGCCTCGGCCTCCCAACGTGCTGGGATTACAGGTGTGAGCCACTACACCCAGACAAGTTTTAACATTTTTCATATGCTGTTAGGACCAAAGAAAACTTTTATTTGATTCCTGATTTGAGATCTCTGGTTTGAACTACAAGCTTTTTGAGGGCAAGAGGCTGTTGACCCCTGCTCCACCTTGTGAGGCAGAGGCTGCTATCTCTATTTTACAGGGGAGGAAACTGAGGCAGAATGCTGAGCTCAAAGGCTCAGGAGGAAAAGACTGGTCCTAGAGTCACTGAGAGACTCAGTCAGTACCCCAGGCTTCATACACCTCCGACTAAATAGCACGGTGCTAGAGTGCCCTGGGGACCCTTCTAGCACCACCCAGCCATCTGCAAATGAGGCATTGACCCCTGGAGAGGGAAAGTCACAGAGTCCATTACAGACCAGACTTAGGGACCCAAAGCTTCTTCCTCTCTTTTGAGGCAGAGCTGATTTTTTCTGTTTTATTGACTTATTTTTTAATTTTTAATTTTTTTTTTTTGAGACGGAGTTTGCTCTTATTGCCCAGGTTGGAGTGCAGTAGTGCAATCTCGGCTCACCGCAACCTCCGCCTCCTGGGTTCAAGCGATTCTGCTACCTCAGCCTCCTGAGTAGCTGGGACTATAGGCATCTGCCACCACGCCCAGCTTATTTTTGTATTTTTAGTAGAGACAGGGTCTCACTATATTGGCCAGGCTGGTCTCGAACTCCTGACCTCATGATCCACCCGCCTCGGTCTCCCAAAGTGCTGAGATTACAGGCGTAAGCCACTGCACCTGGCCTGTTTTTGTTCTCTTTTCTTTTTTTTTTTTTGAAATGGAGTTTTGCCCTTATCGCCCAGGTTGGAGTGCAGTGGCATGATCTCGACTCACTGCAACTTCTACCTCCCAGGTTCAAGCGATACTCCTGCCTCAGCTGCCGGAGTAGCTGGGATTACAGGCATAAGCTACCATGCCCCGCTGAGGCAGAGCTGATTTTTAAAAAAATCCATCTACTGAAATTTCCACCCACAGGTACTTTCCATTTCCACACAGTTCCAGAAATACCTCTTGCGTCGTTGCTAGGCGCTAAGCATCTCTTTTTCACCCTCATAGTCAGCGTCTTTGGAAATGACTGATATAGATCTGGGGTGGTCACCTTGTCCAGGCTTTCCCAAGATGAGCATTGAAAGTCCCATGTCCAGCCGGGTGCAGGGGCTCACGCCTGTAATCCCAGCACTCTGGGAGGCCGAGGTAGGTGGATCACCTGAGGTCAGGAGTTCGAGACCAGCCTGGCCAACATGGAGAAATCCCATCTCTACTAAAAATACAAAAGTTAGCCGGGCCTAGTGGCGGGTGTCTGTAATCCCAGGTACTCAGGAAGCTGAGGCAGAAGAATCACTTGCACTCCAGCCTGGGCGACAGAGCAAGACCCCATCTCAAAAAAGAATAAAAGAAAGTCCAGCTGGGTGCAGTGGCTCACACCTGTAATCCCAGCACTTTGGGAGGCCAAGGCGGGCGGATCACGAGGTCAGGAGATCAAGACCATCCTGGCTAACACGGTGAAACCCTGACCCTACTGAAAATACAAAAAATTAGCCGGGCATGGTGGCAGGCGCCTGTAGTCCCAGCTACTCGGGAGGCTGAGGCAGGAGAATGGCGTGAACCCGGGAGGCGGAGCTTGCAGTGAGCCGAGATCGCACCACTGCACTCCAGCCTGGGCAACAGAGTAAGACTCCATCTCAAAAAAAAAAAAAAAAAGTCCCATGTTCCAGGAAACCCCTGGGACCCAGGCAAAGGGGTATAGTTGGTCACCCTAGACAGCCTCCCCATTCTACACGTGGGCAAACTGAGGCCCAGGGAAGGGAGGGACTAGCCTAAGCTCACCCAGTGAGAGGGGAATGTGTTTGTGGCATGCGGCAGTTGAAAAACCTATTGACTTCATGGGACTGCCCCAAAACCCATCAAGAGAAACCAAGGAGTTTGGAAAGGGGAAAGGACCTAGACTTTGTTTTTTATTTTTATTTTTATTTATTTATTTATTTTGAAGCGGAGTCTCGCTCTGTCACTCAGGCTGGAGTGCAATGGCACAATCTTGGGTCACTATAACTTCCGCCTTCTGGGTTCATGCCATTCTCTTGCCTCAGCCTCCTGAGTAGCTGAGATTATAGCCACCTGCCACCATACTCAGCTAATTTTTGTATTTTTAGTGGAGACAGGGTTTCACCATGTTGGCCAGGCTGGTCTCAAACTCAAACTCCTGACCTCAAGTGATCCACCTGCCTCAGCCTCCCAAAGTGCTGGGATTACAGGCATGAGCCACTGCGCCTGGCCGTCATCTTGGTCTTTGGACAGTGAAGCAAACTGAGGCTTGGCGGGGGGCAGGCAGTCACTTGTCCAAGGCCATGCCAGAGTGAGTGGCAGAGCCAGAAGCTAGGCATGTGACGACGTTTTGCCATGTTGCCCAGGCTGGTCTTGAACTCTTGAGCTCAAGTGATCTGCTTGCCTCAGTCTCCCAAAGTGCTGGGATTACAGGCGTGAGCCACCGCGCCCAGCCGACATGTGACTTTTATAGCAGGGCACACACATGCTGCAAACATGGGCATCTGCCCGGCATATCATAACTCATGCAAACCCGAGGTCCCCACCCCCATTCCCCAACCTCAGTCCCTGGGATGATCCCAGAGGGCACAAGAAAGATCCTGGAAAGAATTCAGTCCCTGGGAGTTATTTTTAGATGCAGAGGTATCCATTTCTGCAAAACATGGGTGCCTCACCCGACCTGGCCTCTGCACAGGCCACCAGCTGCTCTGAGGGATTAACTCTCAACCAGTTGTGTTTTAAATAGACCCTAGGAGAGGAGCTGAAGCATTTTACCTCATACCCTAGGACCCTGGTCAATGTTGAGACGTAGGACAACCTTAAGTGCAGGGAGACGCTGCATTTTGGGCTCATAACTCCAAGGTGATATTAGAGGAGGGAAAAGCTCATTCCAGTCCTCAACAGAGTTAGACAAAGAAGCAATGTTCTGCTTTATTTTTTTAAAAAAAGAGATGTGGAAATAAAAAAGTGGCTTGTTCAAGATCACATGGTGAGTTGGTGGGGATGTCGAGGAGAGGGGCAAGTGTATTGATTACTTACTGTAAAACAGGTGTGTCCAATCTTTTGGCTTCCCTGGGCCATGTTTGAAGAAAGAATTGTCTTGGGCCTCGCATAAAATACACTTACACTAACGATAGCTGATGAGCTTTAAAAAAAAAAAATCACAAAAAAACTCATAATTTTTTTTTTTTTGAGGCAGAGTCTTGCTCTGTGGCTCAGGCTGGACCTTGGCTCGCTGCAACCTCCACCTCCTGAGTTCAAGAGATTCTCATGCCTCAGCCTCCCATATAGCTGAGATTACAGGTGCGCACCACCACGCCCAGCTAATTTTTGTATTTTTAGTAGAGACGGTTTGCTAGGCTGATCTCGAACTCCTGACCTCAAGTGATCCACCTGCCTTGGCCTCCTAAAGTGTTGGGATTACAGGCATGAGCCACTGAGCCCGGTCATAAGTGTATCATATTGCAGCCCAACATTTTCACTCAGTGGTATGCTTATGGGGCTTGTCTTTGTTGATACACCTAAAACAGAGATTCTCAACCAGAAGGGATTTTGTTCCCGAGGATAAATTTGGCAATATCTGGAGACATTCTTGGTTGTCACAGCTGTGGGGGAGGGTGCCACTGTCATCTAGTAGGTGGAAGCCAGGGATGCTGCTTAACATGCTATAATGCCAGGATGCCCCCATAGCAAAACATGATCTGATCCCAAATGTCAATAGGGCTGAGGCTGGAAAACCCTAATCAAGGTCTAGTTCACTTTTCTTTTTTTTTTTTCTTTCCTAGATTGTATTAAGAAATTAATATAGCTGAACCACATCATATTTAGTTTCTAGGTTAATATGAAAAGTCGATAATTTTTCTTTGAAACTTACAAGTACAATCTGCAAATACATAATTTTGAGAATAATTTAATATGTTGACTTCAAGATACAACTATATTCTATGTAAGATACAACTCTATATGTCAATATTTTATTTTTTTTTATCTTTTATTTTTGAGACGGAGTCTGGCTCTGCCGCCCAGGCTGGGGTGCAGTGGCCGGATCTCAGCTCACTGCAAGCTCCGCCTCCCGGGTTTACGCCATTCTCCTGCCTCAGCCTCCCGAGTAGCTGGGACTACAGGCGCCCGCCACCTCGCCCGGCTAGTTTTTTGTATTTTTTTGGTAGAGACGGGGTTTCACCGTGTTAGCCAGGATGGTCTCGATCTCCCGACCTCGTGATCCGCCCGTCTCGGCCTCCCAAAGTGCTGGGATTACAGGCTTGAGCCACCGCGCCCGGCCTATTTATTATTTTTGAGACAGAGTCTCACTCTATCACCCAGGCTGGAGTGCAGTGGTGCGATCATGGCGTACTGCAGCCTCAAACTCTTGAGTTCAAGCAATCCTCCCACCTCAACCTCTTGAGTAGCTGGAATTACAGGTGCATGCCACCATGCCCAGCTAATTAAAAAAAAATTTTTTTTTAGAGATGGGGTCTCACTGTGTTGCCCAGGCTGGCCTCCCCTCCCTTCCCCTTCCCTCCCCTCTCAACAGGGTCTTGCTCTGGAGTGTAGTGGCGTGCTTATGACCCACTGCAGCCTCCACAACACCAGCTCAGGTGATCTTCCTACCTCAGCTTCCTGAGTAGCTGGGACTACAGGAGCATGCCACCACGCCCAGCTAATTTTTAAAATTTTTTGGAGAGATGGGGGTCTCACTATGTTGCCCATGTTGGTCTCGAACACCCAGGCTCAAGTGATCCACCTGGCTCAGCCTCCCAGAGTGTTGGGATTACAAGTGTGAGCCACCGTGCCCAGCCCGGAAACAAAATATTAATACATGCTACAATGGGGATGAAGCTCGAGGACATTATGCTCAATAAGCCACACAAAACAACAAAGTCTGTATGATTTCACTTATATGAGATGCCTAAAGTCATCAATTTCATAGAGACAGAAAGTAGAATGGTGGGTGCCAGGGGCTAGGTGACGGGAGATCGGGAGTGAGTGTTTAATAGGTTTCAGTTTGGGAAGATGAAAGAGTTTTGGAGATGGTCGATGGTGATGATGGCAAAACAATGTGAGTATAATGCCATTGAACCACACACTTGGTCAGGTGCAGTGGCTCATGCCTGTAATCCCAGCACTTTGGGAGGCCGAGGTGGGCAGATCACAAGGTCAAGAGATAGAGACTATCGTGGCCAACATGGTGAAACCCCATCTTCACTAAAAATACAAAAATTAGCTGGGCGTGGTGGCGCATGCCTGTAATCCCAGCTACTCGGGAGGCTGAGGTAGGAGAATCACTTGAACCCGGGAGGAGGAGGTTGCAGTGAGCCGAGATCACGCCACTGTGCTCCAAACTGGGCAAAAGAGCGAGACTCTGTCTCAAAAAAAAAAAGAACTACACACTTAAAAATGTTTAAAATGGGCCAGCATGGTGTCTCATGTCTATAATCCCCACTCTTTGGGAAGCCAAACCAGGTGGGTGGCTTGAGCCCAGGAGTTTGAGACCAGCCTGGGCAACATGGCGACACCCCATGTCTACTTTAAATATACAAAAAATTAGCCTGGCATGGTGGTGCGCGTGCCTGTAGTCCCAAATACTTGGCTGAGGTGGGAGAAGTGTCTGAGCCCAGGAAGTCAAGGCTGCAGTGAGTCATGATTGCACCACTGCACTCTAGCCTGGGTGATGGGAGTGAAACCCTGTCTCAAAAAAAAAGAAATGTTTTTTTTTTTTTTTTTTTTTTTTTTAAACAGCAGGGATAAGAATACCAGCATAAGTCTGGGTACGGTGACTCATGCCTGTAATCCCAGCACTTTGGGAGGCTGAGGTGGGAGGTTCACTTGAGTCTAAGAGTTAGAGACCACCTTAACCAACATGGTGAAACCCCTTCGCTACTAAAAAAACAAAAATTAGCCAGGCATCCTGGTGGGCGCCTGTGATCCCAGCTACTTGGGAGTCTGAGGCAGGAGAATCGCTTGAACCTGGGAGGCGGAAGTTGCAGTGAGCTGAGATTGCACCGCTGCACTCCAGCCTGGTTGACAGAGTGAGACTCTGTCTCAAACAAACAAAAAAAGTTTAAAAAAAAAAAAAAAATACCAGCATAAGCTCATAGGGATCTTCGGATCAGCTGAGGTCAGAATAGCCATTTCTTTTCTTTTCTTTCGTGTGTGTGCGTGCGTGTGTGTGTGTGTGTGTGTGTGTGTTTGTTTTAGATGGAGTCTTGCTCTGTTGCCCAGGCTGGAGTGCAGTGCAGTGGTGCAATCTCGGCTCACTGCAACCTCTACCTCCCGGGTTCAAGCGATTCTC
This sequence comes from Macaca fascicularis, assembly GCF_037993035.2. Taxonomy (NCBI): domain Eukaryota; kingdom Metazoa; phylum Chordata; class Mammalia; order Primates; family Cercopithecidae; genus Macaca; species Macaca fascicularis. The sequence goes on from NC_088393.1 coordinate 17,012,960, forward strand.
CTGTCTCAGCCTCCTGAGTAGCTGGGATTACAGGCATGCACTACCGTTCCCGGCTAATTTTTGTATTTTTAGGGACGGGGTTTCACCATGTTAGCCAGGCTGGTCTTGAACTCCTGACCTCAAGTGATTTGCCCACCTTGGACTCCCAAAGTGCTGGGATTACAGGTGTGAGCCAGCACGCCCGGCCCAGAGTAGCAATTTCAAAGTACTCCCAGGTGCAAGCTGGCCCATCTCTCTAAGCCTCAGCCTCCTCAGGACAATTAGGAGACTCCTGTAATAATAAAGCCATCCCTTGGCTGGGGCACTGATGAGGATTTAATAAGTCCTAAATGTGAGCTAGTGTAATCATCATTGCCACCTCTCTGGGCGTGGAGGAAAGGACTCCCACTCGGCTCTCTATTTTCTCTGTGCAACCTCAGGCATGCGTGCAGCCTCTCTGAACCTTGGTTCCTCCTCTGAAACTTACGAACTGCTCAGGGTTGGGTGGGCGGTCTGGATTAGGATAGGCTGACCGGAGCATATGGGAGGGAAGCCTGTCCTTGGCATGCTGGTGATGATGGGGGACACTCCTGTGCCTCCCAGGAGCGGTCGAGCTGTCCCGGCGCCACCCCGTCGCATCCTGGCTGTGCGCCATGCTGCATTGCTTCGGGAGCTACATCCTGGCTGACCTGCTCCTTGGGGAGCCACTGATCGATTACTTCAGCAACAACTCCAGCATCCTGCTGGCCTCAGCTGTCTGGTAAGCCGTGCTGGGCATGGAAGAGCAGAGCCAGGTGGGGGAAGGAACAACCTGGGCACCAGGGAGGAGAGAGGTTGGAGGAATTAGAACGCACCAGCAACAGCCCTCATGATGGCCCTGAACATGCTGCCCTCCATGCTCAGCTCTGGTCTAGGCTCAGCACGCTGGGGAGGGGGGTCTGACACAACCACAGCTCCCTACCCCAATCCTTCACAGTCTGCCCATCCCCTGGCACTCAGCGTTCTCTCCCCAAAAGGTACTTGATTTTCTTCTGCCCCCTGGACCTCTTCTACAAGTGTGTCTGCTTCCTGCCTGTGAAACTCATCTTCGTGGCCATGAAGGAGGTGGTGCGAGTCCGCAAGATCGCGGTGGGCATCCATCATGCCCATCACCACTACCACCACGGGTGGTTCGTCATGATTGCAACTGGGTGGGTCAAAGGTAAATAGGATGATGACAATGAAAAATCATCCCAGTGGAGAACTTTTGGTCCAGCGGTACTACGAGGCACGCCAGTTGGGAAAGCCATTGCTCCAGGCAAAGGGGTGTAAAGACGGGAGTAGGTGTTCAAACCTCCCTAAAGGTATCAGCCGATACCTTTAGAGATGTTTATTGTCAGGGGTACCTAAGACAGTGATGATGACGACGAAAGCTAGCGTTGCCAGAGCAGGGTTTCTCACTTGCAGCCCTACTGACGTGGGGCTGGATCATTCTTTGTGGTGGGGGCTGCCCTGTGCATTGTAGAATGTTGAACAGCACCCCTGGCCTCTACCCACGAGATGCCAGTAGCACACTTGTCCCCAGCTGTGACAAAGGAAATTGTTTCCAGACATTGCTAAACACCTCCTACAGAGCAAAAATTGCTGCAGGTGAGAACCCCTTCTTCTCCAGAGCTCTAGCTATAGGAGCTCTTAACTTTTGGGGACCATGGCCCTTTTGCCAGTGAAACCTACAGACCATTTCGTATGAAGAAAATAGAGCTAGACATGGTGGTTCATGCCTGTAGTTCTAGCTATTCAGGAGGCTGCGGTGGAAGGATCACTTGAGCCTAGGAGTTCAAGGTTACAGTGAGCTATGATTTTGCCACTGCACTCCAACTGGGCAACAGAGCAAGAGTCTGTCTCTAAAAAATTAAAATTAAAAAATAAAGTAATAATGAAAATGTTACTAGAAATAAAGAACGTTTTATAATGATAAAAGGGTCAATCCACTAGGAAGGTATAACAACTATAAACATATATGCACCTAGAAACAGAGCACCAAAATGCATAAAGCAAAAATGGACAGAAGTTCGGGGAGAAAGAGATAATTCAACATTATAAGTTGGAGAAGTGGGCCAAGGAGTAACAGGGAAAGCAGGGAAAGAAGGCCTGAGCAAGTGCCAAAAACCACTGGGTACTTTATCCTCACTTCCTGCCCACCAGATATGGGTACCCACAGTGCCAAGGCCTAGAATCACCCTCCACTGAGCCATGGTGTCCTCAGTTATTCCTTGCTATGGGGGTCAACCTGTGCATTATACAATGGTGAGCCACCTCCCTGGCCTTGACTCACTAAACACCAGTAGTGCTCCCTCCCCAACTGTGACAACTCAAAGTGTTTCTCAACATTGCCAGATGCTTCCTTGGGGACAAAATGGCCCCAGATGCGATTGCCTGGTCCAGTAGTACATCTCAGGCACCCCAGTTGGTGCAGCAGTTCCTGGAGTGAATGTCCAAGTCTCTTTAACCAATACATTTAGGGTAAATGGAAAGATTCTTCCAGAAATTTAACCATTACCTCCATTTGAGTCTCCTTATTGTCTCTCCAGGAAGCTTTTACTACTGAGCAGATTCCCCAGGGGTATAGCATCTCCCCCAGAGGATGGGTGGCTTGAGAAAGATTGAGAACTTGGAGCCTTGAGGAGGAGAGAGACTGGGGGTGGGGGCTGCCTTGGAAGCCTCATGCACAGCTTGGGGTCCTGGATTAGGGGCATCAGGACAGACAACTCCAGATTGAAGACCTGCCTTGCAGGTGGGGACATAACTGATTCCTTTAGGCGACTTTTGCTCTGAATTTGCCATATGACCCTCAGCAAGGCTGTTGTCCTCTCTGAGCCTCAGTTTCCCCACCTGCAGCTGATGATCATACACCCCCAGGCTCAGTGTCCCTCTAGAGAAGACCCCGGGAGTGGAGAGACTGCTTCCTTGGGAATTCTAACAAGAGGAAAAGGAGACCTGGGGGTGGCGGGCTTGTTCAGAAGCACCCTGTCCTGTAGGGTCTGGTGTCGCCCTCATGTCCAACTTTGAGCAGCTGCTCCGAGGGGTCTGGAAGCCAGAGACCAACGAGATCCTGCACATGTCTTTGTAAGTATCCCCCTCCACCTCTGCCTCCATCTCTCCTGTATGTCTGGGTGCCTGACCCTGAGTTGGATGCTGCTGATAACTTAGAGAGGCCTCAACCCTTGACTCTGCCTTTCAGGAGCTTTCAGAGGCTATGACTGGGGAAGCTCAAAGCAGAGCCATAGCTCTGCTTGGTGTGGAGGTTGGGGAGGGTAAGCTGCAGGAAGGAGGCAATACCTGATTGGGGTTTTGAAGGGTGAGCAGGAGTTCAATGGCCAAGAAGGAGCCTCCCAACAGAGGCAGCATCTCTGCCAACTGTCAAATCACAGAAGAGCAGCAATGCTGCTGGGTGTGCAGGGTCAGGGTACAGGGTATGCATGGGGTATGGAGTGTGCATTGGGAGCATATCTGGAGCTAAGTGGACAAGGCCAGGTAGCAGCATCCAAGACCCAATGCAGGATCCCATGTTGCATTTAGCTTAATGCTTTTTTCTTTTTTTTGAGACAGAGTCTTTCTCTGTCGCCCTGGCTTGAGTATACTGGCGTGATCTCGGCTCACTGCAATCTCCACCTCCCAGGTTCAAGAGATTCTCATGCCTCGGCCTCCCGAGTACCTGGGATTACAGGCACACGCCACCATGCCCAGCTAATTTTTGTATTTTGAGTAGAGATGGGGTTTCACCATGTTGGTCAGGCTGGTCTGGAACTCCTGACCTCAAGTGATCTGCCCATCTCAGCCTCCCAAAGTGCTAGGATTACAGGCATGAGCTACCCTGCCCCGGTCAGTTTAGTGCATTTTTAAAAGACCTTGTTGGGGGACTGGGCGTGGTGGCTCACACATATAATCCCTGCACTTTGGGAGGCCAAGGGTGGAGGATTGCTTGAGCCCAGGAGTTCAAGACCAGCCTGGGCAACATAGTGAGACCTCTTCTCTAAAGAAAAAAAGGTTATATTAGCTAGGCATGGTGGGATGCACTTGTGGTCCTAGCTACTCAGGAGACTGAAGCAGGAGGATTACTTGAGCCCAGGAGTTCGAGGCTTCAGTAAGCTAGGATCATGCCACTGTACTCCAGCTTGGGTAGCAGAGCAAGACCTTGTCTCAAAAAAAAAAAAAAAAAAAAGGAATCATGCATATAAATCAAGTGGCCCTGGAACCTGGTGAGTGCTTTGGAAATATTAGGTAGAATTATCATCATTAGTCCGGGCATGGTGGCTCACGCCTGTAATCCCAGCACTTTGGGAGGCTGAGGTGGGGGGATCACCTGAGGTTGGGGTTTGAGACCAGCCTGACCAACATGGAGAAACCCCGTCACTACTAAAAATACAAAATTAGCCGGGTATGGTGGCGCATGCCTGTAATCCCAGCCACTCGGGAGGCTGAGGCAGGAGAATGGCTTGAACCCAGGAGGCAGAGGTTGCAGTGAGCCGAGATTGCACTATTGCACTCCAGCCTGGGCAACAAGAGCGAAATTCCATCTCAAAAAAAAAAAATACAAAAATTAGCTGGGTGTGGTGGTGTGCATCTGTAGTCCCAGGTACTTGGGAGGATGAGTCAGGGAATCGCTTGAACCTGGGAGGCGGAGGTTGCTATGATCCGAGATCGTGCCACTGTACTTCAGCCTGGGCAACAGAGCAAGACTCCATCTCAAAAAAAAAAAAAAAAGAAAGAAAAAGAAAGAAAGAAACAAAGAATTATTAAATACATGCAGTGAAGCTGGGCATGGTGGCTCACCCCTATAATCCCAGCTACTCAGGAAGCTGAGGTAGGAGGATTTCTTGAAACCAGGAATTCAAGACCAGCCTGGGCAACATTACAACAACCCATCTCTAAAAAAAAAAAGAAAAGAAAAAATTAGCGAGGTGTGGTGGTGCGTGCCTGTAGTCCCAGCTACTCAGGATGCTGAGGCAGGAAGATTGCTTGATCTCAGAAGGTTGAGGCTGGAGTGAGCTGTGATCACCCAAGTGCACTCCAGCCTGGGCAACAGAGCAAGAACTTGTCTCAAAAAAAAAAAAAAAAAAAAAAAAAAGCAACGAGAGACAGACATCAGGAATAGAAGTCACAGGTCTGTCTCTTTTGCAACAAATAAAAACATCTTAAACCTATTTTGCCAGGAAAAAAATAAAAGTTAAGGAAAACTCTGCATGTTGTAATCACATTTTCTGGGGGAATGAGCTGATGAGGGATCTCCAAGATCATCCTGATGTTCCATGATTTGCTAGAAGGACTCAGAGAACTTAGCAAAGCCATTAAATTCAGGGTTATGATTTGTTACAGTGACAAGATATAGAATAAAATCAGCAGAGGCAGCTCACACCTGTAATCCCAGCACTGTGGGAGGCCGAAATAGGAGGATTGTTCAAGGCCAGGAGTTCAAGACCAGCCTATGCAACATAGCAAGACTCCATCTCTACAAAAAAAAAAAAAATCTTAAAAATTAAGCAGGCACAGTGGCATATAACTCTAGTCCTAGCAACTTGAGGGACTGAGGTGGGAGAATCACTTGTGCCTCAGAGTTTGAAGTTACAATGAGCCATGATTAGACCTCTGCACTCTAGCCTGGGTGACAGAGCGAGACCCTGTCTCTATAAATAAATAAATAAAGTCAGCAGGGGTTGGCTGGGTGCATAGCTCACACCTGTAATCTCAGCACTTTGGGAGGCTGAGGCAGGTGGATCACTTGAGGTCAGGAGTTCAAAACCAGCCTGGCCAACATGGAGAAACCCATCTCCAGTAAAAATACAAAAATCAGCTGGCGTGGTGGCAGGCACCTGTAATCCCAGGTATTTGGGAGGCTGAGGCAGGAGAATCACTTGAACCCAGGAGGTGGAGGTTGCAGGGAGCTGAGATCATAGCACTGCATTCCAGCCTGGGTGACAGAGTGAGACTCTGACTCATACACAAATGAGAAATCAGCAGGGGCAAAATGTGCATGAGGCAGAGTACAGGAGAGAAAAGGTGCAAACATCCAGTTTTCCTCTCCCAGTGGAATCATGTGGACAGGGCTTCATTCTCCCAGCAGCAATGTGTGACAACATGCATGGTGTACTGCCAACCAGGGAAACTCTTCTGAGCCTAGGTATCCAGGGTTTTTATTGTGGCTCAGACCTAGCTAACCACCTGTGTGGCTGACCTCAGTCTTCAGCCCCTCTAGAGGTCCAGCTGATGCTGCATGGCCCAAGACCCCCACCATAAATTATACTGTTACTACCTGGTGTGGCCCAAGACCCTCAGGCAAACAAAGACAGTCTTATCAAGGCAGGACACTCCAAGGGCTTAGAGGGCATATTCCAGGAGCTGGACAAAGGCCAGGCCTTTCCTTGGACCAGGTTAACCCATCATGCATAGGATGATACCACCTCACCCTCCCAACTTACAATCAGGAGAAGCTGTGACTGGGCGCAATGGCTCACACCTATAATCCCAGCACTTTGGGAGGCCGAGCAGATCACTTGAGGCCAGGAGTTCAAGACCAGCCTGGCCAACATGGTGAAACCCTGTCTCTACTAAAAATACAAAATACTGAAAATACAAAAATTAGCCAGGCATGGTGGCATATGCCTGTAATCCCAGCTACCTGGGAGGCTGAGGTGGGAGAAACATTTGAAACCAGGAGGCGGAGGTTGCAGTGAGCCGAGATTGCACCACTGCACTCCAGCCTGGGCAACAGAGTGAGACTCCATCTCAAAAGGAAAAGAAAAGAGAGAAGCTGGGATGGGAGCTGGTGCCAGGGCAGGGGGTTGTCTGGGCCAGAGTTACAAAGACTTGAGCCATGCAGGCACCTCCCGGTAATGACAGCTGCTCCCTCCAGCCCTACCAAGGCCAGCCTGTATGGAGCCATCCTCTTCACCCTCCAGCAGACCCGCTGGCTCCCAGTGTCCAAAGCCAGTCTCATCTTCATCTTCACCATGTTCATGGTGTCCTGTAAGGTAAGCCTTTCTCTTCCTGCAGCGTTCTTGCCTTGACCAATGCCACCCTGTCACCTCCAGGCTGGAAGTGGGGAAATTGGACACTCCCAGCCTTATGTGGCTGGGACAGGGCAGCCCAGAGAGGGGAGATGCTTGCCAGTAGGTCGCTGGGAAGAGTCTTTAAAAAGGCAGTGTCCAGCAGCCAGGACACAGGTAAGGGGAACAGGCCTTCTGTGCAAAGGGCCCAGCTTGAACCAAGGTCAAGGTGGGCCCAGTCCCTTGGGTACAGAGACCAGAGGGACAAGAAGCTGAAATGGCAGCATCAGGGAGCCGGGAACTCATTTGGACCAGGAATAGTTCTAGTCTGACAGTTGTGCCTTGAGCTGACATCACCCCACCCAGGAGGGGTCTTCAGGGGCTGGACTCTCTCCCTCTGCATGAAGACCTCAGCTCAGGGCTGTGTCTTCCCTGGGCGAGGACTGCAGGGCTGTCAAAAGGAAGTAAGCACGAGTCTCCCTGCATTAGGGGAGAAGGGAGAGGCAAGCAGATGGCTGGGATCCTGTTCTGCTATGTTTGTAGCTCCAACCCAGGCCCAATGTCTTAGTCCATTCAGGCTGCTGTATAACAGAATGCAGTGCCATAGACTGTGTGGCTTAGAAACAACAGAAATTTATTCTTTGGCCGGGCATGGGGGCTCATACCTGCAATCCCAGCACTTCGGGAGGCCAAGGTAGGCAGATCACTTGAGGCCAGGAGTTCAAGACCAGCCTGGGCAACATGGCAAAACCCCATCTCTCCTAAAAACACAAAAATTAGCCAGGCATGGTGGTGCATGCTTGTAATCCCAGCTACTTGGGAGGCTGAGGCAGGAGAATTGCTTAAACCCTGGAGGTGGACTTTGCAGTGAGCCAAGATCATACCATCGCACTCCAGCCTGGGCAACAGAGTGAGACTCTGTCTCAAAAACAAACATATAGACAAACAAAACACAAATGCAAAAATTAACCAGGCATGGTGGCGCATGCCTGTAATCCCAGCTACTTGGATGACTGAGGCATGAGAATTGCTTGAACCCAGGAGGCGGAGGCTGCAGTGACCTGAGATCATGCCATGGCACTCCAGTTTGGGCAACAGAGTGAGACCCTGTCTCCAAAAAAAGGAAAAGGAAGAAATGTATTTCTTACAGTTCTGGAGGCTGGGAAGTCCAAGATCAGGGTACTAGCCTGGTCGGGTTCTGGTGAGGACCCTCTTTCCTGGTTGCAGACAGGCAACATCTCACTGTGTCCTCACGTGGTGGAAGGGACTGGTTAGCTCTCCTGGACCTCTTTATAAGCGCACTAATATCATTCCTGAAGCCTCCACCCTCATGATCCAATCACCCCTCCAAAGGCCTCACCTCTTAATATCATCACCTTGGTGATAGGTTTCAACATATGAATTTGGGAGGACACAGACCTTCAGACCTGCACTTAGCACAGCTTTTCTCTGAGCCCAGGTGTCATGGGGAATTCTGGGGGGATGGGTGACCAGCAGTTCCAGTGTGCTTGGAACTTTCCAGGGGTCAACACTTGAAGTCTGGCATCCTGGGAAACCTGGGATGGTTGCCTATCATCCTGGGGGTGCATGCAGCCAGAGGGTTGGGTCGGGGCTACCTCCAGAGGGCTGGGTCGGGGCTACCTCCAACCTTGACTTTGATGACGCTCTCTCCCCTCTTCTCCCTACCCTGCTATCCCCTACTTTTCTTTCCACCTTGGTCTCCCTCTGTCTCTCTTGCTGTCCCCCTGGCCACCCCACCTCAGGTGTTTCTGACGGCCACCCACTCACACACCTCCCCCTTTGATGCCCTGGAGGGGTACATCTGCCCTGTGCTGTTTGGTTCGGCCTGCGGGGGTGACCATCACCATGACAACCACGGTGGGTCCCACGGCGGTGGTGGGCCAGGAGCTCAGCATTCGGCCATGCCTGCCAAGTCCAAGGAGGAGTTGAGCGAGGGCTCCAGGAAGAAGAAGACCAAGAAGGCGGATTAGGGGGTGGCCCAAGGGGCACCGGAGAGAGGACCCGGACCCAGGACCCTCTGAGCTGGGAGGCTTCCTGCGCTCAGATCTATCCTTCCCTGGCCTTGACTTCCCCATCTGCACATCAGGGTCATTGGCTCACCCTCCAGGGCTGATGTGAGGGTTGAGATCTGGGGATGAGGATGAAGAACTTTTGTAGAAATTGGGGTTCCCTCTTTCTTTCTGCCAGGACCCCATAGAGTCACAGGTTTTGGAGGGGTTCACGGAATCCTGGCAGCAGCTCCAGCCAAGAATATCACTGGTTGGCACTTATATTCTTAGTTCTATTTTTCCTTCTTTAAAATTGCATCTTGACTGGGTGCAGTGGCTCATGCCTATAATCCTAGCGCTTTGGGAGGCCGAGGTGGGCGGGTCACCTGAGGTCAGAAGTTCAAGACCAGCCTGGCCAACATGGTGAAACCCCATCTCTACTAAAAATACAAAAATCAGCCAGGCGCGATGGTGCACGCCTGTAATCCCAGCTACTCGGGAGGCTGAGGCAGGAAAATCACGTGAATCCGGGAGGTGGAGGTTGCAGTGAGCCAAGATCTTCCCACTGCACTCCAGCCTGGGCAATAGAGCAAGACCCTGTCTCAAAAAAAAAAAAAAATTGCATATTGACTCCTGAAGAACTTCTAGCCATGTTGTGATCCATTCATTTGATGGACATTTTTTAAGTACCTATGAGCCAGGTGCTGCCGTTTCAAAGTCTCTTCTTACCCACGCTTCTCAGTGGCTAGACCTTTTCCCGTACCCAGAAAGTCCCGACTCTTGCTGGGTGTCCCTGGACAAGTTGCCTTCCTCCTCTGAGCTTGGCGCTGCCCATCTGTATAGTGGCGACCCTTGGCCCCCTCACTGTACGGAAGGGCTGATGTGAAGCTGTGGTTGAAAAAGGCTCACGTGCTCCTGAGCCTCATGCAGTCAGGAGGGGAGAACAGGACGGTTGGAAATTATGATTGCAAATGGCTTTGCATTTTAGATCATTCGTGTGTGTGGATCAGGGAAACACAAGTTCCCTGGCACAAAGGAAGCCCTCGGTAGACACGTCTAGGGCAGGCTTGAGAGATCAGATGGTGTGAAAGGCTTGTGATCTGTTCGTCTCAGGCTCCCCCTAAACCAAGGAAATGGAGCCAGCTGGATGGGGTTCCACGATCCAGCTCTACTGAGGGGCTGTGAGTGTGCACAGTTGGGACTTGGAAGTATCAGGTCTCCCTCAGGCTGGAGTCCGTTGTCACTCATTCAGCCATTGAACAAACATACGGATGCTTCCCTGCTCTGTGCTCAGCCTTGTGCTGCTGCTGGGCGGGCCAGGAACCTGCTTCGGTGTGAGCGAGGTGGATGATATTATAGCTTCCTGGCCACCCTCGTCTCAGCCTAGGTCACCAGGATGTCTGAGGGGGGTGGGTGCATGGGACAGGCATGGCCAGTCTCAGGTGAGGTTTGGGCCCAGACCTCGTTGGAGTCCCAGATGTTGCCAGGCTGTTGGAAAAGTGCCTTGTTCCTGTGACGCCTGGGAGTTAGGTGGGTCCTGGGGAAGTTTCATCCTCTTGCTTGTCCACCTCAGCTCGGCGTGGAGGAGCAGCCAATAAATCATTGTGAATGAACCCTCATGGCTTGTCTGATTTATGCCTGGGATTTTGTTTTTTGTTTTTGGTTGAAACAGAGTCTCACTCTGTTGCCCAGGCTGGAGTGCAGTGGCGTGATCTCGGCTCACTGCAACCTCCACCTCCCGGGTTCAAGCAATTCTCCTGCCTCAGCCTCCCGAGTAGCTGGGATAACAGGCGCCCGCCACCACGCCCGGCTAATTTTTGTATTTTTAGTAAAGGCGGGGTTTCAGCATGTTGCCATGCTGGTCTTGAACTCCTGACCTCCAATGATCCACCCACCTCGGCCTCCCAAAGTGCTGGGATTACAGGCATGAACCACCAAGCCCGGCCACATGCCTGGGATTTTGGCCTCAAGATGTGGGGATGGCTGGGCATGGTGGCTGATCCCTTTAATCCCAGAACTTTGGAGGGCCGAAGCGAGTAGAGCACCTGAGGTCAGGAGTTCGAGACCAGCCTGGGCAACATGGTGAAACCCCACCTCTACTAAAACTACAAAAATTAGCCAGGCGTGGTGGCGGGTGTCTGTAATCCCAGCTACTCAGGAGGCTGAGGCAGGAGAATCGCTTGAACCCGGGAGGCGGTGGTTGCAGCGAGCCGAGATTGTGCCATTGCACTCCAGCCTGGACAACAAGAGCGAAACTCATTCTTTAAAAAAAAAAAAAAAAAAAAAAAGACTGTATGCATCCATTATATGAAATCCTAGGAAAAGCAAACTAATGTATAGTAACAGAAAGCTGATCAATGGGTGCTTGGTGAAAGGTGGGTAGGGTGGGGTGGGCAGGAGGGATTTTGAAGGGGCAAAGGGACATGGGTGATGAATCTGTTAATTGCTTTGACTGTGCTAGTTTCTCGGGTCTATACACATGTCAGAACCTATTACATTGTACATTGCAAATATACATAGTACATCATTTGTCAGTGATGCCTCAGTAAAGCTGAGAAAAAGAACCCTTCAATTATAAGGGAAAAAGCCTGAGCTTGGTGGCTCGCACCTGTAATCCCAGCACTTTGGGAGGCTGAGGCAGGAGGATCACTGGAGCCCAGGAGTTGGTGATCAGCCTGCACAACATAGTGAGACTCCATCTCTACAAAAAATTTTTAAAAATTAGTTGGGTGTGGTGACTCGTGCCTGTAGAACCAGCCACTCTGGAGGCTGAGTGGGGAGAATCACTTGAGCCCAGGAGGTTGAGGCTGCAGCGAGCTAAGATTGGGCCACTGCACTTCAGCCTGGGTGGAACAGTGAGACCCTGTCAGAGAGAAAGAGAGAGAGAGAGAGAGTGAGGAAGAGAGAGAGAGAGCGAGGAAGAGAGAGAGAGAGAGACAGAAAGAAAGGAAGGAAAGAAAGAAAAGGAAGGAAGGAAGGAAGAAAGAAAGAAAGAAAGAAAAAGAAAGAAAGAAAGGAAGAGAAAGAAAGAAAGAAAGAAAGAAAGAAAGAAAGAAAGAAAGAAAGAAAGAAAGAAAGAAAGAAGGAAAGAAAGAAAGAAACTCCACACCAAATCAGGCAAAAGAAGTTGGACATGGTGACTCACACCTGTAGTCCTAGCTACTCCGGAGACCAAGGCAGGAGGATCACTTGAGCCGGTTAGGTTGTGTCCAACCTGGGCAACTTAGCAAGACCCTGTCTCAAAAAAAAATTGGGCAAAAGATTTCAATAGACACCACCAACGAAATTATATGGTTGGCAGATATCATATAAATTGCACATTAAAGCCATAAGCATATGCCACTGCATACCTGTTATTAATTGAATTGGGTTCCTCTCAAATTGATTTGTTGAAGTCTTAACCTCTAAGGTATTAGGGGGTGGGACCCTTGGGAGGTAATTAGGTCATGAGGGTGGGGTTCTCATAATGGGATTAGTGCCCTTACAGAAGAGACCCCAAATAAACACTTTGCGGCCAGGCACAGTGGCTCACACCTGTAATCCTAGCATTTTGGGAGGCCGAGGCAGGAGGATTTTGAGCCCAAGAGTTCAAGGCCAGTCTGGGCAACAGAGCACGACTCTGACTCTACAAAAAATACAAAAATTAGCCAGGCATGGTGACACGCACCTGTAGTCCCAGTCAGATACACATTTTCAGCCATGAGAAGAATGCAAATCAAAACCACAATGAGCTGTCAGTTCACATCCAATGGCTAAAATTAAAATGACAGTATGGTAATTTTAGTGCTGGAGAGGATGTGGAGCAATAGGAACTCTCATATGCTTTGGTAGGAAGGTAAAAAGGTGCAACCACTTTGGAAGACAATTTGGCAGGTTTTTTTTTTTTTTTGAGATGGAGTCTTGCTCTGTCGCCCAGGCTGGAGTGCAGTGGCGCGATCTCTGCTCACTGCAAGCTCTGCCTCTGGGTTCACTCCATTCTCCTGCCTCAGCCTCCCGAGTAGCTGGGACTACAGGTGCCCGCCACCACGCCCGGCTAATTTTTGGTATTTTTAGTAGAGACGGGGTTTCACTGTGTTAGCCAGGATGGTCTTGATCTCCTGACCTCGTGATCCACCCGCCTCGGCCTCCCAAAGTGCTGGGATTACAGGCATGAGCCACCATGCCTGGCCTCTGTTTATTTTTTAAAACTGCATGTGAGCCTTCAGTTATTTCAAATTAAAAATTAACTTTTTAAAAAAATAAGTTAAACATAGGGGCCAGGTGCAATGGCTCACGCCTGTAATCCCAGCACTTTGGGAGGCCGAGGTGGGCAGATCACTTGAGTTCAGGAGTTCGAGACCAGCCTGGTCAATGTGATGAAACCCTGTCTCTACTACAAATACAAAAAGTTAGCCAAGCGTGGTGATGTGCACCTGTAATCCCAGCTACTCGAAGGCTGAGGCAGGAGGATCCCTTGAACCTGGGAGGGAGAGGTTGCAGTGAGCTGAGATCACGCCACTGTACTCCAGCCTGGGTGACAGAGCAAGATTCTGTCTCAAAAAAAACAAAACAAAACAAAAAAACCCCAACCAAACCAAACCAAACAAACAAAAAAATAAGTTAGCTGGACGCAGTGGCTCACCCCTGTAATCCCAGCACTTTGGGAGGCCAAGGTGGGTGGATCACTTGAGATCAGGAGTTCGAGAACAGCTTGACCAACATGGTGAAACCCCAACATGGTATAATTTTGTAAAACTACAAAAAGTAGCCAGGCCTGGTGGCACGTGCCTGTAATCCTAGCTACTCGGGAGGTTGAGGCAGGAGAATCACTTGAACCCAGGAGGCAGAGGTTGCAGTGAGCCGAGATCACTCCACTGCACTCCAGCCTGGGTGACAGAGCAGGACTCCGTCTCAAAAAAACAACACAACTAAAACACCATAAGTTAAACGTAAACTGGTCATGGCAACTCACACCTATAATCCCAGTGCTTTGGGAGGTGTAGGAGGGAGGATTGTTTAAGCCCAGGAGGTTGAGGCTGCAGTGAGCTGTGATGGTGCCACTGTACCGAAGCATGGGCAACAGAGCAAGACCCTGTCTTTAAAAAACAAACAAACAAACAAACAAGTCAATAAATGAACAGCTGTGCTCCGTCCATTCTGTTGCCTAATGTTCAGCCAAAAAAAAGGCGGGGGTGGGGTGAACATGCAACAACATGAATGAGCCTCAGATGTATCCAGATTGGTGGGGAAAAGCCATACAAAAAAGAATGTATACCGTAGGCATCCATTTATCTGGAATCCTAGAAAAAGCAAACTATTGTAACAGGAAACTGATCAGCATGTGGTTGGGACAAGAAGGGCAGGGTAGGGCAGGTGAGAAGGATTTTGCAGTGGCACCAGGAAACTCGGGTGGTACCCGTTGATGGCCTTGATTGTGCTGGTTTCTCGGGTCTATGCCCATGTCTGAATCTATTACATTTTACTTTTTGGGTTTTTGTTTTATCTTGTTTTTTGAGATGGAGTCTTGCTCTGTCACCCAGGTTGGAGTGCAGTGGTACGATCTCGGCTCACTGAAACCTCTGCCTCCTGGGTTCAAGCGATTCTCCTGCCTCAGCCTCCAGAGTAGCTGGGATTACAGGTGCCCGCCATCACGCATGGCTAATTTTTGTATTTTTAGCAGAGACGGTTTTGCCGTGTTGGCCAAGCTGGTCTCGAACTCCTAACCTCAGGTGATCCACCCACCTCGGCTTCCCAAAGTGCTGGGATTACAGGCGTAAGACACCATGCTTGGCCTAAATTTTGCTTTTATTACTTAAAATTTAAAAAAAAAATTTTAACTTTTTTCTTATTTATTTATTTAGAGAGAGAGTCTCACTCTGTCGCCCAGGCTGGAGGGCAGTGGTGCAATCTTGGCTTACTGTAACCTCTGCCTCCTGGGTTCAAGCGATTCTCCTGCCTCAGCCTCTGGAGTCAAAGCCTGGGATTGCAGGCACCCACCACCACGCCCGGCTGATTTTTTGTATTTTTAGTAGAGACAGGGTTTCACCGTGTTAGCCAGGATGGTCTCGAGCTCCTGACCTCGTGATCCGCCCGCCTTGGCCTCCCAAAGTGCTGGGATTACAGGCTTGAGCCACCGCTCCCGGCCTCATTTGCAGGACAGTTTATCTTTAGAGATGGGGTATCGCTTTGTCACCCAGGCTGGAGAGCAGTGGCAGGAACATGGATCATTGCAGCCTCAAATTCCCGCACTCAAGGGATCCTCCCATCTCACCCTCCTGAGTGGCAGGGATTGCAGTTGCGTGCCACATACTCGGCTGTAGGTCATTTTAGAAATACAAAATTTTGGGCCAGGCACAGTGGCTCACACTTGTAATCCCAGCACTTTGGGAGGCCGAGGTGGGTGGATCATTTGAGGTTAGGAGTTTGAGACCAGCCTGAAACCTCGCCTCTACTAAAAATATAAAAATTAGCCGAGGGGGCCGGGCGCGGTGGCTCACACCTGTAATCCCAGCATTTTGGGAGGCCGAGGTAGGCGGATCACGAGGTCAGGAGATTGAGACCATCTTGGCTAACACGGTGAAACCCCATCTCTACTAAAAGTACAAAAAATTAGCTGGGCAAGGTGGCGGGCGCCTGTAGTCCCAGCTACTCGGGAGGCTGAGGCAGGAGAATGGCGTGAACTCGGGAGGCGGAGCTTGCAGTGAGCTGAGATGGCGCCACTGCACTCCAGCCTGGGCTACAGAGCGAGAGTCCGTCTCAAAAAAAAAAAAAAAAAAACCAAAAAAAACCAATTTAAGTATGGAAAACAGATCAGTGGCTGCCAGGAGTTGAGTTGGAAGGAGAGATTAACCACAAGAGGGACAGAGGAATATTGGGAGGGAAGGGACTGTTCTGCATTTTTAATGTGGTAGTAGTTACACAACCCTATGTGTTTGTATAAACTTGCAGAATTCGCCTGACAGCGTAGCCCTTTTAGGAGGCTGAGGTGGGAGGATCACCTGAGGCCAGGACTTTGAGACTAGCCTGGGTAACATGGTGAAACCCCGTCTCTGCAAAAAATACAAAAATTAGCCGGGCGTGGTGGCTTGTGCTTGTAGATCCAGCTACTCAGGAGGCTGTGTGGGAGAATCACTTGAGCCTGGGAGGCAGAGGTTGCAGTGAGCCGAAATTCCAGCCTGGGCAACAGAGCCAGACCCTGTCACAAAACAATAAACAAACAAAGAAATAAAACAACCCACAAAGAAACACTACAAAAAAACCTTGCAGAACTTTGTGGCTAAATTCTACCTTAATCTAAAAAGAAAAGGAAAAAGAGAGCAGCTTTGAGTTTTCCCAAATCTGTTCGAATCCTGTCTTTTTTTTTTTTTTGACAGAGTCTCACTTTGTTGCCCAAGCTGGAGTGCAGTGGCGCCATCTCAGCTCACTGCCACCTCTGCCTCTCGGGTTCAAGTGGTTATCCTGCCACAGCATCCTAAGGAGCTGGGATTACAGGCAAGCGCTACCATGCCTGGCTAATTTTTGTAGTTTTAGTAGAGACAGGGTTTCACCATGTCGGCCAGGGTGGTCTCGAACTTCTGACCTCAAGTGATCCACCCGCCTCGGTCTCCCAAAGTGCTGGGATTACAAGTGTGAACCACCACACGTGGCCAAACCCTGACTTTTAATCTCCGAGATATGTAGCTTGGGCAAGTAACTCCCCTTCTCTGAGCCTCAGTTTCTTCTTAGGACGACTAGGAGGAGTGACTGGAAAGTCCTTGGCACAAGGTGAGGTCTGGAGTTGGGACAAAAGCCGCCTCTGTCAAAGTGCTCACAGAACCCCTGGTCGGGTTCATCTAGCACCTGGTGGGTGTTGGAGATAAGTCGGCTCCCTGCCTTCCGGCACTAACGTTCTGAGATCTCATTTTCCAAGAGAACAGATTGTACCAAAATAGCCTCTCAGCCTAGTCTGCGAAGGGGGCGTGCAAGCCACCGGCCGGGCAGGGAATGATTGGCGGGGCAGGCTGGGGCTGTTGTCCCAGTGTGGGTGTGAGAACTCAGAGGATAGGCTCTCAACGTCCAGGCTAATTTTAGCTGCAAGAGTTACACTTAGTAACTTCCTAGGTCTTGGATTGAGAGAAAGTTTCTTTTTATACCAAAAAAAAAATTGTGGTAAAATGCACAACATAAAACTTATCTTTTTTTTTTTTTTTTTTTTTTGAGACAGGGTCTTGCTCTATTGCCCAGGCTGAAGTGCAGTGGCACAATCACAGCTCACTGCAGCCTTGACATCCTGGCATCAATTCATCCTCCCACCTCAGCCTCCCAAGTAGCTGGGACTACAGGCGTGCACCACTATGCCTGGTTAATTTTGTGTATTTTTAGTAGAGACGTGGTTTTACCATGTTGTCCAGGCTGGTCTCAAGCTCCTGAGCTCAAGCAATCCGCCCACCTTGGCTTCTCAAAGTGCTGGGATTATAGGCATGAGCCACCACACACGTCCT
This sequence comes from Macaca fascicularis, assembly GCF_037993035.2. Classification (NCBI taxonomy): domain Eukaryota; kingdom Metazoa; phylum Chordata; class Mammalia; order Primates; family Cercopithecidae; genus Macaca; species Macaca fascicularis. Next base: position 17,030,429 of record NC_088393.1, read on the forward strand.
AAATTTATTAACCACATTTAAGTGTATACTTCAGGGGCATTAAGTATATTCCCATTGGCTAGGCGTGGTGGCCCATGCCTGTAATCCCAGCACTTTGGGAGGCCAAGGTGGGTGGATCACTTGAGGTCAGGAGTTCAAGACCAGCCTGGCCAATATGGTGAAACCCCCATCTCTACTAAAAATACAAAAATTAGCTGGGCGCAGTGGCGCGCACTTGTAATCTCAGCTATTCGAGAGGCTGAGGCAGGAGAATCACTTAAACACAAGAGGCGGAGGCTGCATTGAGCCCAGATCGTGCCACTGTACTCCAGCCTGGGCAACAGAGCAAGACTCCATCTTAAAAAAAAAAAAAAAGTATATTCACATTGTTGTGCAACCACCACCATTATCCAGCTCCAGAAATCTTTTCATCTTGCAAAGGTACCCATTAAACACTCACTCCCCACTTCCCTCTTCCAGCCCCTGGCAGCACCATTGTACTTTGTCTCTCTGAATTTGATGACTCTAGGGACCTCATACAGGTACAATCATACAAATACAGGTGCTCTCTGATTTACAATTTACAATTTTCTTGACTTTACAATGTTTCAAAAGAGGCCAGGCACAGTGGCTCACACCTGTAATCCCAGCACTTTGGGAGGCCAAGGCGGGTGGATCACCTGAGGTCAGGAGTTTGAGACCAGCTTGGCCAACATGGTGAAACCCTGTCTCTACTAAAAATACAAAAAAATTAGCCAGGCGTGGTGGCAGACACCTGTAATCCCAGGACATTGGGAGGCCGAGGTGGGCAGATCACCTGAGGTCAGGAGTTTGAGACCAGCCTGGCCAACATGGTGAAACCTGGTCTCTACTAAAAATACAAAAAAAATTGCCAGATATGGTGGTGGGCGCCTGTAATCCCAGCTACTTGGAAGGCTGAGGCAGGAGAATCACTTGAACTGGGGAGGTGGAGGTTGCAGTGAGCCGAGACCATGCTATTGCACTCTAGCCTGGGCTACAGAGCAAGACTCTGAGACTCTGTCTCAGAATAAATAAATAAATAAAATAAAAATAAAAATAAATAAAAAATAAATGTTTCGAAAGAGATCCACATTCAGTAGAAACCACGCTTCAAGTACCCATACAACCATTCTATTTTTTACTTTCAGGACAGTATTTAATAAATTACATGAGATATTCAACACTTTATTACAAAATAGGTATGTTCCCATGATAACACATTTAAAAAACAGGCTTTCCGTTAGTTGATTTTGCCCAAGTGTAGGTTAGTGTAAGTTTTCTGAGCACGTTTAAGGACAGCTAGGCAAAGCTATGATGTTCAGTAGGTTAGGTATATAGAAATGCCTATTTTTTTATTTTTTTTTTTGAGACAGGTTCTTGCTCTGTCGCCCAGGCTGGAGTGGTGCAACGGTGTGATCTTGGATCACTGCAACCTCCGCCTCCTGGGCTCAGGTGATCCTCCCACTCAGACTCCTGAGTAGCTGGGATTACAGGTGAGCGCCACCATGCCTGGCTAATTTTTTGTATTTTTAACAGAGATGGTGTTTCATCATGTTGCCCAGGGGCTGACCTCGAATTTCTGGGCTCAAATGATCCTCCTGCCTCAGCCTCCCAGAATGTGGGGATTACAGGTGTGAGCCACTGTGGTGCAATTATCCCACACTACAGCTTCAAACTCCTAAGCTCAGTTGATCCTCCTGCCTCAGCCTCCCAAGTAGCTGGGACTACAGGTGTACACCACCACACCTGGCTAATTTTTAAAATGTTTTATAGATATGAGGTCTCGCTATGTTGCCCAGGCTGGTCTCGAATTCCTGGCCTCAAGTGCTGCTCCCACTTTGGCCTCTCAAAGTGCTGGGATTATAGGTGTGAGCCACCACGCCCAGCCATAAGCAGGTTATTTTACATATAATACATCCTCAAGGTGGTTTGTTACTCTCATTTTATGGACAATAAATGAGGCTGGGTGCTAAGGTGAGTTGACGTCAGTCACCTATTACTGCAAGTGGGTAAGAATTGAAATCCAGTCTTGGCGCTGGGCTCACACCTGTAATCCCAACACTTTGGGAGGCCGAGGCAGGCAGATCACCTGAGGTCAGGAGATTGAGACCAGCCTGGCCAACATGGCGAAAGTCCGTCTCTACTAAAAATATAAAAAATCACCCAGGTAAGGTGGCATATGCCTGTAATGCCAGCTCCTCGGGAGGCTGAGGCCGGAAAATCGCTTGAGCCTGGGAGGCAGAGGTTGCAACGAGCTGAGATCGTGCCACAGCAGTCCAGCTTGGGTGACAGAGTGAGTGAGAAGACTCCATTTCAAAAAAAAAAAAAAAATTGAAATCCAGGCCCATCTCATTCTAAAGCTATGCTTTTTCTTGTACATTTCACTTCTCTGATTCTCTTTAGGAATGTGTAAGATACATGCATGGGAAAAATTCAGCATTACCCTTGACACTGAGCAGGCATCAGCAAATAATACCTAGAACAGGCATCAGCAAAGGCAAGTTCTCATCCTGCTCTGCTGGTTCCCAGGTCATCATCCCTGGTGACCACAGAGGTGGGTGGTTATGACTGCGTTTACACTGTGGTTTCTTGTTAGTGCCTGCCTGAAGGCATGTAGAAAAACTCCCAGCTCAATTAGTGGAGGAAATTGAGGCCATTGAATCCAGCTGAGAGGTGAAAGTCACTGCACAAAGACAGATGTTGGCAGGCCTGAGAGTGAACTCTGGTTTTGCAACTAACTTGCCGTGTGACCTTTGGTGAACCCTTCCTGGCTGATTGAAAATGTTGAACTAGGCTGGGCCCGGTGGCTCATGCCTATAATTCCAGCACTTTGGGAGGCCAAGGCAGGCAGATCACCTGAGATCAGGAGTTCAAGACCAGCCTGGCCAACATGGCGAAATCCCATCTCTACTAAAAGTACAAAAATTAGCCGGATGTGGTGGCGGGCGCCTGTAATCCCAGCTACTCAGGAGGATGAAGCAGGAGAGTGACTTGAACCCAGGAGGTGGAGATCAAGCCACTGCACTTCAGCCTGGGCGACAGAGCGAGACTCTGCCTCAATTAAAAAAAAAAAAAAAGAAAAAAGAAAATAAAAATGTTAAACTAGGTAGGTCAAGGGTGTGTAAACCATGGCCCACGGACCAAATCTGGCCTCTACTTGTGTTTGTAAATAAAGTTTTCTTGGCACGCAGTCATGCTCATTTGTTTACTTATCGCCTATAGAGAGGTGTTTTTTTTTTTTTTTTTAAGACGGAGTTTCACTCTTGTTGCCCAGGTTGGAGTACAGTGGTGTGATCTCGGCTCACTGTAACCTCTGCCTCACAGGTTCAAGCGATTCTTTTGCCTCAGCCTCCTGAGTAGCTAGGATTACAGGCACCTGCCACCACGCCCGGCTAATTTTTTGTATTTTTAGTAGAGACAGGGTTTTGTCATGTTGACCAGGCTGGTCTGGAACTCCTGACCTCAGGTGATCTGCCCACCTCGGCATCCCAAGGTGCTGGGATTATAGGCCTGAGCCACTGTGCCTGGTACCTGTAGTGGTTCTTGTGCTACAACAGCAGAGTTGAGTGATTTCAACAGATCACCTCACCTGCACAGCTGAAAATGTTCACTCTCTGGCCCTTTGCAGAAAATGTTGGCCAACCCCTGGACTGGATGATGCTGAAGAGCCCTTCTAACTCTAAATATCTGATAATTCATAGAAGAAATGAACATTGCAATTGACTAGGCAAAAACCAAGAGAAATTTATCAAACTCTGAGTTGCACAAATGGGTATCTCACCATCCCTCAAATGTCCATGTTTCCTCAATAGAAACCAAACATGGGGCTGGGTGTGGTGGCTCACACCTGTAATCCCAGCACTTTGTGAGGCAGAGGAAGGAGGATCACTTGAGGCCAGGAGTTCGGACCTGCCTGGCCAACATGGCGAAACCCTATCTCTATTAAAAAATACAAAAATTAGCCAGGCGTGGTGGTACAGGCCTGTAATCCCAGCTACTCGAGAGGCGGAAGCACAAGAATTGCTTGAACCTGGGGGGACAGAGGTTACGGTAAGCCGAGATCGTGCCACTGCACTCCAGCCTGAGTGAGACAGTGAGACTCCGTCTCAAAACAAACAAGCAAAAATAAAACAAAACAACAACAACAACATGGGTCTGAGGCCAGGCATGGTGGCTCACGCCTGTAATCCCAACATTTAGGGAGGCTAAGGTGGGTACATTGCTTGAGCCCTGGAGTTTTTGAGACCAGTCTGGGCAACGTAGCAAGAGCTCATCTTTACAAATATAAACAAAAATTAGTCTGGCATGGTGGCGTGTGTCTGTGGTCCCAGCTAACGTGGAAGGCAAAGGTGGAGGGTCTGTTGAGCCTGGGAGGCAGAGGGTGCAGTGACCTGAGATCATGCCACTGCACTCCAGCCTTGGTGTCAGCGTGAGACCTTGTTTCAAAAGAAAAAAAAAAAAGTCATTGGTCTGTCTTATACTGGGAATGGTTCTACTCATTCATGCCTATAACATGCATTGATCATTTGGAAAATATTAGTTCAATGAGTGATGCAGATGTTGTCCCATTACACTATTTTGTATCAAAAAGTCCTATTCATTAATATCACTGTTCATCTCATCAGAAAAGTATGCAGTGGCACGATCATAGCTCACTGCAGCCTTGACCTCTTGAGCTCAAATGATCCTCCCGCCTCAGCCTCCTTGGTAGCTGGGACTATAGGCGCACATTGCCAGCACGCCAGGATAATTTTTTTAAAAAACTTTTTTTGTAGAGACAGGGTTTCACTTTGTTGCCCAGGCTGGTCTCAAACTTCTGATCTCAAGTGATCTTCTCGCCTCAGCCTCCTGAGTAGCTGGGATTACAGGCTTAGAAAAGTCTTTAAATGTCAAGAAGCTGCCAGACTCACAGTGGCAGCTACACATTTTCCAGAATTCTGATTTCCCCTTAAAAGCTTGAATTTTATTGTTGGCAACAAAACCTGAAATTGTTTTCCTTGAAGTGACAGGCTCATTTTGTTCATTTTTGAGAAAATGTCTGCCGAGCAGTCACATCTAAATCACAGCTTGTCAGACATTTCCAGTAAAAATGGTGTTACCCGAGAAAGGCCGCTAGCTTGGCTGTGGAGGCAGCAAACATTCATTCCATCACGTTTTCTAGAGATGACCAATGACTGAATCCTCAGCAGGGGAATTTTACGTGGACCTCCCGTATCGCTAATCAGAATATGAAAAAGACATGCCTCTCCCGTTATGGGGCAAATTGTGTCCCCCCAAAAGATACATTGAAGCCAGGCTGGGCACAGTGGCTCACACTTGTAATCCCAGAACTTTGGAAGGCTGAGGCGGGTGGATCACAAGGTCAGGAGTTCAAGACCACACTGGCCAACATGACAAAACCCTGTCTCTACTAAAAAAATACAAAACTTAGCTGGGCATGGTGGCAGGCACCTGTAATCCCAGCTACTCGGGAGGCTGAGGCAGGAGAATCGCTTGAACCTGGGAGGCGGAAGTTGCAGTGAGCTGAGATCGCACCACTACACTCCAACCTGGGTGACAGAGTGAGACTCTGTCTCGAAAAAAAAAAAAAAAAAAAAAGGAAGAGAGGAGGGGAACAACGGCTCAAAAACTTCCTGTTGGGTACTGTGTTCACTATCTGGGTGACGGGATCAATGGAAGCCTAAACCTCAGCATCATGCAATATATTCTTATGACAAACCTGCGCATGTAACCCCTGAATCTAAAATAAAAATGGAGGCCAGGCATGGTGGCTCACGCCTGTAATCCCAGCACTTTGGGAGGCTAAGGCAGGTGGATCACCTGAGGTCAGGAGTTCGAGACCAGCCTGGCCAACATGGTGAATCCCCGTCTCTACTAAAAATACAAAAATTAGCTGGGCATGGTGGCAGGCGCCTGTAGTCCCAGCTACTTGGAAGGGAGGCTGAGGCAGGAGAATCGCTTGAATCCGGGAGGTGGAGGTTGCAGTGAGCCGAGATCATGACATTGCACTCCAGCCTGGGCGACAAGAGCAAAACTCCGTCTTGAAAATAGATAAATTAAAAAAATATATAAATAAAAATGGAAATTTAAAGAAAGAAAGAAATGGTGCTTACTGTCTGTGTCCTCACATGGCAGAATAAGAGAAAGCAGCTCTCTGGGACGCTCTGTCTTGTTTGTTGTGGTTTTTGAGAGAGTCTCACTCTGTCCCCTAGGCTGGAGTGCATGAGTGAGATTATAACTCACTGAAGCCTTGACTTCCTGGGCTCAAGTGATCCTCCCACTTCAGCCTCCCAAGCAGCTGGGACTACAGGTGTGCACCACCACGCCCAGCTAATTTTTGTGTTTTTTGGTAGAGACAGGGTTCTGCCATGTTGCCCAGGTTGGTCTCGACCTCCTGGGCTCAAGTGATACTCCCACTTTGGCCTCCCAAAGTGCTGATATTACAGGCATGAGCCTCTGCACCCGGCCTAACCTGTCTATTTTCATCTGATGTGTTATCCTAAGATGTTTTCTGCAGTGTTACACCGTGTCTGTGAACAATTTGATAGGTAGTGGCCAGCCACATGTGCCCATTTCCATTTACACAAATGACAATTACATAAAACGGAAAAACTTTCTCGGTGGAATTAGCCTCATTTTGTCACCACACGTGGCTGGTGGCTGCTGGACAGCGCTCATAGGGAACATTCCTGTCATCACAGAAAGTTCTGTCAGACAGCGCCTCCCTAGAAAATTCCTAATCAACACCTAAAAATAAAAATGAGGTCACAGGCAAGGCGCGGTGGCTCACCAGTCTGTAATCCCAGCACTTTGGGAGGCTGAGGTGGGCAGGTCACTTGAGGTCAGGAGTTTTGAGACCAGCCTGGCCAACACGGTGAAACCCCCCTCTAGTAAAAATACAAAAATTAGCCAGGCATGGTGGTATATGCCTGCAATCCCAGCTGCTGGGGAGGCTGAGGTGGAAGGATCGCTTGAACCCAGGAAGAGGAGGTTATAGTGAGCCAAGATTATGCCACTGTACTCCAGCCTGGGTGACAGAGTGAGACCCCATCTCAAAACAAAACAAAACAAAAAAACAGAGGTCCCTATAATACATCCATGTGGGAAAAAATCCAGAGCTATGAAGGTGGGAGGAGTGAAACACAAGTTGTCCCCCAGCACCCCTCCCCAGAAATCCCTTTTCCCCCTTACTCGAATATCCTTTTAGAAATATTCTTTCCGGCCAGGCGGGCATGGTGGCTCATGCCTGTAATCCCTGCACTTTGGGAGGCTGAGGCAGGAGGATCGCTTGAGCCCAGGAGATCAAGGCTGTGAAATAAAAATGGAGCTAGGTGTGGGAGCTCATGCCTGTAATCCCAACACTTCTTCCTTCCTTCTTCCTTCCTTCTTCCTTCCTTCTTCCTTCCTTCTTCCTTCCTTCTTCCTTCCTTCTTCCTTCCTTCCTTCCTTCCTTTCCTTCTCTCTTTTCTTCTTTCCTTCCTTCCTTCCCTCCCTCTCTGCCTCCCTCCCTCCTTTCTTCTTTCTTTCTTTCTTTCTCTTTCTTTTTTCCTTCTCTTTCTTTCTTTCTTTCTCTTTCTTTTCTTTCTTTCTCTGTCTGTCTTTTCTTTCTTTCTCTCTCTCTTCCCTCCCTCCCTTCCCTCCCTTCCTTTCCTTCCTTCCTTCCCTCCTTCCCTCCTTCCCTCCTTCCCTCCTCCCTTCCTCCCTTCCTCCCTTCCTCCCTTCCTCCCTTCCTCTCTTCCTTCCTTCCTTCCTTCCTTCCTTCCTTCCTTCCTTCCTTCCTTCCTTCCTTCCTTCCTTCCTTCCTTCCTTCCTTCCCTCCTTTTCTTTTTTTGAGACAGAGTTTTGCTCTGTTGCCCAGGCTGGAGTGCAGTGGCGTGATCTTGGCTCACTACAACCTCTGCCTCCAGGTTTCAAGTGATTCTTCTGCCTCAGCCCCCCAAGTAGCTGTGATTACAGGCAAATCCTGGCTCACTGCAACCTCTGCCTCATAGGTTCAAGCAATTCTGTTTCAGCCTCCTGAGTAGCTAGGATTATAGGCGCCCGCCACTGCGCCCGGCTAATTTTTTGTATTTTTAGTAGAGACGGAGTTTCACTATGTTGGCCAGGCTGGTCTTGAACCCCTGACCTCGTGATCCACTCACCTCAGTCTCCCAAAGGGCTGGGATTACAGGCGTGAGCCACCACGCCCAGCTGGTACTTAGTTTCTTACATGGTTGAATCTCAGAGTATTTGGCTGACTTCAGACCTCTTAACTTGGGCATCATTGGCTGCTAGAAGATCCAAGGACCAGAATTAGAGGTTCTGTGCATCCCCTAAGACTGTAGGCAAAATTGTGTGCACGTGTTATTTCGAGGGGGAGGTCCAAAGCTTTTATTGAGGTCTCATGTAGTCTGTGATCCCAAGAATATGGCTCACTGTGCAAAGGTGAGACCTCCTGTTGATTTGTACCTAATGTTTTCTTTTCTTTTCTTTTTTTTTGAGACGGAGTCTCACACGGTCGCCCAGGCAGGTGTGCAGTGGTGCGATCTCGGCTCACTGTAACCTCCACCTCCCAGGTTCAAGCAATTCTCCTGTCTCAGCCTCCTGAGTAGCTAGGATTATAGGCGCCCGCCACTGCGCCCAGCTAATTTTTTGTATTTTTAGTAGAGACGGGGTTTCACTATGTTGGCCAGGCTGGTCTTGAACTCCTGACCTCGTGATCCACTCACCTCAGCCTCCCAAAGTGCTGGGATTACAGGCATGAGCCACCACACCCGGCCTATACCTAACATTTTCTGATGACAATCTTCTTCCACTGGAGCATTGGGTCTTCAATACCAAGGCACATCTTCTCCCTATACGACATACAGATAAAAAGGAAGTTGAAATCAGAGAGAAATAAAAAATACATTTTATATTTTATTTTGCTTCATCTTCCTTCCTTCCTTCCTTCCTTCCTTCCTTCCTTCCTTCCTTCCTTCCTTCCTTCCTTCCTTCCTTCCTTCCTTCCTTCCTTCCTTCCTTCCTTCCTTTCTTTCTTTCTTTCTTTCTTTCTTTCTTTCTTTCTTTCTTTCTTTCTTTCTTTCTTTCTTTCTTTCTTTCTTTCTTTCTTTCTTTCTTTCTTTCTTTCTTTCTTTCTTTCTTTCTTTCTTTCTTTCTTTCTTTCTTTCTTTCTTTCTTTCTGAGATGGAGTCTCGTTCTGCCACCCAGGCTGGAGTGCAGTGGCGTGATCTCCGCTCACTGCAACCTCTGCCTCCCAGGCTGAAGCGATTCTTGTGCCTCAGCCTCCTGAGTAGCTGAGATTACAAGTGCATGCCAACACACCCGGCTAATTTTTGTATTTTTAGTAGAGACAGGGTTTCACCATGTTGGTCAGGCTGTTCTCGAACTCCTGATCTTAGGTGATCCACCCACCTCAGCCTCCCAAAGTGCTGGGATTACAGGCATGAGCCACCGCACCCAGCCCTGCTCCATTCCCTTCACTGCACACCTTCATAATTCCTTTGCTGCTAATCAGGCACATTTTGAACTTTTATGAATAGATTTGTGATTATTCTAAGTTCATAAATTGTTTTGCAGTCTTTTGTGTTTATTATCATAGGCATAGATGGACCTCAATTCCTTATCGTATTCTTTATTATTCAACCAGTGTATCCACTGGCTTTTTGCCTATTATCTCTGGAGTTCATGAAGTTATAACATCATTTTTATTAAACTGAATAGAATGGTATAGTAATGACCTCTTAATTACAATTTGATTTGACTGGAAAACTTTTTCCTCCTCTATAAGGAGATGATGTCTGCTTTAAGCTGTAATGTTTTGCCATGTTGCAAAAAGCCATAATAATAAATTAAGTATTAAAAAAGTACCTGTCTTAGGGCTGAGCATAGTGGCTTGTGCCTATAGTCCTGGCTACTTGAGAGGCTGAGGTAGGAGGATCACTTGAGCCCAGAAGTTCAAGGCTGCAGTGAACTGTAATTGTGCCATTAAACTGCAGCCTGGTGATACAGGGAGACCTGGTCTCTCAATAAGTAAATTAACAAATAGACCAGGCTCGGTGGCTAATGCCTGTAATCCCAGAACTTTGGGAAGCTGAGGTGGGAGGATCCCTTCAGGCCAGGAGTTCCAGACCAGCCTGGACAGCATAGTGAGACCCTACCTCCACAAAAAATTTAAAAATTAGTCAGATGTGGCCGGGCATGGTAGCTCACGCCTGTAATCCCAGCACTTTGGGAGGCCGAGGTGGGTGGAGGCCGAGGTGGGTGGATCAAAAGGTCAGGAGATCGAGACTATCCTGGCTAACACAGTGAAACCCCATCTCTACTAAAAAATACAAAAATTAGCCTGGAGTGGTGGTGGGCGCCTGTAGTCCCAGCTACTCAGGAGGCTGAGGCAGGAGAATGGCATGAACCTGGGAGGCGGAGCTTGCAGTGAGCCGAGATCGCACCACTGAACTCCAGACTGGGCAACAGAGTGAGACTCCGTCTAAAAAAAAAAAAGTATTTAAATATTATGTATTATTTGGACACAATAAAAAATTGGAAAAAAATATTCTTTATCTTTGTTGCTTTTTTCTCTTTTTACCCTTCTCCCCCAATGTTGCTCCCTGTCCAGCGCCTCTCTGCACCCTCTCCCTGGGTTCAAGCTGCTTTTGGTCATTCGCGTGATGGCATCCAGGGGGCGCTCTTTCCCCACTCATGCGCAGCCAGGCCACCTCCTTCCTCAGTTTAATTGGTTTTGTTAACATCTCCCAGCTTACATTCCTCTTCTGCAAAGTGGGTATTATAACGTTAACCACGCAGGGATGACGAAGGAAGTGCAGTTAATCCTTGAACAACACGAGTTTGAACTGCATGGGTGTACTTAGGTGTGGATTTTTTTCCACCTCTGCCACCCCTGAGACAGGAAGACCAAGCCCTCCTTCTCTTCTTCCTCCTCTTCCTCCTCCTTCTCTTTAGCTTACTGGAGGTGAAGACGACAAGGATGAATGCTTTTGTGATGATCCACTTCCACCTCATCCATAGTAAATATGTTTTCTCTTCCTTTGAAGTTTCTGGACGGGCACGGTGGCTCACTCCTGTAATCCCAGCACTTTGGAGGCCAGGAGTTCAAGACCAGCCCAGCCAACATGGCAAAACCCTGCCTCTACTAAAAATACAAAAATTAACCAGGCGTGGTGGTGGGTGCCTGTAACTCCAGCTACTCAGAAGGCTGAGGCAAGAGAATCACTTGAACCCGGGAGGCAGAGGTTGCAGTGAATTGAGGTCATGCCAGTGCACTCTAGCCTGGGCAACAGAGTGAGACTCCGTCTCAAATAATGAAACAAAACAAAACAAAAACCCAACCAAACAAAAAAACCCACCAGAATTTTTTGAGTGACATTTGCTTTTCTCTAGCTTACTTATTGCAAGAATACAGTATAGCATACATAGAAAGTAGAAAATCAGTGTTCATCGACCATTTATGTCATCAGGTCAATAGTAGACTGTTGGTAGTCAAAAGTTACGTGCAGATTTTTGACTGCAGGGGTCAGCTCCGCACTCCTAACCCCTGTGTTGGTTCTAAGGTTGACGGCACAGAAATCCCCTAGCCCTGGGCTCGTGGTTACTCAATGCATAAGGATAATCATGATTTTTTTTTTTTTTTAAAGAGTCTTGCTCTGTCACTCAGGCACACCTCACAGCAGCCTCAAGTTCTTGGGCTCAAGTGATCTTCCCAACTCAGCCTCCCCAGTAGCTGGGACTACAGGCATGCACCACCATGTGTGGTAAATGTTTATTTTTTGTTTTTGTAGAGATGGGATTTCGCTATGTTGCCCAGGCTGGTCTCGAACTCCTGGGCTCAAGCAATCCTCCTGCCTCAGCCTCCCAAAATGCTGGAATTACAGGCGTGAGCCAACATTCCCAGCCACTATTTTTTTTTTTTTTTTTTTGAGACAGTCTCGCTCTGTCCCCCAGGCTGGAGTGCAGTGGTGTGATCTCAGCTCACTGAAACCTCTGCCTCCTGGGTTCGAGCAATTCTTGTGCCTCAGCCTCCCAAGTAGCTGGGATTACAGGCACGCACCACCACGCCTGGCCAATTTTTTTTTTTTTTTTTGTATTTTTAGTAGAGATGGGATTTCACCATGTTGGCCAGGCTGGTCTAAAACTCTAGGCCTCAAGTGACTGACCTGCCTCAGCCTCCCAAAGTGCTGGGATTCCAGGCATGAATCACTGTGCCCGGCCCCAGCCACTATTTTTTAACAGTACAAAATTGAAGCATATTCTGATAGGGAATTTAAAACACTCAGTAAAGCAGGCAGAATAAGTATAATGAACCGAACCCCCCTCAACCACCATCACCCCCTACTCAACCTCGCCAACCCTGCCCCCACCCCATTAGTCTTCCTGTCAGGTATTATTTTGAAGCAAATCTCAGTTATCTTATCATTCCGTAAATATTTTGTTATATGTCTCTAAAACACACACACTTTTTTTTTTTTTTTGAGACAGGGTCTCGCTCTGTTGCCCAGGCTGGAGCACAGTGGCATAATCATGACTCATTGCAGCCTCTTGGGTTGAAGTGATCCTTCCACCTCAGAGTAGCTGGGACCACAGGCACATGCCACCGTGTCTAGTTAATTTTTTAATTTTTTGTAAAAATGGAGTGTCACTATCTTGGCCAGTCAGGTCTTGAACTCCTGAGCTTAAGTGATCCTCCTGCCTTAGCCTCCCAAACTGTTGGGATAACAGGCATGAGGCACCGCACCTGGGCCAGACTCTTTAAAAACCTAACCAGGACGGGCATGGTGGCTCATGCCTGTAAATCCCAGCACTTTGGGAGGCCGAGGCGGGTCCATCACCTGAGGTCAGGAGTTCCAGACCAGCCTGGCTAACATGGTGAAACCCCATCTCTACTAAAAATACAAAATATTAGCCAGGCATGGTGGCAGATGCCTGTAATCCCAGCTACATGGGAGGGTGAGATAGGAGAATTGCTTGAACGTGGGGGGCGGAGGTTGCAGCGAGCCAAGATCACGCCATTGCACTCCAGCCTGGGCAACAAGAGCAAAACCCTGTCTCAAAAAAAGCAGAAACAAAAACAAAAAAAGAGAAACCTCGCCACAATACCACTGTCTCACTCCAAAAGCTTTACCAATAATTTTTTAATATCTATACTTTCCAGTTTAGCCAATAACTGTTGAGTTTTGGAATCATATGCGAATTTGACTGCTAGCTCACTTCTTTGCCAAGGAACCTTGGGAAATTGTTTAACTTCTTTGAAGCCTATTTTCTTTTTTCTTTTTCTTTCTTTCTTTTTTTTTTTTTGAGACGCCGTCTCACTCTGTCACCCAGACTGGAGTGCAGTGGCGTGATCTCAGCTCACTGTAACCTCCGCCTTCCGGGTTCATGTGATTCTCCTGCCTCAGCCTCCTGAGTAGCTGGGATTACAGGCACCTGCCATCATGCCCAGTTAATTTTTGTATTTTTAGTGGAGACGGGGTTTCATCATGTTGGTCTGGAAGCCTATTTTCATCATCAATGAACTGGGACAGTAAATTGAAGTCCTCAGGTTGTTTGGAGTATTGGAAACAGTATATTTCCTAAAATTTCAGCACCCAAAACTTTGTTTCTTTTTCCTTTTTTTTTTTTTAAAGAGACAGGGTTTTGCTCTGTTGCCCAGGCTGGAGTGCAGCGAGGCAATCATATCTCACTGCAGCCTTGACTTTCTGGGCTCAAGCGATCCTCTCACCTCAACCTCCCGAGTAGCTGGGAGTACAGGCACGCACCACCACGCCCGGCTAATTTTTTGTTATTGTTGTTGTTGTAGAGATGGGGTCTCACTATGTTGCCCAGGCTGGTCTTGAACTCCTGGCCTTGAGTGACCCTCCCACCTTGGCCTCCCCAGTAGGTGGGACTACAGGAGCATGCCACGGTGCCTGGCAGCACCTGAAACTTCTTCTTCTTCTTCTTTTTTTTTTTTTTGAGATGGAGTGTAGTCTGGCTCTGTCGTCCAGGCTGGAATGCAGTGGTGCAATCTCTGCTCACTACAACCTCTGCCTCCCAGGTTTAAGTGATCCTTCTGCCTCAGCCTCCCAAGTAGCTGGGATTACAGGTGCCTGCCACCATGCCCGGCTAATTTTTGGTTTTAGTAGAGACGGGGTCTCACCATATTGGCCAGGCTGGTCTCAAACTCCTGACCTCAGGTTATTCGCCCACCTCGACCTCCCACAGTGCTGGGATTACAGGCGTGAGCCACCACGCCTGACCAAGCATCTGAAACTTCTATCCCTGAAAATATAGTAACATTATTAAACAGAGTAACATTATTATTAAATATAGTAGCTTTATTATGTCTGTCAGTAGAGCAGTGATTCTCAAGGTGGGGCAGTGAGGGAGTGGTTGACTCTGTTCCCTAGAGGACACTCGGCAATGACGGAAAACACTTGCGGTTGTCGTGATTGGAGCATGTGCGTGCTACTTGCGTCTTGTGGGTGGAGGCCAGGGATGCTGCTCAACACCGCACGTTGCATAGGACAGGTCCCCAAACAAAGGATAGTCTGGTCCCAAATGTCGGCAGGAAAGCCTGGTCTAGAGACAGGTTTCCTTAACGCTCACTGGAACCTTGATCTTGGAGGCCGAACTGGGATTGAATCCCAACTCTACCACTCATTGAGTGAAACTGGCAGGACTGATTTTTTGTTTGTTTTTGTTTCTGAGACGGAGTCTTGCTCTGTTGCCCAGGCTGGAGTGCAGTGGTGTGCTTTCAGCTCACTGAAACCTCTACCTACCGGGTTCAAATTCTTGTGGTTCAGCCTCCCAAGTAGCTGGGATTACAGGCGTGAGTCACCACACCCAGCTAATTTTTGTATTTTTAGTAGAGATGGGGTCTCACCATGTTGTCCAGGCTGGTCTCGAACTCCTGACCTCAGGTGATCCACCTGCCTTGGCCTCCCAAAGTGCTGGAGTTACAGGCGTGAGCCACTGTGCCCGGCCTTGGAGTTTTAATGGTAATTAATCATGGCTAACATCTCACAGGCCCTTCCTGTGATGCAGGCGTGGTGTTAGTCTCACTCTCTGTATAAATGCGTTTCACTGTCTCACCAACCCAGGATGTTAGTGAGAAAATTCAGGTGCACAGTGGTGAAGCGTCACAGGCCAGGGACTTCACCTTTCCGCATCTTGTTTTCTTTTTTTTTTTTTTTTTTTTTTGAGACGGAGTCTCGCTCTGTCGCCCAGGCTGGAGTGCAGTGGCCGGGTCTCAGCTCACTGCAAGCTCCGCCTCCCGGGTTCACGCCATTCTCCTGCCTCAGCCTCCCGAGTAGCTGGGACAACAGGCGCCCGCCACCTCGCCCGGCTAGTTTTTTGTATTTTTAGTAGAGACGGGGTTTCACCATGTTAGCCAGGATGGTCTCGATCTCCTGACCTTGTGATCCGCCCGTCTCGGCCTCCCAAAGTGCTGGGATTACAGGCTTGAGCCACCGCGCCCGGCCCGCATCTTGTTTTCTTCATCCATGAAACAGGATCATAATGTCCATCTCTTGGGGTAATAACGTGGACGGCTAATGCCAAATGCCAACCAACTAGCAACTTCTAGACTGTGAGCAAATGGCATCTTTTACGAGAAGCCGTATCAGCCTGGCACACAATGGTTAACCACCAAGTCTGGGCTGAATGCCCGGCTAAGCTGGGGCCCGAGTGCAAACAATTTCTTTCATTATCCCAGTTGCTAGGAGAATTGGGCAAGGAGAGACACATAAAATACGTAAGACAAAAGTTACTGGGATAGCTAGGGGCTTGTCTTCTGGGTGGCGCCGAGGCCAGGAAACTCCTCTCTAACCTATTTCACCAGAGGAGTCTATATTGGCCCTTCCGCTACCAGCAAGGGCAAAAGAGAGGCTGGAGCCCCCAGGACAGCCAGAACGCTAACACTGCAAAGGGCCTCTGTCCTTACTGGGGAAGCCCAATCTTGCTTAGCTGTCTTCTTCAGCAACAAACAGAAGTCAAGAAAGAGAAACAGTTGTGGAGGAACCTGTTGTGATGATAATTTACTGAGCACCTACTATGTGCCAGGCATGCCAACCTTACCAGACAAGATCCTTGGGCTCATGGAATTCACTTTCTCATGGGAGAGACAAACAATAACACGTAGAAACATATCAGCTGGTGGTGAGTACCGTGCAGAAAATTAAAATAGGGCGATGGCATTGGGAGTGACTTAAGGGGTCACTACGCAATGGGATGGTCAGAGACAGCCTCTCAGGAGGAGGTAGCATTGAAGCTAAAATGTGAATGACATGAACAGATGCAGCATAGAACATTAAGGTACAGGACGTGCAAAGGCCCTGAGGTTGAAATAAGCTAAATGCATTAGACTAGGGGTTCTCAAGTAAGGGAATTCTGCCCCCTAGGAGACATTGCAATGTCTAGGGAGACTTTTTTTTTTTTTTTTTTTTTTTGAGATGGAGTCTTGCTCTGTTGCCCAGGCTGGAGTGCAGTGGCACGATCTCGGCTCACTGCAAGCTCCGCCTCCCAGGTTCATGCCATTCTCCTGCCTCAGCCTCCCAAGTAGCTGGGATTACAGGCACCCGCCACACACCCTGCTAATTTTTTGTATTTTTAGTAGAGATGGATTTCACCGTGTTAGCCATGATGGTCTCAATCTCCTGACCTTGTGATCTGCCTACCTCGGCCTCCCAAAGTGCTGGGATTACAGGCACGAGCCACTGCGCCTGGCCGAGACTTTTTTTTTTTTTTTTAAGATGGAGTCTCAGTCTCGCTCTGTCGCCCAGGTTGGAGTGCAGTGGCATGATCTCTGTTCACTGCAACCTCCGCTTCCCGGATTCAAGTGATTCTCCTGCCTCAGGCTTCCAAGTAGCTGGGATTACAGGTACATGCCACCATGCCAGCTAATTTTTGTATTTTTAGTAGAGATGGGGTTTCGCCATGTTGGCCAGGCTGGTCTCGAACTCCTGGCCTCAAGCAATCTGCCTGCTTTGCCCCTCAAAGTGCTGGGATTAGAGGCATGAGCCACCACATTCAGCCTAGGGATACTTTCTAATTGTCAAGACTTTGGTGGTGGTGGTGGCGGGGGGTGTGTGCTGTTGAAATCTAGTGGGTGGGGGCCGGAAATGTTTTGCAACATCCTAAAATGCATGGGACAATTACCACCACAGAGGATGATCTGGCCTCAATGTCTGTCATACTGAGATGGAGGAAGCCTGGGATAGACAGTAGGAAAAAGCCTAGAGGTGAAAGTCAAGGTCAAAGCCTCTGATCCTCCTGCGAACATCAGGAGGCAGTAACCGAGGGAGTGTGGCCATGCCCTGAAGTGAATTCAGGTCCAAGGAGCCTGCTGCGACCCAGGAAAATGAGAGAAGGACCAGAAATTGTGGTGGAGGCAAATTCAAGGTCAGAAGATTGGGGAGGAGGTGTTAAGAGAGGTCTGGAGAGATGCTGGGACCAAGAACTGGAGCCGCAGTGAGATCAGCAGGCTGCAGCTAAACTGTGGTATCCGGGTGAGTTGTGGGAAGGTGGCTGGGTGGCTGGGCTGGGTTTATGGGGGCAGGGTCCCTGGAGGAGAGGGAGTAGACCAGCACTCGCTCCCTGACTCTGCCCTTCTAGCTGGTGAGAACTTTCTCATTCTAAGCTGCAGTTTTCTCATCTGTCAAATGGTGACACTCAACTCTACTTACTGGGCCTTTACTGTTGAGAAAATAATTAATTCTGGCCGCACATGGTGGCTCATGCCTCTAATCCCAGCACTTTGGGAGGCTGAGGCAGGAGGATGGCTTGAGGCCAAGAGTTCAAGACCAGCCTGGGCAACATAGTGAGACCCCCGTCTCTACAAAAAATAAAAAACTTAAGCCTAGCATGGTGGCACATGCCTATAGTTCCAGCTACTTGAGAGGTTGAGGCAGGAGGATGGCTTGAATCCTGGAGTTCAAGGCTGTAGTGAGCTATGATCATGTCACTGCACTCTAATCTGGGCAACAGAGTGAGACCCTATCTCTTAAAAAAAAAAAAAAAGCAAACTTAAAAAACTAGCTGGGCATGGTGGTGTGTGCCTATCTAGCTGGGCATGGTGTTGTGTGCCTGTAGTCCCAGCTACTCAGGAGGCTGAGGTGGGAGGATCACTTGAGGACAGGAGATGGAGGCTGCAGTGAGCCACAATAGTACCACTGCACTCCAGCCGGGGTGACAAAGCAAGACCCTGACTCTTTTTTCTTTTTTTGAGACGGAGTTTCGCTCTTGTTGCCCAGGCTGGAGTGCAATGGCACGATCTCAGCTCACCACAACCTCCGCCTCCTGGGTTCAAGCAATTCTCCTGCCTCAGCCTCCCCAGCATGCACCATCACGCCCAGCTAATTTTGTATTTTTAGTAGAGACGGGTTTTCTCCATGTTGGCCAGGCTGGTCTCAAACTCCCGACCTCAGGCGATCTGCCTGCCTCAGCATACCAAAGTGCTGGGATTACAGATGTGAGTCACTGTGCCTGGCTGACCCTGACTCTTAAAAAAAAAAAAAAAAAGAATTAACTCAGCAGGCCTGAGTTGTCCACACGCCACACGTTAAAGGTGTAGCTCTTGACCTGCTCCTGGGAAGTGACCTCTAAGCCCTTGGAAAGCGATAAGAGTGTCTTTGTTTACCTGGAGAGCCTTGGCTCACACTGGATACTAACAACACGACTTAGAGAGGGAGCTTTGAGTCATGCGATATTGGTTGACCCCTGGAGGGGCTGGGGATTAAAGTCAGCCATGCAGGTGATCAGTGATTTCTACATGACCAACCCCCAATAAAAACCCCAGACACCAAGGCTCAGGAGAGCTTTCCTAGTTGGTGCCAAACTATGCATGTTGTCACACGTCACTGCTGGGAGATTTAAGTGCTGGCCACACAACATCACTGGGAGGGGACAGCTGAAATCTCACACCTGGTCTCTCCTGGGCCCTGCCCTGGATGCCTCTTCCTGTGCCTGATCTTATTTTATTTTTTGAGGCAGAGTCTCGCTCTGTTGCCCAGGCTGGAGTACAGTGGCATAATTATGGCTCACTGCAGCCGCAACCTCCTGGGTTCAAGTGATTCTCTCATCTCAGCCTCCCAAGTAGCTAGGACCACAGACATGAATCACCATGCCCAGCTGATTTTTTTTTTTTTTTTTTGAGATAGGGTCTCGCTCCATTTCCCAGGCTGGAGTACAGTGTTGCGATCTTGATTCACTGCAACCTCTGCCTCCCAGGCTCAAGTGATCCTCTCACCTCAGCCTTGTGAATAGCTGGGACTACAGGTATGCACCACCACATCTGGCTAATTTTTAAATTTTTTTGTAGAGATGGGGTTTCATCATGTTGCCCAGGCTGGTCTTGAACCCTTGGACTCCCAAAGTGCTGGGATTACAGGCGTGAACCACCATATCTGGCCCTGGATAATTTTTTATTTTGTAGAGACGCTGTCTCCCTTGTTGCCCGGGCTGGTCTTGAACTCCTGGGCTCAAGCAATCCCCCATCTCAGCCTCTCAAAGTGCCGAGATTATAGGCATGAGCCACTGTGCCTGGCCCCTTGGCTGATTTTAATTTATATCCATTCATCATAACCTATGAGTACCTATTTTACAGCTTTTTCTGTTTTGTTTTGTGTTGAGATGGAATGTCGCTCTGTTGCCGAGACTGGGTGTGGTGTGATCTCAGCTCACTGCAACCTCCTTCTCCCAGGTTCAAGGGATTTTCATATCTCAGCCCCCCAAGTAGCTGGGATTACAGACATGCACCATCATGCCCGGCTAATTTTTGTATTTTTAGTAGAGACAGGGTTTCACCATGTTGGCCGGGCTGGTCTCCAACTCCTGACCTCAAGTGATTAGCCCTCCTTGGCCTCCTAAAGTGCTGGGATTACAGACATGAGCCACCTTGCCTGGGATATAACACCATTTTTAAATTCTCTGAGTCCTAAGGAATCGTGGAACTTGAGGGTGCTCTTGGGGATCCCTCAATGGCAGAGTCTGTCCTGGGTGGACAAGGCAGGGAAGGGAAGTCGAGGCAGAGAGGATAGTAAGAGCAAAGATACAAAGGTTTGAAAATACAGTTGACTCAGTAGAATCAATATCACTGTTTTGTTGAGGGCTCACTACATGCTGGGCATTTTACAGACCTATCTCCCAACTGCCTTGTTGATGTTTTGTTCAAGGTGGATATTTTTGGCATTAATTTTGATCTGCGAACACATTGCGCTACCTCATGTATTGCTGCAGAGACGAGCGCCCTGAATGGCTCTTATTTTCATTTCACAGACTATGCGGCTGAGGCCCTGGGAGGGAGGCCACTTGTGTAAGTCCTCCAGGAGGGCGATGGAGGAGCCGGCATTCAAACCAGACCCATGGATGTCAAGGTACACGCGTGTTCTCTTTGCCTCCAGCGGTGGTTTGCTACTGCTGCGAAGAGGTGGGGCAGGATTCAGGTCGCCAGGGCATTTCCTTTTTTTTTTTTTGAGACGGAGTCTCGCTCTGTCGCCCAGGCTGGAGTACAGTGGCCGGATCTCAGCTCACTGCAAGCTCTGCCTCCCGAGTTTACGCCATTCTCCTGCCTCAGCCTCCCGAGTAGCTGGGACTACAGGCGCCCGCCACCTCGCCCGGCTAGTTTTTTGTATTTTTTAGTAGAGACGGGGTTTCACCGTGTTAGCCAGGATGGTCTCGATCTCCTGACCTTGTGATCCACCCGTCTCAGCCTCCCAAAGTGCTGGGATTACAGGCTTGAGCCAACGCGCCCGGCCGCGAGGGCATTTTCAATAATGTCAGATCATGGCTGGGCGGGGGGCTCACGCTTGTAATATCAGCACTTTGGGAGGCTCGGGTGGGAGGATCCCTTATTGCCAGGAGCCTGCCAAGTTCCAGCCTTGAACTCAACCCAGTGAGACCCCATCTCTACCAAAAAAAAATTTTTTTTTGAGATGAAGTTTCACCTCTGTTGCCCAGGCTGGAGTGTAATGGTGCGATCTCGGCTCACTGCAACCCTGCCTCCCAGGTTCAAGTCATTCTCCTGCCTCAGCCTCCCAAGTAGCTGGGACTACAGGTGTGTGCCATCACGCCCAGCTAATTTTTTGTATTTTTGGTAGAGACGGGGTTTCACCATGTTGGCCAGGCTGGTCTGGAACTCCTGACCTCAGGTGATCCACCCACCTCGGCCTCCCAAAGTGCTGGGATTACAGGCGTGAGCCACTGTGCCTGGCCAAAAATTTTTATTTTATTTTATTTTTTATTTTTTGAGATGGAGTCTCACTCTGTCGCCCAGGCTGGAGTGCAGTGGTATGATCTTGGCTCACTGCAACCTCTCTGCCTCCCAGGTTCAAGCGATTCCCATGCCTCAGCCTCTCAAATAGCTGGGGCTACAGGTGTGCACCATCATGTCCAGCTAATTTTTGTAGTTTTAGTAGAGACAAGGTTTTACCATGTTGGCCAGGCTGATCCTGGACTCCTGAGCTCAAATGATTTGCCCATCTTGGACTCCCAAAGTGCTGGGATTATAGGCATGAGCCACTGTGCCCAGACTCTAGACAAAATTAAAAAAAAAATTAATCAGACATGGCCGGGTGCAGTGGCTCACACCTGTAATCCCAGCACTTTGGGAGGCCAAGGCGGGCAGATCACGAGGTCAGGAGATTGAGACCATCCTGGCTAACATGGTGAAACCCTGTTTCTACTAAAAATATAAAAAATTAGCTGGGCGTGGTGGTGGGCACCTGTGGTCCCAGCTACTCGAGAGGCTGAGGCAGGAGAATGGCGTGAACCTGGGAGGTGGAGATCACGCCACTGAACTCCAGCCTGGGTGACAGAGTGAGACTCCGTCTCAAAAAAAAAAATTAACCAGACATGATGGGGCACACCTGTAGTCCCAGCTACTTGGGAGGCTGAGATGGGAGGATCACTTGAGCCCAGGAAATGGAGGCTGCAGTGAGCTATGATCGCACCACTGCACTCCAGCCTGGGTGGCAGAGCAAGACCCTGTATCACATAACAACAAACTTCTGCAGGCAAAGATAACTATCTAGAGTTTATTTATTTATTTAATCATATTGTTCATTTATTTATTTATTTATTTATTTTTGAGATGGAGTCTCCCTCTGTCACTTAGGCTGGAATGCAGTGGCACGATTTTGGCTCACTTCAACCTCTGCCTCCCAGGTTCAAGCGATGCCCCTGCCTCAGCCTCCCGAGTAGCTGGGACTACAGGGGCGCACCACCCCTCTTGGTTAATTTCTGTATTTTTAGTAGAGACGGGTTTCACCATGTTGGACAGGCTGGTCTTGAACTCATGACCTCAAGTGATCCATCTACCTTGGCCTCCCAAAGCAGTGGGATTACAGGCACGTGGTCGTAGCTCACAGCAGCTTTGAACTCTTGGGCTTATGCCATCCTCCCATTTCAGCCTCCCTAGTAGCTGGGACAACAGGCCATACCACCATGCCATGGCTACATTGTTTTTTGTATTTTTTTTTGAGACGGAGTTTCATTCTCGTTGCCCAGGCTGGAGTGCAGTGGCAGGATCTCGGCTCACTGCAACCTCCACCCCGCTGGTTCAAGTGATTCTCCTGCCTCAGCCTCCCGAGTAGCTAGGATTATAGGCATGCACCACCACACCCGGCTAATTTTGTAGTTTTAGAAGAGGTGGGATTTCTCCATGTTGGTCAGGCTTGTCTCAAACTCCCGACCTCAGGTGATCCGCCTGCCTCGGCCTCCCAAAGTGTTGAGATTACAGGCGTGAGACACCATTGCTCCTGGCCCATGTCTATATTTTTAAAAAGCTTTTTTTTTTTTTTTTTTTTTTTTTTGCAGAGATAAGGTCTCACTGTGTTGCCCAGGCGGGTTTTGAACTCCTGGCTCAAGTGATCCTCCCACCCTGGCCTCTTGAATAGCTGGGATTACTGGAACAAGCCACCGTGCCCAGCTACTAGAGTTGATTTAAAACTGTTTTCTTTCTTTTTTTCTTTTTACTTTTGAGATAGTATCTTGCTCTGTCAACAGGCTGGAGTGCAGTGGCGCGATCTCAGTTCACTGCAACCTCCACCTCCTGAGTTCAAGTGTTTCTCCTGTCTCAGCCTCCCAAGTAGCTAGGACTACAGGCCTGTGCCATCATGCCCGGCTAATTTTTGTATTTTTCATAGAGACGGGGTTTCACCATGTTGGCCAGGCTGGTTTGAACTCCTGACCTCAAGTGATCCATCTGCCTCGGCCTCCCAAAGTGCTAGGATTATAGGCATGAGCCACTGCACCTGGCCTAAAACTGGTTTCTCAGTTTTTTAACTACTGCTGACAACTGGGGATGGATCATTCTTTGTGGGGGCTTCCTGGGCATTGTAAGATGTTGAGCAGCATCCCTGGTCTCTACTCACACGATGCCAGTATCATCCCCCACTCGTGGCAACTGAAAAGGTCTCCAGACATTGCAAGTGTCCCCTGGGGGCTGAATGGTCCCCAAGTGAGAACAGCTGGTTGAAATAGTACGTGCGGTGCCTGGACGTGGAAGGACTTTGCCTCGTGGGAGGGGGTGGTAAGGGCAGGATGGAGTGAGACTTTCGTCAAGCGTTTGTCTTTCTTGTCTGGGCTGTGGGGCTGGGCATGGCTCCCAGCATCTCCTCCGTACACCTGGGTTCAGGCTCAATTTACATGGGCAGGCCCCAGGGGACCCAGGTGTTCAAGAGGTTGGCTGGTCCCCGGGCCCAACTCCCAGCACTGGGAAACCACAGTTGCTGTGGCGACCACTGAGCTCTGAGGACGAGGAGCTGGGAAGAGGACTCCCGTGCCTAAAGGAGCCAATATCCAGAGGTCTTGGCGGGGAGGCCACTGTCTAATATCCCTCCATGAGTGCTTGCAGACCAAGGAAAGCAGTGGAGAGGAGCTGGTTCAGCTCCCCAGAGGCGCTGGAGGTGGTGGGAGCTGCAGGTCACTGGGGGAGCCTCGGAAGGTGAAACTGACTCCCTGTTCCTGATGGCCCTGCCCGGCTGGCCTCCCAGGAAGGCTGCCTGGCTGCTGGCGTGAGGTCTCTGAGCCCCGGGCCCTTTCCAGGGGAAGGGTCATCTCAGTGGGTGGGCAGCAATGAGCGTGGGCCCCCTTAGCCCGCGTACCCGCCGGCGGCTTCTGCAGGGTGAAGCCGGCCCCCTTCCACCACCTCCACCCACCGGTGTGACCATCTTCATCAGTTCCACGGTCTCAGGTAAGGTGCAGTGTATGGATGGGGGCTCAGAGGCAGGTGGGCACTCTCAGGCAGTGTCAGGGCGATGGGCACGGCTCATGGAGTCCTTTAAGAGACCTAGACGTGAACCAATACCGTGTTTCACGCCTGTAATCCCAGCACTTTGGGAGGCTGAGGCAGGTGGATCACCTGAGCTCAGGAGTTGAAGACCAACCTGGGCAGCATGGTGAAAACCTGTCTCTACTAAAAATACAAAAGATTAGCCAGGCATGGTGGTGGGTGCCTGTAATCCCAGCTACTCGGGAGGCTGAGGCAGGAGAATCCCTTGAATCTGGGAGGTTTCAGTGAGCCGAGATTGTGCCATGGCGCTCCAGCCTGGACAACAGAGCAAAATTCTGTCTCAAAAAACAAAATAAACAAACCAGGAGATGTTAGATAATAGCATGCTGCTACACAGCACTGCCCAACTCCACATTCAGTGAAGTCACTTGGCAACTTGATATTAACCAAGGTGGAGTATTTAAACCACGGAAATTGGCAGAAAATACAAATCGGATTTAAAAACATTTGTTTTGGAGAACATAGTATTATGGAACATTTGCCGGGGCATTGTTCTTTTTTTTTTTTTTTTTTTTTTTTGAGATGGAGTCTCACTGTTTTGCCCAGGCTGGAGTGCAGTGGTGTGATCTGGACTCACTACAACCTCTGCCTCCTGGGTTCAAGGGATTCTCCTGCCTCAGCCTCCCGAGCAGCTGAGATTAAGGCCATCTGCCACCATGCCCAACTAATTTTTGTATTTTTAGTAGAGATGGGGTTTCACCATGTTGACCAGGCTGGTGTCGAACTCCTGACCTCAGGTCATCTGCTCCCCTCGGCCTCCCAAAGTGCTGGGATTACAGGTATGAGCCACCGTGCCTGGCCACACCACTCTATGTATGTGTGCTCTCATAGAGATTACATCCTGGTTGGGGGAACGGACAAATAAATTAAGTAATTGCAGGCTAGGCACGGTGATTCTGGTGATTCACGCCTGTAATCCCAGCACTTTGGGAGGCCGAGGCGGGCGGATCACGAGGTCAGGAGATTGAGACCATCCTGGCTAACACGGTGAAACCCCGTCTCTACTAAAAATACAAAAAATTAGCCGGGCATGGTGGCGGGCGCCTGTAGTCCCAGCTACTTGGGAGGCTGAGGCAGCAGAATGGCGTGAACCTGGGAGGCGGAGCTTGCAGTGAGCCAAGATCGCGCCACTGCACTCCAGTCTGGGCGACAGAGCGAGACTCCATCTCAAAAAAAAAAAAAAAAGAAAAAAACAATTCAGTAATTGCAGCTTGTGGGCTGGGTGCAGCGGTTCATGCCTGCAATCCCAGCACATTGGGAGGCCGAGGTGGGAGACTTGGGAAACCTCTATAATGTGAATGCAGCTCAGGTAGTGACTCATGTGGGAGCCTCCCGGACCCTCTGTTTCCTCCTCGAGAAGCCAGACTGAGAACCCAACTTGATAGAGTTGCTGTGAGTGGCGTATGATGTTGCAACTAACATTTATGACCAATGTACTGTGTGTTAGGCTTAAAAACTGCCAGAATCTTGCCACAGCTGCATGGCCCTGTGTGACCAGACCCTGCTCACCTCCTTAACCTTATCTCATGCAGTTACCTCCTTGTCTACCTGTTGTATCCACACCAGAACCCATAGATCTGGGAATCCACAGGGCCATGAGGCTGATATCAGGACTATCACTCTCACTGTTCCCTCTTCTCCTTCTTATTCTGATCCTTTGGGTCTCAGTGCAAACACCCCTTCTTCAGGGAGCCCTTCTCTGCCTCTCAATCTAAAGTAGATTTGTCCCACTGAGGTGGGTGGATTGCTTGAGCTCAGGAGTTCAAGACCAGCCTAAGCAGCACGGGAAGGCCCCATCTCTACAAAAAGTAAAAAAATAAAATAAAATAAAATAAAAAAAGGCTGGGTGCGGTGGCTCACGCCTGTAATCTCAGCACTTTAGGAGGCCAAGGCACCTGAGGTCAGGAGTTCGAGACCAGCGTGGCCAACATGGTGAAACCCCGTCTCTACTAAAAATACAAAAATTAGCCCAGTGTGGTGGTGTGCGCCTATAATCCCAGCTACTCTGGAGGCTGAGGCAGGAGAATCGCTTGAACCTGGTAGGCGGAGGTTGCAGTGAGCTGAGATTGTGCCACTGCATTCCAGCCTGGGCAGCAGAGTGAGACTCTGTCTCAAAAAAAAAAAAAAAAAAAAAAAGAAAAAAGAAAAGAAAGAAAGAGAGAGGGAAGGAAGGAAGGAAAGAAGGAAGGAAGGAAGGAATGGAAGGCAGGCAGGCAGGCAAGGAAAAGAAAAGAAAGAAATATTTGTCCCTGTTATTCTCTAGCCCAGCCCACCCATGTGTTTTCAACAGCACTCTTCACAAACATAGGAAACATAGGGAGCCTAGGAAACATAGCGAGACTCCACAAAATAAATAAAATAACTGCCTATTGCCATTTTTTTCTTTTCTTTTCTTTTTCTTTTTTTTTTTTTGAGATGGTGGCAGCAGATGAGGTTTTAGTCGTAGACCAGGTGCAGTGGCTCACGCCTGTAATCCCAATACTTTGGAAGGCAGAGGAGAGACGATCTCTTGAGGGCAGGAACTTGAGACCAGCCTGGCCAACATAGCGAGATCCCATTTTCCACAAAAATGGGGAAAAAAGACAAAAGTCTATCAATAAAATAAAAGCAGAGCTATGAGACTGGGAAGAGTTCTGGGTCCTTTCCACTAATATCCTCCATGCCCTTCCCTGCAGATATGGACGCAGAGAGGGAAGCCCTGCAGAGCACTGCCTACCCCGAGGTGCAGAGCTTCTGCCAGAAGCACGGCTTGATGTTTGAGGTAACCGCAAGTCACTCTGGGCTCCATGCTTTTTTTTTT
Source organism: Macaca fascicularis (assembly GCF_037993035.2). NCBI lineage: Eukaryota > Metazoa > Chordata > Mammalia > Primates > Cercopithecidae > Macaca > Macaca fascicularis. The sequence goes on from NC_088393.1 coordinate 17,057,488, forward strand.
TTTTTTTTTTTGACACATAGTCCTTGTTCTGTCGCCAGGCTGGAGTGCAGTGGCACGATCTCGGCTCACTGCAACCTCCACCTCCCAGGTTCAAGCAATTCTCCTGCCTCAGCCTCCTGAGTAGCTGGGACTACAGGCGCGTGCCACCATGCCCAGCTGATTTTTGTATTTTTAGTAGAGATGGGGTTTCACCGTGTTGGCCGGGATGGTCTTGACCTCTTGACCTTGTGATCCGCCTGCCTTGACCCCCCAAAATGCTGGGGTTACAGGCGTAAGCCACCAAGCCCAGCTCCATGCTTTTTTTTTTTTTTAAAGACGGAGTCTCTCTCTGCCACCCAGGCTGGAGTGCAATGGTGCGATCTCGGCTCACTGCAACCTCGGCCTCCAGGGTTCAAGCTATTCTCCTGCCTCAGCCTCCTGAGTGGCTGGGATTACAGGTGCCTGCCACCACGCCCGGCTATCTTTTAACACGTTATTGTTGAGTTTTAGAATTCACAATGATTTTTTTTTTTTTTTTTTTTTTTGAGACGGAGTCTCGCTCTGTCGCCCAGCCCAGGCTGGAGTGCAGTGGCGCGATCTCGGCTCACTGCAAGCTCCGCCTCCCGGGTTCACGCCATTCTCCTGCCTCAGCCTCCCGAGTAGCTGGGACTACAGGCGCCCACAACCGCGCCCGGCTAATTTTTTGTAATTTTTTAGTAGAGACGGGGTTTCACCGTGGTCTCGATCTCCTGACCTTGTGATCCGCCCGCCTCGGCCTCCCAAAGTGCTGGGATTACAGGCGTGAGCCACCGCGCCCGGCCTAGAATTCACAATGATTTTTAAACAAAGGGCCCACATGTTCTTTTTGCACCGAACCCCGCAGATTCTGTAGTTAGTCCTGGGGATCCAGCTGTGGAGATAAAAATCCTTGGGACTATAAAAAAGCAGGTGGGATCAGGCTCGGTGGCTGACACCTGTAATCCCAGCACTTTGGGAGGCCGAGGCGGGCAAATCGCTTGAGGTCAGAAGCTCGAGACTAGCCTGGGTAATATGGTGAAACTCCATCTCTACTAAAAATATAAAAATTAGCTGGGCATGGTGGCTCATGCCTGTAGTCCCAGCTACTCAGGAGGCTGAGACAGGAGGATCTCTTGAACCCAGGAAGCGGAGATTGCAGTGAGCTGAGATCAAGCCACTGCACTCCAGCATGGGTGACAGAGCAAGACTCTGTCTCAAAAAAGAAGAAAAAAGAAAAAGACAGGTGGAGGGGTTACAGCCGTGCGCACCTTGCTTGGTTAGCGTGGCAGGCGGTGTAGAAAAGTGGGTAGGAGCGAATGCTTTGGAACACAGATTCATTGCTGCCTCCCTTGCAGTGTGACCTTGGGCATGTCATTTAACTGTCTGTCGTTGTTGCTGCTGTTTTTGTCTTGCCTTCAGGGCTTCCTGGCCCTCTTCGTACTGGGCTTCAGGAGGAGTATAAGAGGTCTTTGGGATTTGGGGGATGGGAGATGGGTATGGAGGTTGGACACGTCTTTTTCTAGAATGCTGATGGTGTACCTAATTGGCACAGTCCCAAAACAGTAGGAGCCCCTAACAGTGCCTCCTTGTACCAATCTCTGGCTAGGGAAATTTTTTTTTTTTTTTTGAGATGAGGTCCAGTGGGCGACAGAGCAAGACCTCATTTCAAAAACAAAGAAACAAACAAAAAAAAAGGTACAGTGGTGTGATCTCACAGCTCACTGCAACCTTGACTTTCTGGGCTCAAGGGCTCCTCCTGCCTCAGCCTCCTGAGGAGCTGAAACTACAGGCATGCACCACTATGCCTGGCTAACCAGGGATGTTTCTGCCTGCACATTTCCTTGTGGAAACTGATGAACCATCTTTGGAGTCTCAGCTTAACTTGAGGCTGCCTCCTTGCTATTTATCAGAATGATTCATTGCACCAAAGTCCCATTTGGTTAAAAGATGAGGTCAGGCATGGTGGCTAATACTTGTATTCCCAGTGCTTTGGGAGGCCAAAGTAGGAGGATTACTGGAGGCCAGGAGTTTGATACCAGCCTGGGTAATATAACAAGATCCCGTCTCTATAAAATTAAAAAAAAAGTGAGCTGGGTGCGGTGATGCCCACCTGTAGTCCCAGCTACTGGGGAGGCTGAGGCGGGAGGATCACTCGAGCCCAGGAGTTTGAGGCTGCAGTGAGCTGTAATGGAGCCACTGCACTGTAGCCTGGGTGCCAGATTGGGATGTTGTCTTAGAAAAAAAAATCTGGGCCGGGCGCAGTGGCTCATGCCTGTAATCCCAGCACTTTGGGAGGCCAAGGAGGGTGGATCACCTGAGGTCAGGAGTTTGAGACCAGCCTGGACAACATGATGAAACCCCCTCTCTACTAAAAATACAAAAATTAGCCGGGTGTGGTGACGCACACCTGTAATCCTAGCTACTCAGGAGGCTGAGGCAGGAGAATTGCTTGAACCTGGGAGGTGGCGGTTGCAGTGAGCTGAGATCATGCTACTGCTCTCCAGCCTGGTGACAGAGCAAGACAATGTCTCCAAAAAAAAAAAAAAAAAAAAAAAAAAATCAAGTGGATCTTTGGGTAAAAAAGAAAAGAAAAGGAAAAAGATGCATGATCGTTATGGTTTGTATATTTATTACTAAGAAAGAAGCAGTGCTGGAAATTCCACTGTGCCCACCATTGATCATGAGACATAGTTCAATGTCAGAGGCAGTATGAAAGCATCAGCACTGAGAGCTGATGAAATGGTCGAGCTCTTCTGTTTAATGCCCACGCCGGTGCTCTGACGCGGATGCCATCAACGTCCTCCATGCGTAATAGGGAGACGGTGGTCTCTCCGGAGGCACAAGCTCCTTCCGGAGGCTGACTCCTGAGCCCTTTTCCTTTCCTGCTCCTCTAACTCATTGTTCCTCCCCCTTTCTTCCTCCAGTCACATTCAGTACTGCTGGCCTTCTCACATAGGAATCTATGCGTCTTCTCCTCGGGACTAAAGAATTCAGGGAGGCAGGGACTATTCCGAGTTGTCGTTGTCTCCCTGTCACCCCAGCCTTCCGCAGGGTCAGCTTTGCCTACTTGAACTGAGCCGTTCTGCCCAGCCTCCCCGTGGCAAGCAGGCACAAATGAACCGCAAGCGTGCGGTTGCCAAGGAGACCTTGCTATGTCCAGTGCTGGCCAAACTAAACACCCTCCTTTGCAAGGAAAGCTTTGTGAACAAGTGTGGACACGTCCTTGCTTTCAAAGCAACAGTTTGAAAATGGCCAAGTTCCTTTTTTTAGAGAGCTTTTTCATCTTTCTTTCTTTTTTTCTTGCAACAGGGTCTCGCTCTGTCATCCAGGCTGGAGTGCAGGGGTGCGATCACAGCTCACTGAAGCTTCTGCTTCCTGGGCTCAGGTGAGCCTCCTGCCTCAGCCTCTCAAGTATCTGGGACCACAGGCACACACCAGCACACCTGGCTATTTATTTATTTATTTATTTATTTTGCAGATACAAGTTCTCCCTATACTGTCTAGGCTGATCTCAAACTCCTTGCCTCAAGAGATCCTCCTGCCTCGACCTCCCATAGTACTGGGATTATAGGCGTGAGCTACTTCACCCTGCATCTATTTTAATTTTTAAATTTTTAATTAACTTACTTTTTTATTTTTTTAGAGATGAGGTCTTGCTATGTTGCCCAACCTGGTCTTGAACTCCTGGGCTCAAGCAATCCTCATGCCTCAGCCTCCGGAATAGCTGTGATTACAGGCACACGCCACTGTGCCCAACTAAATGTTTATAAATAAACTTCTGAATTTGGAATTTAGGCTTACAGGAAACGCACTGACAGTGCAGAGTTCCCATACACCCCCAAACTCTGTGTTTCCTAACATTTTACGTAACCACAGCACAACCAACAATGTTGTTACAACTATGAAATAAACTTTGAGGCCAGGTGCAGTACCTCGCGCCTGTAATCCTAGCATTTTGGGAGGCTGAGGCAGGCAGATCACTTGAGATCAGGAGTTTGAGACCAGCCTGACCAACACAGTGAAAATTTAGCCAGGTGTGGTGGCGCACGCCTGTAATCCCAGCTGCTTGGGAGGCTGAGGCAGGAGAATCGCTTGAACCTGGGGGGAGGCGGAGGTTGCAGTGAGCTGAGAGTGCACCACTAAGCTCCAGCCTGGGTGACAGAGCAAGACTCTGTCACCCCCTTCCACCAAAAAAAAAAAAAGAGAAATAAATCAGGCTGGGAGCAGTGGCTCACGCCTGTAATCTCAGCATTTTGGGAGGCCCAGGTGGGGGAATCACCTGAGGCCAAGAGTTCGAGACCAGCCTGGCCAGTACGGTGAAATCTTATCTCTACTAAAAATACAAAAAATTAGCAAGGCATGGTGGTGTACACCTGTAGTCCCAGTTACTCGGGAGGCTGAGGCATAAGAATGGCTTGAACCCAGGAGGCAAAAGTTGCAATGAGCCAAGATCATGCCATTGGAAGGAAGTAAGGAAGGAAGGAAGGAGAGAGGGAGGAAGGAAAGAAGGAAGGAAGGAAGGAAGGAAGGAAGGAAGGAAGGAAGGAAGGATCGATTTTCCAGTGAGACAAGATCACTCCACTGCACTCCAGCCTGGGCGACATAGCAAGACTCCATCTCAAAAAAAAAAAAAGAGAAATCAACATTGGTATGTGACTGTTAACCTCCTAACTTTATTCAAATGTTGCCAGCTCTTCTAAGTCTTTTCTGGTGAAGAATCCCATCCAGGGTACCCCGTTGCATTTCATTGTCTTACTGCCCCAGTCTCCTCTGGTCTGCGTCAATTTCTTAGTCTCTTTATTTTTCATGACCTTGGCAGTCTCCTTCCTTCCTTTCTTTCTTTCTCTCTCTCTCTCTCTCTTTCTTTCTTTTTCTTTCTTTCTTTCTTTCTTTCTTTCTTTCTTTCTTTCTTTCTTTCTTTCTTTCTTTCTTTCTTTGTCTCTCTCTCCTTCCTTCCTTCCTTCCTTCCTTCCTTTCTTTTCTTTCTTTTCTTTCTTTTCTTTCTTTTCTTTCTTTTCTTTCTTTTCTTTCTTTCTTTCTTTCTTTCAACAGGGCCTGGCTCTGTCGTCCAGGCTGGCGTACAATAGTACAATAAGAGCTTACTGCAACCGCTATCTTGTGGGCTCAATTGATCCTCCTACCTCAGCCTCCCGAGTAGCTGGGACTACAGGTGCCTGCCACCATGCTTGGCTTTGACTGGCAGGGCGTCTTGAAGAATGCCCTTCCCTCCAGTGTGGGTCTGTCTCTTATTTTTCTCATGATTATACTGAGGTTATGAATTTGGTTCAAGTTCTTTTAATCCAGACATTCCCCTACAGGAAGAGGCTGTCAAAAACTTTTGAAAGAAACTTTCTGCTTTTGTCAAAAGGGATTGAAAAAACAAATCATCTGTCATGACACCTCTCTGACAAACTTGTGTTTCTATTTCCCAGGTCGTTGATCTGAGGTGGGGTATTCGGAACACTGAAGTCACTGACCTCTTGACCACAGAACTCTGCTTGGAGGAGGTTGACCGGTGTTGGAAAACATCCATAGGGCCAGCTTTTGTTGTGAGTGTCTCAGGAGGAATGGGTTAGCTCTTACTCCTCCAGAATATGCCCCCTGCTTTCTAGACAAACTGATCAGCGGAGGGCAGTAGGTACCATTTCTGCTTTCGTACTCTATCCCTATGGCCTGCCTGCGGCAGACATTACTAATCAATCACAGCACTCTTTCTGCAGAGCTGAATGGGATCCAGTCATTAGCTGTCAAATGGAAGCAGCAGGTGGCTTGGAGAGTAGAGTGTTGAAGCCAGAAGGAATCTTAGAATTTGATCTGGACTTTCTCCCACCTTCCCCACTTCCTCCACTTTATGTCTATGGGACTTTGGGATCCTGGAAAACCATGGAAACGGTGGAAACCCTCAGGGTCTTAGGATATTTTTTTTCCTCCATGTGACCACTGGTTTCAGGTTATGGGAACTTCTCCCCTCTCTCTTCCAGTTACACCCCCTCTATCACAAAGTCACTCTCCAGTCCACAATTAATGGTTTGTGCTATTAAAATTGAATGATATTCCTTAGTCTTTTTTTTTTTTTCTTTTTTTGAGATGGGGTCTTTCTCTGTTGACCAGACTAGAGTGCAGTGGCGAGATCATGGCTCACTATAGCCTTGAATTCCTGGGCTTGTGATCTTCCTGCCTTGTTCTCCCTAGTAGCTGGGACTACAGGTGTGTGCCACCACAGTTGGCTAGTATTGTTTTGGAAAGATGGGATCTCACTATGTTGCCCAGGTTTATCTCAAACTCCTGGGCACAAGCGATCCTCTCACCCTGGCCTCCCAAAGTTCTGGGATTACAGGCATAAACCAATACACCTGCTCCAGTTTTAAGGTTTTTTTTTTTTTTTTTTGAGATGGGGTCTTGATGTTGCCCAGGCTGGCCTGAATCTTAATTTATTACATCGAGTTCCAGATACATCCAAGAATGATCATATTTTCCTCAGTGAGCTGAGATCTGGCCACTGCACTCCAGCCTGGGCGACAGAGCGAGACTCCGTCTAAAAAAAAAAAAAAAAAAAAGAAATTCTAGAGCAGGGGGTCAGGAGTGGTGGCTCACACCTGTAATCCCAGCACTTTGGGAGGCCAAGGTGGGTGGATCATGAGGTCAGGAGTTTGAGACCAGCCTGGCCAACATAGTGAAACCCCATATCTACTAAAAAAATACAATATAAAAATTAACTGGGTGTGGTGGCTTATGCCTGTAATCCCAGCTACTTGGGAGGCTGAGGCAGGAGAATTGCTTGAACCTGGGAGATGGAGGTTGTAGTGAGCCGAGATCATGCTGCTGTACTCCAGCCCGGGCAACAGAGCAAGACTCTGTTGCTCTTGCTAAAAAAAAAAAAAAAAAAAAAAAGAAAGAAATTCTAGAGCAGACATCAACAAGCTATAGCCTGAAAGACAAGTGTGGCCTGCTGCCTGTCTTTGCAAGTAAAACTTTATTGGCACACAGCCATGTCCACTTGTTTACACTTTGTCTAGCACTGCTTTCAAACTGTAATGGCAGAGTTTAGTCATTCTGACAGAGACCATCTGGCCTATAAGGCCAAAAATATTGACTATCTGACTTTTTCCAGGAAAAATGTGCTGATCCCTGTCCTGGACAGTAAAGAGGGAAAAAGTAAAGTAAAGTATCATGGCAAGGTGTGGTGGCTCACTCCTGTAATCTCTGCATTTTGGTAGGCTGAGGCAGGAGGATAATTTGAGGTCAGGAGTTTGAGAGCAGCCTGGGAAACATGGTAAAACCCCATCTATGCTAAAAATACAAAAATTAGCCAGACATGGTGGTGCACACCTGTAATCCCAGCTACTCGTGAAGCTGAGGCAGGATAATCATTTGAAACTGGGAGGCAGAGGTTGGAGTGAGCCGAGATTGTGCCACTGCATTCCAGACTGGGCAACAGAGGGAGACTCTGTCAAAAAAAAAAAAAAAAAAATTGGAGAAGGTGAAGGCCAGAGAGATACTCTATCTTCTGAGGTCTGCTTCTGAGACCTAAAGTGTCCCAACATTACAGCAAAAGACTGTAACAAGGGCTTTGGGAATTATGAGCCAGGAATAATGGGCAAAACATACATATTTATATATATTTCTCTCCTTTGTTTTTTTTAGACAAGGTCTTGCTATGTTGCCCAGACTGGATTTGAACTCCTGGACTGAAGCAATCCTCCAGCCTTAGTCTCCTGGGTAGCTGGGATTATAGTTATTCTTTTGATCTACACTTCTATTGTAATTTGGTGCCACTCTGTTTTATTTATTACTGCTTTAAAATATATCCTAATGTTTTGAAAACTCTACATTCTGTTGTAAATCTCCTAAATTTCCAGTCTCCTAAATTTAATTTTTCAAAGGAGCCCAGTGATCAGTTTATTGAGTTTCCAAGAAAAAAAAAAGGAGAGAGAGGCTGACCGTGACGCATGCCTGTAATCCCAGCACTTCAAGAGGCTGAAGCGAGAGGATCACTTGAGCCCAGGAGTTAAAGACCAGCTTGAGTACCATAGTGAGACCCCATCTCTACCAAAAAAAAAAAAAAAAAAAAAAAAAAAATTAAGGAAGAAAGGGAAAAGAAGGGAGACAAGAACGCCAGGAGGAACTTGATTTTGGAACCCAAATTACAGGCAGCCAAAAGCACAGTGCAGCTTCCTGATTGCACAGGGAACTTAGGGGTGATCTCTGAGCTTCTCTGGGGCCTGACCAACCAGCCCTGGGACCTTCCAGAAAGGCCCCATTGCCGGCTGACCTGGACTGACTTCCTGCTTCCCTCTTGAACCAGGCATCACCCCTTTACTGCCCAAGAGCCACAGCATCATTCTGCTCCATGACTCTGACTTGTGGGGGGCCTTCCACAAAAATCAGAGATGTGCTAGAGGCCCTTGGAGAGGTGTCTCTCTGGTAAATAAGTTATTAGGCAGCACCGAGGCTGGGGACAGCTCCCCATGGTGCTTCCTTCTAGAGAGGCTCTTGCCTCTTGTATCTCCAGAGCTCTGAGAGTTGTTCCCGGTGGGAACTGTTCCTATTTCCCTTGCCCTGATCCCACAGACTGGAGCAACTTGTTTGTTTTGTTTTTTTTACCACCTGTTTCCTTCGTATAACCACTGGTCTGTGCTTGGCTTGTGTCTTAGTCCATTTTCTGTTGCTTATAACAGAATCGCTGAAACTGACTGGTTGTAAAGAGATGAAGCCAGACACCGTGGATCACACCTGTAATCCCAGTGCTTTGGGAGGCTAAAGTCGGAGGATGGTGTGATCCCAGGAGTTCAAGACCAGCCTGGGCAACATAGCAAGACCCCATCTCTACAAAAAGAATAAAACAGTTAGCTGGGGCAGTGGCTCATGCTTGTAGTCCTAGCTGCTCGGGAGGCTGAGGTGGGAAAATCCCTTGAGCCCAGGAGTTTGAGGTGGCAGTGAGCTATGATTGTACAGTGGCACTGTGGCCTGGGTGCCAGAGGAAGAGTCTGTCTCTTAAGAAAAAAAGAAGAAGAAAAAAGAATTAAAAAGAAATTATTATTATTATTATTATTATTATTATTGTTATTATTATTATTTTGAGATGGAGTCTCACTCTGTCAACCGGGCTGGAGTGCAGTGGGACCATGTTGGCTCACTGCAACCTCCATCTCCTGGGTTCAAGCAATTCTCCTGCCTCAGCCTCCTAAGTAACTGGGATTACAGGCACCCACTACCAAGCCTGGCTAATTTTTTAATATTTTTAGTAGAGACAGGGTTTCACCATGTTAGCCAGGCTGGTCTCGAACTCCTGATCTCAGGTGATCCACCCTCCTTGGCCTCCCAAAGTGTTGGGATTACAGGCGTGAGCCACCACACCTGGATTTCTATTATATATTTTTTGAGATGAAGTTGCTCCATTGCCCAGGCTGGAGTGCAGTGGCAGGACGTCAGCGCACTACAACCTCTGCCTCCCAGGTTCAAGCGATTTCCAGCTAATTTTTGTGTTTTTAGTAGAGACGGGGTTTCACCGCATTGGTCGGGCTGGTCTCAAACTCCTGACCTCAAGTGACCCACCCACTTTGGCCTCCCAAAGTGCTAGGATTACAGGTGTGAGCCACTGTGCCCAGCCAGAAATTCATTTCTTAGATTTCTGGACGCTGGGAAGTCCAAGGTCAAGGGGCTGCATCTGGTGAGGGCCTTCTTGCTACTGGGGTCTCACAGAGTCCTGAGGTGGTGCAGGGCATCACATGGCGAGAGGGTGAGTGTGCTATCTCAAGTCTCAGTCTCTCTTCCTGTTCTTATAAAGCTACAAGTCACATTCTCATGATAACCTTTTCATCCATTCATCCATTCATCCATGAGTGGGTTAATCCATTCATGATGGCAGAGCCTCATGACCTAATCACCTCTTAAAGGCCCTACCTCTCAATGCTACCACACTGGGGATTAAGTTTCAACAGGAGTTTTGGTTGGCGGAGGTGGGGGACAAGCATCCAAACCATACCACCTGGCTATGACTTTTCCAACTTCTCTTGTTCATACGAGGCTGTTACTGGTGCAAGGGTCCCTGGAGAAGAGTGTCTTCTTCAACATGCATGATTCCATTTATTCAGGTTTCCTTGTGCACACCCATGGAATATCCTGGTACAACTCAAAGAAGTGTGGAGGGGTGATTGCTTCTCTTCCTTCCTTCCTTCCTTCCTTCCTTTCTCTTTCTTTCTTTTTCTTTCTTTCTCTCTTTCCTTCTTTCTTTCTCCTTCCTTCCTTCCTTCCCCTTCCTTCCTTCCTCCCTTCCTTCCCCTCCCTCCCTCTCTCTCTTTTTCCTTCCTTCCTTCCTTCCTTCCTTCCTTCCTTCCTTCCTTCCTCCCTCCCTCCCTCCCTCCCTCCCTCCCTCCCTCCCTCTCTCTCTCTCTCTCTCTCTCTCTCTTTATTTCTTTCTTTCTTTCTCTCTCTCTCTCTCTCTCTCTCTCTCTCTCTTTCTTTCTTTCTTTCTTTCTTTCTTTCTTTCTTTCTTTCTTTCTTTCTTTCTTTCTTTCTTTCTTTCTTTCTTTCTTTCTTTCTTTCTTTCTTTCTTTCTTTCTTTCTTTTTTTCATTTCAGATGGAGTTTCGCTCTTGTTGCCCAGGCTGGAGTGCAGTGGCGCCATCTCAGCTCACCACAACCTCTGCCTCTTGGGTTCAAGCGATTCTCTTGCCTCAGTCTCCTGAGTAGCTGGGATTACAGGCACACACCACCATGCCTGGCTAATTTTTTGTATTTTTTTTTTTTAGTAGAGACAGGGTTTCTCCATGTTGGTCAGGCTGGTCTCAAACTCCCGACCTCAGGTGATCCGCCTGCCAACCTCAGGTGATCTGCCTGCCTCAGCCTCCCAAAGTGCTGGGATTACAGGGGTGAGCCACCGCACCCAGCTGATTGCTTCTATTTCATCATGAGGAAACTGGACTTTGGCTCTGACCTAAAGGGCTAGGCCTCCTCCAGGTTAACTTTTCTTTTTTTTTTCTTTTTTTTTGAGACAGGATCTTCTGTCATCAAGGCTGGAGTGCTGTGGCAAAATCCCAGCCCTTAAGCCACCGGGTGACCTTGGACTAATTCTGTTCCATCCCCAGGCCCCTGTTTCCATGATAATAAAAGGAGAAAGCTGGACTTAAGGATCTTCTTAGCCCTGCGTCACCTCTGATTCTCCCTGGAAGGATCAGAACAAGAATGGAGAACCATCACAAGATTTAAATTAAATCTCAGTTATCAAGATAAATCATATATATATAAAATATGTGTATATATATACATATAATATATATAATATATATACATATAATATATATAATATATATTCATATAATATATAATATATATACATATAATATATAATATATATTCATATAATATATAATATATACACATATAATATATATACACATATAATATATATACATATTTTATACATATATATAGTGGGAGAGAGAGAGACAGAGTTTCTCTCTTGTCACCCAGGCTGGAGTGCAATGGCATGATCTCAGCTCACCACAACCTCCACCTCCAGGGTTCAAGCGATTCTCCTGCCTCAGGCTCCCGAGTTGCTGTGAATACAGGCATGCGCCACCACACCTGGCTAATTTTGCAGTTTTAGTAGAGATGGGTTTTCTCCACATTGGTCAGGTTGATCTTGACCTCCCTAGCCTCAGTTGATCCCCCTGCCTCAGCTTCCCAAAGTGCTGGGATTACAGGCATGAGCCACCACGCCCGGCTGATAAATAATATTTTAATGCAAATTTTAACTTTTTTTGACACATGGTCTTGCCCAGGCTGCACAGTGCAGTGGTATGATCATGGCTTATGGCAGCCTCGACTTTCCAGGTTCAGGCAATCCTCCCTGTTCAGCCTCCTGAGTAGCTGGGACTACAGGCATGTGCCACCATGCCTGGCTATTTTTTAAAATTTATTTTTATTTTTTATGTTTTTATTTTTATTTATTTTTATTTTTTTTTAGGATGGAGTCTCGCTCTGTTGCCCAGGCTAGAGTGCAGTGGCATGATCTCGGCTCACTGCCAGCTCTGCCTCCTGGGTTCATGCCATTCTCCTGCCTTAGCCTCCCGAGTAGCTGGGACTACAGGCATCCGCCACCACACCGGCTAACTCACACCTGGCTTTTTTTTTGTTTTTAAATTTTTTATAGAGACAGGGTCTCACTATGTTGCCTATTATTATTATTTTATTTGAGACAGTCTTGCTCTGTCGCCCAGGCTGGAGTGTAGCAGCGTGATCTTGGCTCACTGCAAACTTTGCCTCCTGGCTTCAAGTGATTCTCCTGCCTCATCCTCCCTAGTAGCTGGGATTACATGTGCATACCACCATGCCTGGCTAATTTTTGTATCTTTAGTAGAGATGGGGTTTCACTGTTTTGGCCAGACTGGTCTTGAACTCCTGACCTCAAATGATCTGCCCACCTCAGCCTCCCAAAGTGTCGAGATTACAGGCATGAGCCACCTTGCCCAGCCCCATTATTTGTTGTTGTTTTTTTTAGAGACAGGGTCTTACTCTGTCCCCCAGGCTGGAGTGCAGTGGTGTGATCACAGCTCACTGCAGCCTTAAACTCCTGAGCTCAAGTGATCCTCCAGCCTCAGCCTCCTGAGTATCTGAGACTACAGATGCACACCCGCACACCCTGATAATTTTTAATTTTTTGTAGACATGGGGTCTCACTATGTTGCCCAGCTAGTCTCTAACTTCTGGTCTCAAGATATCCTCCTGCCTTGGCCTCCCACAGTGTTGGGATTACAGGCGTGAGCCACCATGCCTAGCCTAGGGGACAATTCTTTATTGCCTCTCATGACTTCTGGTGGCTCTAGGCTATCAGAGTGGTCGACTTCACCTCCATCTTCTTAGAGTGCTGGTTGGATTCAAGAATTAAACTGATGTAAAATTGATTAACAGGAAAAAACCCATACACATTTATTTGTTTGTTTGTTTGTTTGTTTGTTTGTTTGTTTGTTTGTTTTGAGACAGAGTCTCACTCTGTCGCCCAGGCTGGAGTACAGTGGCTCGATCTTGGCTCACTACAACCTCTGCCTCCTGGGTTCTAGTGATTCTCCTGCCTCAGCCTCCCAGGTAGCTGGCATAACAGGCTCCTGCCACCACAACAAGCTAATTTTTGTATTTTTAGTAGAGATGGTGTTTCGCCATATTGGCCAGGCCGGTCTTGAACTCCTGACCTCAGGTGATCCACCCGCCTCGGTCTCCCAATGTGCTGGGATTACAGATGTGAGCCACCACACCCGGCCGACATACATTTACTAATACAAGTTTTTGACATGGCACAAGAACCCTCCTAAGGAAATAAGGACCCACAAAAGCAGCTAGAGTTATTTACTTATATATTGAATTGGACAAAGAATAGTAAATTGTGGCTGGGGACAGTGGCTCACGACTGTAATCCCAGCACTTTGTGAGGCTGAGATGGGAGGATCACTTGAGTCCAGGAGTTCGACACCAGCCTGGGTAATGTAGTGAGACCAAAAATAAAGACTTAAAAATTAGCCGGGTGTGGTGGTGTGTGGCTGTGGTCCTAGCGGGAGGATCACTTAAACCCAGGAGGTCGATGCTGCAGTGAGCCATGGTTGCACCACCACACTCCAGCCTGGGCAACAGAGCAAGACCCTGTCTGAAGAAAAAAAGTGAGATTTGCATCTGTGATTTCCTCTCTGCCAGGCCCTCATCGGTGATCAGTACGGCCCCTGTGTGGTTCCCTCGCGGATCGATGAGAAGGAGTGGGAGGTATTGAGGGCCCGTCTGACTGCCAGGCCAAGTGACCTGGAGCTGGTGGCACGACACTTCCGGAGGGACGAGAATGCGGTTCCTCCCACCTACATCCTGCAGGCACCAGGTACTGGGGAGGCCTGTGAACCAGAGGAGGCTACCCTAACCTCTGTCCTACGCTCTGGAGCCCAGGAGGCCCGCAGGCTGGGGCTCATCACCCAGGAGCAGTGGCAGCGCTACCACCGGTCAGGTGAGGCGGCAGGGACTCCCCTTGGAGATCCACATGAAACTGACTGCGTGTTCAGAATATCCATCCCCTGTTGGCAAAAATGCAACAGTCTGCATTTCTTGCAAATGCCAAACCAGTCAACCGCTAGTCCCTTGGCTCTGAGAAAGGCTGTTTTACTGATCCAAAATAGTTCAGCCACGTTCCTGATCAGTCTTGGTCTCAGGATCTTCCTCTCCTCGCTGGCTCTTTCTTCTCGACTCCCAGGGAGGCTCCTGGCATGGGGGGTATATTAGTCTGTTCTCATGCCACTAATAAAGACACACTTGAGGCTGGGTAATTTACAAAGGAAAAAGGTTTAATGGACTCAGAATTCCACATGGCTGGGGAGGCCTCACAATCATGGCAGAAGGCAAAGGAGAAGCAAAGACACGTCTTACATGGTGGCAGGCAAGACAGAGTGAGAGCTAAGCAAAAGGGGAAACTCCTTATAAAACCATCAGATCCCGTGAGACTTATTCACTACCATGAGAACAGTATGGGCAAAACCACCACCCATGATTCAGTTATCTCCCACCAGGTCCCTCCCACAACACATGTGAATTATGGGAGCTACAATTCAAGATGAGATTTGGGTGGGGACACAGCCAAACCAGATCAGGGGGAGCAATCCAGGGTGCTACCATCCCAGTTTGCCTGGGATGAAGGGGTTCCTAGGATGCAGGATTTGTAGTACTAAAATCTGGCAGGCTGGGCCCAGTGGTGCCTACCTGTAATCCCAGCATTTTGGAAGGCCGAGGCAGGAGAATCACTTGAGTTCAGGAGTTTGAGACCAGCCTGGGCAATATAGTGACACCTCATCTCTACAAAAACAAACAAACAAACAAACAAAACTTTAAAAAATTTGCCAAACGTGGTGGTGCAGGCCTGTAATCCCAGTTACTCAGGAGGCTGAGGCAGGAGGATTGCTTGAGCCCAGGAGGCAGAGGCTGTGGTGAGCCGAGATCATGCCACTGCACTCCAACTGGGGTTACAGAGAGAGACCTGTCTCGAAAAACAAAAACAGAAACAAAAACAAAACTAACTGGGCATGGTGGTGCATGCCTGTAGCCCCAGCTACTCAGGAGGCTGAGATGAGAGGATCGCTTAAGCCCAGGAGTTGGAGGCTGCGTTGAGCTATGATCTTGCCACTGTACTCCAGCAAGGGTGACAGAGTGAGACCCTGTCTCTAAATCAATCAATCAATAAATTAATTAAATAAAATACAGTCTACACTTGAGCAACATAGTGTTTAGGGACTCTAACCCCTTGCACCATTGAAAATCTGTGTATAACTTTTGAGTCCCCCAAAACGTAGCTACTGATAGCCTACCAATAACATAAATTGTTGACCAGGTGTGGTGGCTCACGCCTATAATCCCAGCACTTTGGGAGGCTGAGGTGGGTGGATTACTTGAACCCCAAGTTGGAGACCAGCCTGGGCAACATGTCAAAACCCCACCTTTATTTTTTTTAAAAATTAAAATTAAAATTAGCGCACACCTGTAGTCTCAGCTACTCAGGAGGGTGAGGTGGGAGGATTTTGTCAGCCTAGGAGGTGGAGGTTGCAGTGAACCAAGATTGTACCACTGCACTTCAGTCTGGTCGATAGAGTGAGACCCCATATCAAACAAACAAGCATAAATAATTGGCCGGGTGCGGTGGCTCATGCCTGTAATCCCAGCACTTTGGGAGGCTGAGGCGGATGGATCATGAGGTCAGGAGTTCAAGACCAGCCTGGCCAACATAGTGAAATCCTGTCTCTACTAAAAATACAAAAATTAGCTGGGCATGGTAGTGAGCACCTGCAGTCCCAGCTACTCAGGAGGCTGAGGCAGGAGAATCGCTTGAACCCAGGAGGCAGAGGTTGTGGTGAGCCGAGATCGCACCACTGTACTCCAGCCTGGCAGCAGAGCAAGACTCTGTCTAGAAGAAAAACAAACAAACAAACAGTCGATGAACACATATTTTGTACGTTCTATCTATCATATCTTGTTTTCTTATAATAAAGTAAGCTAGAGAGAAGAAAATGTTATTACAAAAATCACAAGGAAGAGAAAATATGTTTGCTGTTGCTTAAGCATAAGTGGTTCATCAGTCACGAAGGTCTTCATCCTTGTCATCTTCACCTTGAGTAGGAAGAGGAGGGGTTGGTCTTGCTGTCTCAAGGATGGTAGAGGCAAGAGAAACTTGACCTGTGTAGTTCAAGCCCACGTTCTTCAATGGCCAGCTGCATACAATTCAGTGGCAATTATTGCATTCACTGTGATCTACAACTGCCGACTCTGTCTAGTTCCAAGACATTTTTCTTTTTCTTTTTCTTTTCCTTTCTTTCTTTCTTCTTCTTCTTCTTCTTTTTTTTTTTTTTTTTTTTTTTTTGAGATGGAGTCTCGCTCTGTAGCCCAGGCTGGAGTGCAGTGGTGCAATCTTGGCTCGCTGCAACCTCTGCCTCCCGGGTTCAAGCGATTCTCCTGCCTCGGCCTCCTGAGTAGCTGGGATTACGGGCACGCGTCACCTCACCTGGCTAATTTTTGTATTTTTAGTAGAGACGGGGTTTCCCCATGTTGCTCAGCTGGTCTCTAACTCCTGACCTCTTGATCAGCCCGCCTTGGCCTCCCAAAGTGCTGAGATTACAGGTATGAGCACCCGCGCCTGCCTGACATTTTCTTTGTACTTATTTATTTTATTTTATTTTTTGAGACAAGGTCTTACTCTGTTGCCCAGGCTGTAGTGCAGTGGCACGATCACGGCTCAGTGTGGCCTCCAGCTCCTGGGCTCAAGCAATCCTCCCACCTCAGCCTCCTCAGTAGCTGGGACCGCAGTCATACGCCATCACAGGCTGCTGACTTATGTTTTGTAGAGACGGGGTTTTGCCATGTTGCCCAGGCTGGTCTCGAACTCCTGAGCTCAAGCGATTGTCCAGCCTTTGCCTCCCAAACTGCTGAGATTACAGGTGTGAACTACACCTGGCCCTCCAAGACATTTTCATCACCCCAAAAGAAGCCCTATCCATTAAACACTCCCCATCTCCCCTCTCCCAGCGCAGGCCACCATCAATCTGCTTTCTGTCTCTGTTAATTTGCCTGTTCTGGACATTTCATGTCAATGGAATCTCATACTACATGGCCTTTTGTGTCTGGCTTCTCTCACTCGGCATCATATTTTTGAGGTTCATCCACATTTTAACACTTGTGAGTACTTCATCCATTTCAATGGCTGAATAGTATCCCATTGTGTGGAAGGACCATATTTTGTTTATCCATTCATCTGTTGATGGATGTTTCTTTTGATTTGTTTTGTTTTTGAGATGGAGTCTTGCTCTGTCGCACAGGCTGAAGTGCAGTGACATGATCTTGGCTCACTGCAACCTCCGCCTCCCAGGTTCAAATGATTCTCCTGTCTTAGCCTCTTGAGTGGTTGGGATTACAGGCGTGTGCCATCATGCCAGGCTAATTTTTGTATTTTTAGTAGTGACGGGGTTTCACCATGTTGACCAGGCTGATCTCGAACTCTTGACCTCAGGTGATCTGCCTGCCTTGGCCTCCCAAAGTGCTGGGATTACAGGCCTGAGACCCCACACCCAGCCTGTTGATGGCTGTTTGGATTGTTTCTGTCTTTTGGCTGTTGTGAATGGTGCTGTTACAAGCAAGGGTGTATTAGTATTTGTTGGAGTCTCTGTTTTCAGGTCTTTTCAGCAGATACCTGAGAGTGGAATTGCTGGGTGCGATAGTAATTCCATGGTTCACTTTTTGAGGATGACGGTATTGTTTTACAGTGTGGCTACTCCTCACATGGGGCCTCTGTGTTGCCTATCCTGAGGGGTCTTTGATTAATAATGGCTAAATCAGGCCGGGCACAGTAGCTCACGCCTGTAATCCCAAGCGCTTTGGGAGGCCAAGGCTGGAGAATTGCTTGAGCTCAGGAGTTGGAGACCAGCCTGGGCAACATAGCAAGACCCCATCTCTAAAAAAAAAATACAAAAATTAGCCGGGTGTGCTGATGCAAGCCTGTAATCCCAGCTATTTGGGAGGCTGAGGTGGAAGGATCACTTGAGCCTGGGAGGCGGAGGTTGCAGTGAGCCAAGATCGCGCCACTCCACTCCGGCCTGGGTGACAGAGTGAGACCGTGTCTCAATAATAATAAAAGTAAGAATAATGGCTTAGGCTGGGCGCGGTCACTCACTCCTGTAATCCCAGCACTTTGGGAGGCCGAGACAGGCGGATCACGAGGGCAGGAGATTGAAACCATCCTGGCTAACACGGTGAAACCCCGTCTCTATGAAAAATAGAAAAATTAGCTGGGCGTGGTGGCAGGTGCCTGTAGTCCCAGCTACTCGGGAGACTGAGGCAGGAGAGTGGTGGGTGAACCCAGGAGGCGGAGGTTGTGGTGAGCCGAGATCATGTCATTGCACTCCAGCCTGGGTGACAAGAGCGAAACTCCGACTCTCTCTCTCTCTCTTTAAGAATAATGGCTTAATTAGTGTAACTCTGAGTGCAGTCCCTGGACCAGCAAGCCTTGGCTTGTTGCAGATGTAAACTCCGGGGCCCCACTCAGATCTGCTGAATCACTTCTGGAGGTGGGGTCCAGCCACGCGGGTCTTTTCGAGTCTCGCAGGTCAGACTCTGGTGCACGTTAATCTTGAGAACCAATGCACGTCCCCCAACAACAGGTCTCCCAGCAACCCCATTTAGGTCAGCTGCTGACCCAATAATGACCACACTTCCTTCCCACCTTCCCCACTTTGGCAGTCATTGACTGGGAGATACAGCAGGGCCTGCTGAGCTCAGAGGAACGGGACCAGGGAGCCACCGTCTTCCTTCGAGAGATCCAAGACCTCTACAAACACATCCTTGAAGACTGCGCCCTCGGGATGGTGGACCGGCTCGCGGATGGCTGCCTGGACACTGATGCCCAGAACCTTCTCAGCAGCCTCAAGGGCCACATCACTGACATGCACCCCGAGGTCCTCAAGGCCCACCGCCTGCCGTGGAGCCGCGACCTGGTGAACCCCAAGAACAAAACTCACGCCCAGTACCTGAAGGAGCTGGGCGAGCAGTTTGTGGCGAGGGCCAATCACCAGGTCCTCGAACGCCTCCGTGAGCTGGATGTGGCCGGACAGGAGTTGGCGTGGCTCTACCAAGAGATCCGCCACCACCTTTGGCAGAGCTCGGAGGTCACCCAGAACTTCTGCGGACGTCAGGAACTCCTGGCCCGGCTTGGGCAGCAGCTCAGGCACGATGACAGCAAGCAGCACACCCCCCTGGTACTCTTTGGGCCCCCGGGCATCGGAAAGACGGCCCTGATGTGCAAGCTGGTTGAGCAGATGCCAAGGCTGCTCGGGCACAAGACGGTGACCGTCCTGCGGCTGCTGGGGACGTCGCAGATGAGCTCGGATGCCCGTGGCCTGCTGAAGAGCATCTGCTTCCAGGTGTGCCTGGCCTATGGGCTGCCCTTACCCTGTGCCCAGGTTCTGGATGCCCACACCAGGGTGGTCCAGTTTTTCCACACCCTCCTCCATACCGTCTCTTGCAGAAACTTTGAGTCTCTTGTGCTCCTGCTGGATGCTATGGATGACCTGGACTCTGTCCGCCATGCTCGGAGGGTTCCCTGGCTGCCTCTCAACTGCCCCCCGAGGGTGCACCTCATCCTCTCAGCTTGCTCGGGGGCACTGGGGGTTTTGGACACCTTACAGAGAGTGCTCCTGGACCCGGAGGCCTACTGGGAGGTGAAGCCCCTCTCTGGAAACCAAGGCCAGGAGATGATCCAACACCTGCTGGTGGCTGCAAGGAGGACGCTGAGCCCGGTGCACACAGATTTGCTCTGGGCCAGCCTCCCGGAGTGTGGGAACCCGGGGCGGCTGAGGCTGGCCTTTGAGGAGGCCCGGAAGTGGGTCTCCTTCACTGTACCTGCACCACTGGCCACCACCGCAGAGGAAGCCACACACCAGCTCTGCGCGCGTCTGGAGCAGACACATGGGCGGCTCCTCGTGGCCCACGTGCTGGGCTACATCGTGTCTTCCCGGTAAGTCTCTGTGTTTTGAAACTCTTATTTATTTATGTTTAATTTTTTATTTTTAGAGATGGGGCTCTAGTTATGTCACCCAGGCTGGAGTGCAGAGGCGCGATCACAGCTCACTGCAGTCTCAAGTGATCCTCACGCCTCACCTGCTGAGTAGCTGGGACTAC
The DNA here is from genome assembly GCF_037993035.2 of Macaca fascicularis. Classification (NCBI taxonomy): domain Eukaryota; kingdom Metazoa; phylum Chordata; class Mammalia; order Primates; family Cercopithecidae; genus Macaca; species Macaca fascicularis. The sequence goes on from NC_088393.1 coordinate 17,077,668, forward strand.
AGGTGTGCACCACCGTGCCCAGCAAAATATAATTTTTTAATTTTAATTTTTAGAGATGGGGTCTGACTCTGTCGCCCAGGCTGGAGTGCAGTGGCATGACCGTAGGTCACTGCAGTCTCCAACTTCCAGGCTCAAGTGATCATCCCATCTCAGCCTGCTGAGTAGGGTAGCTGGGACTACACGCGTGCACCACTGTACCCAGACAAATATTTTTTTTATTTTTGTTTTTAGAGATAGGGGTCTGTCTCTGTCTCCCAGGCTGGAGTGCAGTGGCACAGTCATACCTGACTGCAGTCTCCAACTCCGAGGCTCAAGTGATCCTCCCATCTCAGCCTGCCGAGTAGGGTAGCTGGGACTACAGGTGTGCAACACCGTGCCCAGCCAAATGCAATTTTGGTTTGTCAACTATACCTCAACAAAGCTGGGAAAATAAATCCACACATGCAAAAGAAAGAACATGGTTGTTCTTTCTACATGGTTGCTTAGCCAAGTGAAAGTCTCAGGGCTATAAATTGCAACAAACTAGGCCAGGCGCGGTGGCTCACACCTGTAATCCCAGAACTTTGGGAGGTCGAGGCAGGCGGATCACCCAAGGTCGGGAGTTGGAGACCAGCCTGACGAACATGGAGGAACTCTGTCTCCACTAAAAATACAAAAAAATTAGCCGGACGTGGTGGTGCATGCCTATAATCCCAGCTACTTGGGAGGCTGAGGTAAAAGAATCACTTGAACCCAGGAGGCAGAGGTTGCAGTGAGCCAAGACAGTGCCACTGTGCTTCAGCCTGGGTGACAAAGGAAGACTCCACCTCAAAAAGAAAGAGAAAGAGAAGGAGGGAAGGAAGGAAGGAAAAAAAGGAAGGAAGGAAGGAAGGATAGTAAGAAAGAAAAGAAAAGAAGGAAGGGAGAGATAAAGGAAAGAAAGAAAGAGAAAGAAAGAAAAAGAAAGAAAGAAAAGGAAAGAAAGAGAAAGAAAAAAGAAGAAAGGAATGAAGGAAAGAAGGAAGGAAGGGAGGAAAGGAAGGAAGAAAACAAAAGCAAAAGCAAAAACAACAAGCAGCAGAGAGGAAGGGGTTAATCAGAAGCACCAAGCAGCCACATTCCCTCCCCTGAGTTTGTCCTCTGCCAATTGGCGGAGACACCAAGGAACAAAACTTTGCCTTTACTGCAACTGGCCAACAGCAAACACTCAAAACCATCATCCAAAATGCTGGACGACATAGTTTTGCCTCTTCTCAGTTTTAGGGGGATTTTTGTTTTGTTTTGTTTTGTTTGTTTTGTTTTGTTTTGTTTTTTTCTCAGCCGGTGCCATTTCAGACCTTTGTCAGTTACCACAAATTAATCTAGAGGGTGGTGGTCACCCTAGCAAGGAGGTCTTTCTGCTTGTTTCTTTGCCAGAAATAGAAACACATTCCTGCTAGTGCAAGAAATAAGAGAATAGGCTAGGTGCAGTGGCTCATACCTGTAATCCCAGCGTTTTGGGAGGCTAAGGTGGGAGAATCACTTGAATCCAGGAGTTTGAGACCAGCCTAGGCAACACAGTGAGGCCCCTGTCTGTACAACAATTAGCTGACCATGGTGGTACGTGCCTATAGACCCAGTTACTCAGGAGGCTGAGATGGGAGGATCACTTGAGCGCAGGAGTTGAAGGCTGCAGCAAGCCATGATTGTGCCACTGCACTATAGACTGGGAGACAAAGGAAGACCTTGTCTCAAAAGAAAGAAAGAAGAAAAAGGAAGGAAGGAAGGAAGGGTGTGTGTATGAAAGAGAGAGAGAGAGAGAGAGAAAGAGAGAGAGAATGAGAGAGATCGAGATCCAATGGAGAGTTAAGGAAATTCAGGGCCGTCTTATAGCTGACTCCAGGGACTTATCCCAGATTTCCCAACTATAAGAGTACAAATACCGCCTGGGGTGGGTGGCTCACACCCGTAATCCCAGCACTTTGGGAGGCCAAGGTGGGAGAATTACTTGAGCCCAGGAGTTCAAGACCAGCCTGGGCAAAAAAACGAGAGCCCCTGCCTCAGTGAAAAATAAAAACATTAGCTGGACATGGCTCACACCTGTAGTCCCAGCTATTCAGGAGGCTGAGGCAGGAGGATTCACTGAGTCAGGAGGTCATGGCTGCAGTGAACTGTAATCATGCCACTGCACTCTGGCCTGGGCAACAGAGCAAGACCCTGTCTCCAAAAAAAAGTGCAAATAACAACTGGGGCATGTTCCAGAATAGAGGGGTGGTGCATTGGGCCATCTGGTGAAGTTGGCTTGGAGGAAGTGAGTTGTCATGGAAACTGTCATAAAAATCAGAGCAGCTTCTCCTTCCTTCTTCCTCTGGGGTCCTCTCTGCCCATCAACTCCTCTTGTAGACTCTTCCTTCAGCCTCTCTGGAACTTCAGCTTGCCTTGAGCCACAGTTGGCATCAGGAGCTCATATTTCTGTGACCAAGTGCCTGCCATCTTACTGACTTTTTCTTTGGGTCCTAATTCCAAAGTACAGGGAGACAGAAATCAATTGGCCTACTTGGTCCCAGGTCTGGTTCAATTAGTAAAGCCAGGTCTCTCACAGGGGTGGCGGGGAGGTGGTTTATGAAGCATGAAGATAAGATGGATGATTTTGGTTAATCCAGTTCCATGAAAATATGTTATGCTTACACATCAGATCCATGTGGCGGGATGGTGAGAGCTTCGCTCTTGGAGCAGACCTGAGATCCTTCTAGGCCAGAGGTCGTCACTTCAGGGTAGTTCTCCCCCCCCAACCCAGGGGACACTAGCAGTGTCTGGAGGCATTTTTGGTTGTCTGATTGAGCAGGGTGGTGCTCCTGGTGTCTTTCCTGAGTGGAGTCCAGGGGTGCTGTTTAACACCCTACAGTGCAAAGGATGGTCCTACTTTAGAGAATGATCCAGCCCCAGATGTTGATAGTGCAGAGGGTAAGAAACCTTGCCTTAGCATGAGAGACCCTATCCATTCATCCATCCATCAATCCGTCCCTCCCTCCCTCCTTCCATCATCTCTGTCATCCATCAATCCATCCATTCATCCATCCATCCATCATCTCAACCTTTCATCCATCCATCCATCATCTCTATCTTCCATCCACCTATCCATCATCTCGATCTTCCATCCATCGATTCTCTCTAAATTCCATCTATCCTTCCATCCATCATCTCTATCTTCCATCCATTCACCCATCCATTTATCCACCCACCCGTCATCTCTATCTTCCATCCATCCATCATCCATCCATCCATCTTTCAATCCACCCACCCATCATCTCGATCTTCCTTCCATCCGTCATCTCTATCATCCGTCCATTCATTCATCCATCTATCCATCATCTCGACTTTTCATTCATTCATCCATTCATCTCTATCTTCCATTCATCTAGCCATCATCTCGATCTTCCATTCTTCCATCCATTCTCTCTAAATCCATCTATCTTTCCATCCAACATCTCTGTCTTCCTTCCATCCATCATCTCTATCATCCATCCATCCATCCATCCATCCATCATCTCTAGCTTCCATCCATCCATCTATCCATCCATCTATCCACCCACCATCTCTATCTTCCTTCCATCCATCATCTCTATTTTTCATCCATCCATCCTTCCATCAATCCATCCATCCATCCATCATCACTATCTTCCATCCTTCCACCCATTCTCTCTAAATTCCATCTATCCTTCCATCCATCATCTCTGTCTTCCTTCCTTTCATCATCTCTATCATTCATCCATCCATCCATCCATCCATCCATCCATCATCTCTATCTTCCTTCCATCCATCATCTCTATTTTCCATCCATCCATCCATCCATCCATCCATCCATCCATCCATCCATCCACCCACCCACCCTTCATCTCTATCATCAATCCACCCATTCATCCATCCATCCAACCAACCATCTGTCCATCCATCCATCTATCCATCCATCCATCCACCCACCCATCATTTCTATCATCCATCTATCCATCCATCTATCATCTCTATCTTCCTTGCATCTATCATCTCTGTCTTCCATCCTTCCATCCATCCATTCACCCACTCGTCCATCATGTCTATCTATGTCTGTCTCTATATATCTATATATTTCTCTATGACCCATTGATAAATATGCATAGTCTCCATCTATCTCTGTCACTTCTAGTAATCTATCCTTGTATCTCTCTACCATCTGTCTCTACCTATCTAACTCTATATCTATCCCATATCTACAAATACATCACTTTTATCTACCCACCTATTTAAATTGTCTATGTATCTATCGTCTCTATCTTTTTTTTTTTTTTTTTTTTTGAGACGGAGTCTGGCTCTGTCGCCCGGGCTGGAGTGCAGTGGCCGGATCTCAGCTCACTGCAAGCTCCGCCTCCCGGGTTTATGCCATTCTCCTGCCTCAGCCTCCCGAGTAGCTGGGACTACAGGCGCCCGCCACCTCGCCCGGCTAGTTTTTTGTATTTTTTAGTAGAGAAGGGGTTTCACCGTGTTAGCCAGGATGGTCTCGATCTCCTGACCTCGTGATCCGCCCGTCTCGGCCTCCCAAAGTGCTGGGATTACAGGCTTGAGCCACCGCACCCGGCCGCTATCGTCTCTATCTTTATCCATCTATTCATTTATAATCAATCAATCAATCTCTAATTCTATCTCTCTGTTGCTCATCTATATCGATCCTGTCTATCTTTAATCTCTCTCTCTCTGTTTTTTGTTTTGACAGGGTCTCACTCTCTGTGACCCAGGCTGGAGCGCAGTGAAATGATCACAGCTCACTGCAGTCTTGACTTCTTGGGCTCAAGCAATCCTCCCATCTCAGACCCCTCTGAGTAGCTGAGACTACAGGTGCACACCACCACACCCAGTTATTTATTTCTTCTTTTTTTTTTTTCTTTGAGACAGAGTCTCACTCTGTTGCTTAGGCTGGAGTACAGTGGTGCAATCTCAGCTTACTGCAACCTCTGCCTCCTAGGTTCAAATGATTCTCATGTCTCAGCCTCTCAAGTAGCTGGGATTACCTGCATGCACCACCATGCCTGGCTAACTTTTGTGTTTTCAGTAGAGACAGAGTTTTGCCTTGTTGGCCAGGCTGGTCTCGAATTCCTGGCCTCAAGTAATCTGCCCACTTTTGCCTCCCAAAGTGCTAGGATTACAGGAATGAGCCACCACATCCAGCCTTATTTATTATTTATTTATTTATTTAGTAGAGACAGGGTCTCACTATGTTGCCCAGACTGCTCTCAAACTCCTGGGCTCAAACAGTCCTCCCACCTTCGCTTCCCAAAGTGCTGGGATTACAGGTGTGAGCCACCATGCCTAGCTTATAATCTATCTCTGTATATACAGCTGGCTCTTGAACAACCTGGGGGTAAGGGGAACCAACTGTCTCCCAATGTAGCTCTAAATTGGTGTATAACTTTGAACTCCCCTAAAACTTAAATACTAATAGCCTACTGTTGACCAGAAGCCTTACCAGTAACATACATGGTTGGTGAACATGTATTTCATATATTCTATGTATTACAGACTGTATTCCTACAACAAAACAAGGTAGAGAAAAGAAAATGATAGTAAGAAAATCATAAGGGGGGCTGGGTGCAGTGGCTCATGCTTGTAATTCCAGCTACTTAGGAGGCTGAGTACGAGAATTGCTTGAACCCAGGAGGCGAAGGTTGCAGTGAGCCTAGATCACGCCATTGCACTCGAGCCTGGGTGACAGAGCAAGACTCTGTCTCAAAAAAAGAGATAATCATAAGGAAGAAAAATACATGTAGTATTCATGAAGTGGAAGTGGATCATCACAAAAGTCTTCATCCTTGTGTTCTTCACACTGAGGAGGCAGAGGAAGAGGAGGAGAAGGGAAGGAGGAGAAGGGGACTTGGTCTTCCTGTCTCAGAGGCAGCACAGGTGGAAGAAAATCCACATATAAGTGGACTCATGCAGTTCAAACCTGTGTTCTTCAAGGATCAACTCTATGTCTATCTGCTTGTCTATATCTATTTATCTATCATCTGTCTACCTATTTATCTTTATGTTTATCTATCTCTGTATCTATTGCTCTATCTCTTATTTATATCTATGTCTCTCTATATAATATGTCTGTCTATGATATGACTATTTATACATCTGTCTATCTGTCATGCTACCAGCATCTAGTGGGTGAAGGCTTGGGTGGGGGCTGCTACACATCCTACAACAGGGGTCCCCAACCCCCAGTACCGGTACCAGTCCATGGCCTGTTAGGAACCAGGCTGTACAGCAGGAGGTGAGCAGCAGGCGAACAAGTGAAGCTTCATCTGTATCTGCAGCCACTTCTTGCTGCTCCTCATCGCTCCCATTACCACCTGAGCTCCACCTCCTGTCAGGTCAGCAGCATCATTAGATTCTCATAAGAGCGCAAACCCTATTGAGAACTGTGCATACAAGGGATCTAGGTTGCTTGAATCTTATGAGAATCTAATACCTGATGACCTGTCACTGTCTTCCATCACCCCCAGAGGGGACTGTCTAGTTGCAGGAAAACAAGCTCAGGGCTCCCTCTGATTCTATGTTATGGGGAGTTGTAGAATTATTTTGTTATATATTGCAATGTAGTAATAATAGAAATAAAGTGTACAATGCACTTGATCATCCCAAACCATCACCCCCACCCCGGTCTGTGGAAAAAAATTGTCTTCCAAGAAACTGGTCCCTGGTGCCAAAAAGATTGGGGACTGCTGCCCTACAACACACAGGGCGGTCCCCACCCTAAAACATGATCTGACTCCAAACATCAACAATGCGAGCCCAAGAAACGCTGCACTCAGCATGCCCCGTGCCCTCTGGGAGCCTCACTACCTCCTCTGCACAGAGGTGCTCGTTGGGAGAGCATCCATCCTCCAAGGCTACCGGAAGGATCAATGAGATCACGCTCGCCAGAATAAGAGTTCAGAATATGGGGAACTAGTGCACTTTCTTCTTAGCCCTCAACAGTTTTGTTTTTGTCAGATGAGGAAACTGAGGCAAAGAGAAGGTACATTACTTGCCAAGGTCTCTCAGCCAAATGTAAGCCTGATCAAATCAGATCAAATGCAAGCCTGATGACCATGCACAGCCCTGTTTTGCAATTCAGGCTAGGCGGGTCCCGTGGGAGTGCCAAGTGAGGTGCTTGCTCTGGGGTTCACATTGCTTAGGGGATGTCTTCAGGGATGAAGATGGACTGTCAACATAGTGGTTCACCCATGACCATGGGCACATCTCCTAGGCTCTCTCTGACACCATATAATAGAACTTTTACAGGCCAGGTGCAGTGGCTCACACCTAATCCCAACATTTTGGGAGGCTGAGGCAGGCAGATCACCTGAGATCAGGAGTTGGAAAGCAGCCTGGCCAACATAGTGAAACCCCATCTCTACTAAAAATACAAAAATTAGCCAGGCATGGTGGTGCACACCTGTAGTCCCAGCTACTGGAGAGGCTGAGGCAGGAGAATCACTTGATCTCAGGAGGCAGAGATTGCAGTGAGCTGAGATGGCACCACTGAACTCCAACCTAGGCAACAGAGTGAGACTCTGTCTCAAAAAAAAAAAAAAAAAAAAAAAAAAAAAAAAAAAAAAAAAGTTTGCAAAGAGGACAGTGTTGGGTATGACATTATTACCAATATGGTAACTACAAGCCACAAAAACTATGGAACACTTGAAAGGTGCTTCATGCAACTCAGAAACTGAATTTAAGTTTGAAAGACGGTTCATGCAACCAAGACACTGAATTTTGAATTTTATTACTTTTTAACCAGTTAAACTTTATTTGTACTTATTTGTTCATTTGTTTATGTATTTGTTTTAGAGACAGGGTCTCACTGTTTTGCCCAGGCTGGAGTGCAGTGATGTAATCACAGCTCACTGCAGCCTCAACCTCCTGGGCTCAAGCCATCCTCCCCTCTCAGCCTCCCAAGTAGCCCGGACTACAGGCGTGCGCCCCCATGCCCAGCTAATTTTAAATTTTTTTTGTAGAGATGGGGTCTCCTTGTTTTGCCTAGGCTGGTCTTGAGCTGTGGCCTCAAGCAGTCCTCCTGCCTCAGCCTCCCAAAGGTCAGGGATTACAGGCGTGATCCACCGCGCCCAGCCCACTTATCCTAATTAAAGACATGCCTTGGTGGGCCAGGGTGGAGTGGGGTGGGTGCAGTTAGTTTCTGCATTATTTTCCTTGAGTTACCTCGTCCTTCCCTCCCTATACTGTCTGTCTCAGACCACTTGAGGTTGAGGAGTGATCGGTTTATGGTTCTGTAGGTGTGCATGCAGAGGAAAAGATTGGCACTTTGGGAGACCGAGGCGGGTGGATCACGAGGTCAGGAGCTGGAGACCAGCCTGGCCAACATGGTAAAACCCTGTCTCTACTAAAAATACAAAAATTAGCTGAGTGTGGTGGCACGCACCTGTAGTCCCAGCTACTCAGGAGACTGAGGCAGGAGAATCGCTTGAACCCGGGAGGCGGAGGTTGCAGTGAGCCAAGATCGTACCACTGCATTCCAGCCTGGGCGACAGAGCAAGACTCTGTCTCAAAAAAAGAAAAAAAAAAAAAATCGGAAAAGGTCTTCCTTGGTGGATACTGCCCTAACGGGCTTGGGCCCTTGTGGGCGCTGTCCAAATGCTGATCCCAGGTGATGTGCTGGACACCGAGCGGGTGGCTGTATCCCTCCCTGTCTTGGCTTCTGCATCCTCCAAACGCAGAAGACATGAGATGTGCCTCAAAGCCCCACTCCTCCTCCCTTCAGGCACGGTCTCTCGGAGGCGGAGCTGAAGGATGTTTTGTCCTTGGACGACGAGGTCCTGCAGGCTGTGTACCGGGACTGGACCCCACCCAGCAAGGAGCTGCTGCGCTTCCCGCCCCTGCTGTGGGTGCGACTTCGTCGGGATCTGGGATACTACTTGGCCCGGCGGCCCGTGGATGGCTTCACCCTCCTGGCCATTGCCCACAGGTAGGTCCAGGCAGCAGTGGCAGGGGCACTGGGTGGGACCCCAAGAATAAGGAGGACTCACTGGCCAGGGGTCTTCTCAGTACCAGATCCTTCACTCCCCAGGGAATCAAGTCCAGTTAGAATTCTGACACAATTCACTCATTTTTAAAATTGAGTTGAGGCTGGACGCAGTGGCTCATGCCTATTATCCCAGCACCTTGTGGGGCCAGGGCGGGAGGATTGCTGGAGGCCAGGAGTTGGAGATCAGCCTGGGCAACATAGAGAGGCCCCATCTCTACAAAAAATATAAGAAAATTAGCTAGGTGTGATGGTACACACTTGTGGTCCCAGCTACTTGGGAGGCTGAGGTGGGAGGATCACTTGAGCCCAGGAGTTTGAGGCTACAGTGAGCCGTGATTGCACTGCTGCACTCCAGCCTGGGCGACACAGTGAGATCCTGTTTCAAACTAAACAGCTAAACTAAACTAAACTAGGTGAAGTTCACGTAACATAAAATTCACCATTTCATTTCATTTCATTTCATTTTATTTTATTTTATTTTATTTTATTTTATTTTATTTTATTTTATTTTATTTTATTTTATTTTAAGACAGGGTCTGGCCCAGGCTGGAGTATAGTAGCTGTCATCACAGCTCACTGTAGCCTCAAACTCCTGGACTCAAGCAACACTCCCATCTCAGCCACCAGAGTAACTGGGACTACAGGCATGCACCACCATGCCTGCTATTTTTAATTTTTTTTTTTTTATAGAGATGGAGTCTCACCACATTGCCTAGGCTGGTCTCGAACTCCTGGGCTCAAGAGACACACCTACTTCGGCCTCCCAAAGTGCTGGGATTACAGGTGTGAGTCACCATGCTTGGCCAATTCACCACATGTTATTTTATTTATTTTGTTTTATTATTTTATTATTTTTTGAGACAGAGTCTTGCTGTGTTGCCCAGGCTGGAGTGCAGCAGCAAGATCTCGGCTCACTGCAACCTCTGCCTCCCAGGTTTGAGTGATTCTCCTGCCTCAGCCTCCTGAGTAGCTAGGATTACAGGCATGAGTCACCACACCTGGCTAATTTTTGTACTTTTAGTAGAGACAGTTACTACCATTTTGGCCAGGCTGGCCTCAAGTTCCTGACCTCCAGTGATCTGCCTGCCTCGGCCTCCCAAAATGCTGGAATTACAAGCATGAGCCACTGTGCCCGACCAGAATTCACTGTTTTAAAGTAGACAATTAACTGGTATTTTAGTACAATCACAATGTTGTACCCCTCACCTCTGTCTAGTTCCAGAACGTTTTCATCCCCGCAAAAGGTGACCCCGTCCCCATCAGCAATCACTCCCCATTCTCCTTCCCTAACCCCTGGCAGCTACTCATCTGCTTCCTGTCTCTATGGATTTGCCTGTTCTGGGCATTTCAGATCAATGAAATCTCACACTATGTGGCCTTTTGTGTCTGGCTTCTTTCACCCAGCATCATGTTTTCAGGGCTCGTCCACATTGTAGCAGGGATCAGTGCTTCCTTCCTTTTCATGGCTACATAATATTTCATTGTATGGATGGACCACGTTTTGTTTATCTTCATCTATGGATGGACACTTGCATTGTTTCTACGTTTTTGCTGTTGTGAACATGCATGTGTAAGGTTTTGTTTGAACACCTGTTTTCTTCCCTTCCCTTCCCTTCCCTTCCCTTCCCTTCCCTTCCCTTCTCTTCCCTTCCCTTCCTTTCCCTTCCCTTCCCTTCCCTTTCCCTTTCCCCTTTCCCTTCCCTTCCCTTCTTTCCTCCCTCCCTCCCTCCCTCCCTTCCTCTTTCTCTCTTTCTTTCTTTCATTCTTTCTCTTTCTTTCTTTTCTTTTTTTTTTTTTTGACGGAGTCTTTCTCTGTCACCCAGGCTAGAGTGCAGTAGCAACATCTCAGCTCACTGCAACCTCCACCTGGGAGGAGTGATTCTCCTGCCTCAGCCTCCTGAATAGCTGGGATTACAGGCATGCAACACCATGCCCAGCTAATTTTTGTGGGTTTTTTTTAGTACAGACAGGGTTTCACCATGTTGGCCAGGCTGGTCTCAAACTCCCGACCTCAGGTAATCTGCCCGCCTCGGCCTCCCAAAGTGGTGGGATCACAGGCATGAGCCGCTGCACCCGGCCTGAACACCTGTTTCTTAATTCTTCTGAATATATACCCAAGAGTGGATTTGCTGGGTCAGGTGGTAAGTTATTTTATGTTTAATTTTTGGAGGAACCCAAAGGTTCCTCTTTGAAATCCCACCTGTAATTACACACCTGTAGTCTCAGGCATGTAATTACAGGTGGGATTTCAAATTTACGAAATTTATGTAAGGAAAGTAAATTTATGTAAGGAAAAAGAAAACATGGACCAATTTAGAGAGAGATGTGATGTATCAAATAGCACAGGTGGTCAACAGAGTAGTTTAGGATGGCTTGGGATTGGGGAACTGCCTCCAGGAAGACAGACAGCCACCTTTGAGCTCAATGGGTCCCCCGGGTCCATCAGCCTGTGTACCCCCTCTGTAGACAGCTGGTCGAGGTGGTCCGTGAGCGCTACCTGTCGGGATCCGAGAGAGCCAAGAGGCATGGCGTCCTGGCTGACTTCTTCTCAGGGACCTGGAGCCAGGGTACCAAGAAGCTCATCACTCTGCCACTTGTAGGGAAACCCCTAAACTTGGACCGAAAGGTGAGGTACCTGGGACCCCCACTCTCCACCTGCAACCTCCACCCTGCCCGGTGTTGCTTACCTCCTTCCTTCCCCTTTTTGCACTTAACTCCTGACCTACTTCTCCTTTCCCACAGAGGGCAAGATGTCCTTTCTATCCCATTTTTTTTTTTTTTGAGACAGAGTCTTGCTCTGTTGCCCAGGCTGGAGTGTGATGGTGTGATCTCAGCTCACTGCAACCTCTGCCTCCCGGGTTCAAGCAATTCTCCTGCCTCAGTCTCCCGAGTAGCTGGGATTACAGGTGCCCGCCACCACGCCTGGCTAATTTTCGTATTTTTGGTAGAGACAGGGTTTCACCATGTTGGCCAGGCTGGTCTCGAACTCCTGCCTGGGCAACAGAGAGTAACTCTGTCTCAAAAACAAACAAACAAACAAACAAACAAAGTACAGAGTTATTGTGAACTCTTCTCCCTGATGTTAAAATCTTATATAACTGTTGTATAATGATTACAACTAGGAAATCACACTTTTAATTCTTTGGTTATAGCTTGATGTTTCTTTTTCTCTGTCTCCCCTGCTGGACTGGGGAGGCTGGAGACAGGACCAGGCTCTATTCTTTTTTTGGTGCCGACCTTTCTTTTTTCCTTCCTTCCTTCCTTCCTTCCTCCCTCCTTCCCTCCCTCCCTCCCTTCCTTCCTTCCTTCTTTCCAGCAGAGTCTTGCTGTCACCCGGGCTGGAGTGCAGTGGCATGATCTCAGGTCACTACAGCCTCCACTTCCCGGATTCAAGCGGTTCTCCCGCCTCAGCCTCCCTAGTAGCTGGGACTACAGGTGTGTGCCACTGCACCTGGCTAATTTTTGTATTTTTAGTAGAGACAGGGTTTTGCCATGTTGGCCGGGCTGGTCTCAAACTCCTGGTCTCAAGTGATCTGCCCGCCTTGGCCTCCCAAAGGGCTGAGATTACAGGCATGTAATTACAGGTAGGATTACCACACCAAGCCTGGTGCTGACCCTTCTCCTCTCCAATGACCCAGAGACCCATTCACAAATCCTCTCCTGTGTGCCCAGAGCCCCTGCAGGCTCAGCTTCATCCTCTCTCTCCAGGACATGGTCTGAGCCCGTTTCATTCACTTAGCCTCTCAGTCTCTTGCCCTAGTGCATCCTCCCAAGGATGCTTCTGACCATCCAATCTGATTATGCCTCTTGTCTAAAACCTTCCATAGCTCCCCAGTGCCCTCAGTCTTGAGCCTGACCTACCCAGCCTGATATTCAGTACCTTCATGATCTGCTGCTTACAAGCTCCCTACTCTCATTCCCCACCAGCATCCCATAACCTGCCGTGTATAATTCAGTCCTCCTAAACTCAGCCTGCTCTTTCACACCTCCAGGCCTTTGCCCATGCTGTTCCCTTGCCCTGGAATGCCATTGTTTTCTGACACATTTTGCCACATAGATGCCCACTTAATTCTGAGGCTCAGTTCCAATGCCTCTGCCTTCAGGAAACATTCCCTATTCCTCCCGGAAAGTCCCATGACCTCTGGCTTTGATTCTCTGAGTCCCAAATGTCATCCTCTGCCCCAGCCCTGACCAATGGGCACACGGGAGTATGTCTGTCTGACATTGCATTCTCATCCCCTCCAGCACTGTCTGGAGCATGAGGTGAATGAATGAGCTTGTGCGTGGAGTGAATGAATGGGCTTGTGTCCAAGCTGCAGTCTCCCTTCTCCTCTGCCAGGTGGCCCCTCAGCCTCTGTGGTTCTCAGACACGGTTGCAAACCTGCGGAAGCTGAAGGAGCTGCCTTATCACTTGCTTCACTCGGGCCGCCTGGAGGAACTGAAACAGGAGGTTCTGGGTAAGGGCTTCCTCCATCTCAGGGGACTGAGCCTGGTGACCGCACCGCGCTCCAGCCTTCTGGAGCCTGGGGAGGGTGAAAGGCAAACCTGGAAATCCTTCGTGCCTCCTAAAGCAGAGGTTCTCACAAGGGGCAATTCTACACCTAGGGGATGCCTCACAGTGTCCGCAGATAGTTTTGGTTGTCACAGCTAGGGGAGAAGGCGCTACTTGAATCTGGGGGTGGAGGCCAGGGATGCTGCTCAATGCCCTATAGTGCACAGGACACCCCACCACAGAGAATAATCTAGCTTCAAATGTTGTTAGCGCACAGGGTGAAAACCCCTGCCTTATCATGAGAGACCCTATCTGTCTGTCTGTCTGTCTATTTGTCAATCCATCCATCCATCTATCCATCCATCCATCCATCCATCCATCCATCCATCCATCCATCCATCCATCCATTTATCCACCCATCTTTCTGTCCATCCATCCATCCATTCATCCATTCATCTACGCATCCATCTAACCTTCCAACCATCCAGCCAGCCATCTGTTTATTCGCCCATGCTTTTGTCTGTCCATTCATCCACCTATCCATCCATTCATTTGTTTATCCACCCATCTTCTGTCTGTCCATCCATCCATCCATCCATCCACTCATCCATCTATCTATCCATCTAACTATCAATTTATCCACCTATCCATCCATCTATCCATCTAACTATCTATTTATCCACCCATCCATCTATGATCTCCTTATTGAGCCGTGAGCTGATTCTAACCATCCATCCATCCATCCATCCATCCATCCATCCATCCATCCACTCATCCTTCTCTCTGTCCATCCATCCATCCATCATTCTATCCTTCTTTCCATCCACCCATCTATATGTCCATTATCTATTCATTCATCTACCTTTCTGGTCATCCATCCATCCATCCATCCATCCATCCATCCATCCACCCGTTATTCTATCCATCCACCCACCTATCTTTCTGTTTGTCCATCCATGCATCAATCCACCCAACTATCTATCTATCTATCTATCTATCTATCTATCTATCTATCTATCTATCTATTCACCCATCCCTCTGATCCTCAACCAGAAGAGATTCTGCCCTCCCAGGGGACACTTGACAATGTCTGCAGACATGTTCGATTGTCACACTTGGGGTGGGAGTGCTACTGGTATCTGGTGGGTGGAGGCCAGGGATGCTGCTTTACAACCCACAGTGCATAGTTCAGCCCCTTACCGCAGAGAATGATCCTGCCCCATGGTCACTACTGCTGAGCCTGAGATGCCCTGGAGGAAATGGAGAGATGATTCTCCACCTCCCAGGATGAACTGGAGGGAGGTAGGCACTTCCCACATCCTCCCCTCTTCTCTCCCTCAGGTAGCATGAGCTGGATCTCCTGCCGGGGCATCTCTGGGGGCATCGAAGACCTGCTGGACGACTTTGACCTGTGTGCCCCTCACCTGGACTCCCCTGAGGTTGGCCTGGTCCGTGAAGCCCTCCAGCTCTGCCGCCCTGCTGTGGAACTCCGAGGCATGGGTGAGTCCAGATGGCCTGGACAGGAGTGACCAGGACGGGCACTGACTTCTAGAAACACGCTCTCCTCATTGAGTCATGAGCTGGATTTTCATCAACCCTCATACCTTTCCTGTCTAAACATGTGAATTTTTCCCCAGCACTGCTTCTATAATTTTTTTTTTTGACACGTGGTATCGCTGTGTCACCCAGGCTGGAGTGCAGTGGTGCAATCATAGCTTACTGTAGCCTCAAACTCCTGGGTTCAAATGATCCTCCCACCTCAGCCTCCTGAGTAGCTAGGACCACAGGTCCACAGGTATGCACCACTGTGCCTTGCTAATTTTTCTATTTTTCGTAGAGATGGGGTCTTACTGTGTTGCCCAGGCTAGTCTCAAACTCCTGGGCTCAAATGATCTTCTTGCCTCAGCCTTCCAGAGTGCTAGCTTTATAGACATGAGCCACAGAGCCTGGCCTAGAATTTTAAATTGAGCCTGGGAGAACTTTGGAATGAATACTACCAAAGCAGTGCCCATCCTGTCACCCTGGACTTTTCTTTAGAAAGTGCCAGGTAGGGCCAGGCGCAGTGGCTAACACCTGTAATCCCAGCACTTTGGGAAGCCGAGGCAGGCACATCACAAGGTCAGGAGTTGGAGACCAGCTTGGTCAATATAGTGAAACCCTGTCTTTACTAAAAATACAAAATTAGCAGGGCGTGGTGGCGGGCACCTATCATCCCAGCTACTTGGGAGGTTGAAGCAAGAGAATCGCTGGAACCCAGGAGGCGGAGGTTACAGTGAGCTGAGATCGTGCCACTGCACTCCAGCCTGGGTGACAGAGTGAGACTCCGTCAAAAAAAAAAAAGAAAGAAAGAAAAGAAAGAAAGAAAGAAAGAAAGAAAGAAAGAAAGAAAGAAAGAAAGAAAGAAAGAAAGAAAGAAAGAAAGAAAGAGAAGGAAGGAAGGAAGAAAGAAAAGAAAGTGCCAGATAGGAACTATTTCAAGAAAACTCTAGGAAATTATGTTGGTACATATATGATAAAAGAGAAAACAAAGTTCCCACATATTTTTTATTGATGAAATTCAAAATATAATAATAACTGAGTGCAAAACTTAGGGTTTAAAGTTGGTTTTCACTATTATCTGGTCTATTGAAAACACATGGCTGTAAAAATTATTCTTAGGCTGAGCATGATGGCTTACGCCTATAGTCCCAGCTACTTGGGAAGGTGAGGTGGGAGGATCACTTGAGCCTGGGAGGTTAAGGCTGCAGTAAACTGTGATTACTCCCCTGGGTGACAGAGCGAGACCCTGTCTCAAAATAAACAAACCAAAAAAAAAAAAAAAAAAGAAAAACCTATTCCTAGCTCCCAGATGACTTGGGCGGGGTCTGGCCCTCAGATTGCAATTTGCTACTCCCTGTCCTAGAGCTTGAAGAATCTCTCCAAGTCTTCAGACGCTCTGGCCATGAAAATGTTCTGTTTGGTTTTGTTTTAATTATAGCAAAATACGTGTCTTAACCATTTTTTTTTTCTTGAGACAGGATCTCACTTCATTGCCCAGGCTAGAGCACAGTGGCATGATCTCAGCTCACTGCAACCTCCTTCTATCAGGCTCAAGCGATCCTCCCACCTCAGCCTCCTGAGTAGCTGGGACTACAGACATGCACCATCATGCCCGGCTAATTTTTATATATTTTGTAGAGACGGGATTTTGTCATGTTTCGTAGGCAGGTCTTGAGCTCCTAGACTCAGGCAATCCTCCTGCCTCAGCCTCCTAAAGTACTGGGATGACAGGCATGAACCACTGTGCCTGACAAGATTAAATATATTAATAATGTGCAGCTATCACCACGATTCATCTCCAGAATTTGTTAATCTTCCTAAAGTGAAACTCTGTCTTCATTAAACACTCACTCCCTGTACTAACCCATCTTCACCCTGCTGTAAAGAAACATCCAAGACTGGGTAATTTACAAAAGAAAGAGGTTTAATTGACTCACAGTTCTGCATGGCTGGGAAGGTCTCAGGAAACTTACAATCGTGGCAGAAGGGAAAGAGGTGTGTCTTACAGGGCAGCAGGCGGGAGTGAGGGAGCAAAGGCAGGGAAAATTGCCTTATAAAACCATTGGATGGCCAGATGTAGTGGCTCACACCTATAATTCCAGCACTTTGGGAGGCTGAGGCAGGCAGATCACTTGAGGTCAGGAGTTTGAGACCAGCCTGGCCAGCATGGTGAAACCCCATCTCTACTAAAAATATAAAAATTTGTCAGGTGTGGTGGCACACACCTGTAGTTCCAGCTACTTGAGAGGCTGAAGTGGGAAAATTGCTTGAACACGGGAGGCAGAGGTTGCAGTGAGCCAAGAGCACTCCAGCCTGGGTGACAGAATGAGACTGTCTCCAATAAAACCCAAAAACCCATCAGATCTCATGAAAACTCACTGTCATGAGAACAGCATGGGGGAAACCATCCCCATGATCCAATCACCTCCTATCTGGTCCCTCCCTCAACATGTGGGGATTATGGGGATTACAATTCAAGATGAGATTTGGGTGGGGACACAGCCAAACCATATCACTCCCCATTCTCCCTTTACCCCAGTCCCTGGCAACCACCGTGCTATTTTCTGTCTCTATAAATATGACTGCTTTAGGTATTTCATATAAATGGTATTTTACAGTATTTGTCCTTTACTCTCTGACTTCTCTTACTGAGCACAATGTCCTCAAGTTTCATTCACATTGTAACATATGTCAGAATTTCCTTCTTTTTTTTCTTTTTTTTTTGCACAACAGAGTCTCACTCTGTCACCCAGGCTGGAGTGCAGTGGCACAATCTCAGCTCACTGCAACCTCCACCTCCTGGGTTGTTCATGCGGTTGTCCTGCCTCAGCCTCCAGAGTAGCTGGGATTACAGGCGTGTGCTACCACACGCAGCTAATTTTTGTATTTTTTAGTAGAGATGGGGTTTTGCTCTGCTAGCCAGGCTGGTCTCGAACTCCTGACCTCACATGATCTGCCCACCTTGGCCTCCCAAAGTGCTGGGATTACAGGCATGAGCTACCATGCCTGGCTAAGAATTTCCTTCCTTTTTAAGGCTGAATAATATTGCATTGTATGAATATGCTACATTTTGTTTATCCATTCATCTGTCTGTGGACATTTATTTGTGTGTTTCTACTTTTGGCTGTCATGAAAAGGAATCACTAGATCACATGGCAATTTTGTGTTTAACTTTTTGAGGAACCACCACTTCATTTTCCACAACAGCTGCACCATTTTACAATCAAACTATGGGAGACAATAAATAATATCTTTTTATCTACCCTTTTATGTTCAGTGATAGGGGCCTGTGAATTAAACTAACAAAAGACATCTTTACAGTAGAAAGGGCTCACATGTTTTAATTTTATATGCACAGAAGTTTCACAGAAGATAAGTGAAAACTCAGAGGAGTGTTTAGACCTGGGGCCTTAAATACCATGTTAACAAAGGGCAATAAATTGTGAGGTGAGTTCACAAAGGAAGGGAGAGTATTCAAGATGTTTAAGTCTCTGTATCCAAAGTGCTTCCCCATGGATGTGAGTAGCATGTTTAAAAGGATGACCAGTGGCCTGTAATTCTCATGCAGGCTTCTAATCCTGGCTCTGCAAAGCATCCTTGAACTGTCTGCTTCTCTATATTCTCCTGGCCATCAGCCCAGAAGTGGCAGCACCACTGCTTCTCTTTATTCTCCTGGCCATCAGCCCAGAAGTGGCAGCAGAAGTGGCAGAGACCTGATGGTTTTATAAGGGGCTTCCCTCTTCCCTCAGCTCTCATTCTTCTCTCTCCTCCTGCCTTGTGAAGAAGGGCATGTTTGCTTCCCCTTCCACCATGATTGTAAGTTTCCTGAGGCCTCCCCAGCCCTGCAGAACTGTAGGTCAATTAAACCTGTTTCCTTTATAAATTACCCAGTTTTGGGTATGTCTTTATTAGCAGCACGAGAACGGACTAATACACACATAGACCAGTCATGGTCAAGACCACAAATTTTGAGCTCTACTGTGTCGATTGAAATCTTGGTGCTGCCACTTCTGGCAGTGTGACCTTGCAGACCCTTTACCATCCCTCCCCCTGCCCCACAGCCCTCAGTTTTCGCATCTGCAAAATAGGGATGCTGAGTGACCATCCCACCTAGGGCTGCTAGGAAGAGTATGTACATCAATTCACACAGAACCTCCACTCGTGATGCCATCTAAGGTCCTGTTACTGTCACATAATAGCACTGTTGACATGAACAGCCTTGGATGGGCTATTTCTGCCCTGAAACCCTATTTGTGTCATCTGCAAAATGTGCGATTGAACTAAAATGTGTCCAGAACTCCACCCAATATGAAGATGATGGTGCCTGTAATCATGTATGCCTTTCTTATACATTCACACAATCCCTACTGATTACCTGCCACTACCCTAGCTCCCACTGGGACCTAAACATAGTTAATGTTTGTCTCAGCCTTTAAGAGAGGGAGATGGGGCCGAGTGCGGGGGTTCACGCTTCTAGTCCCAGCATTTTGGGAGGCCCAGACAGAAGGATTGCTAGAGGGCAGGAGTTCAAGACCAACCTGGGCAACATAGCGAGACCCTATCTCTATAAAAAAATTAACTAGTTAAAAATAGATAAATAGATGGCTGGGCACAGTGGCTCACGCCTGTAACCCCAACACTTTGGGAAGCTGAGGCAGGCAGATTACTTGAGGCCAGGAGTTTGAAACCAGCCTGGGTGACGGTGAAACCCCATCTCTACTAAAAATACAAAAATTAGCCAGGTGTGGTGGTGCATGCCTGTAATCCCAGCTTCTTGGGAGGCTGAGGCACGAGAATTGCTTGAACCCAGGAGGCAGATGTTGTGGTGAGCCGAGATCGCGCCACTGCACTCCAACTTGCACAACATAGCAAAACTCTGTCTCAAAATACACAAATAAATAAAGAGAAGGAGATGGAACAGCATACCAAACAACTGGAATTTAAGGCAACCGGAAAGAAAAATAATGCAAGAGGAGCTCGCCAGGAGTTGTAAATCTTGATGGAGCAACTTCCCAGGAAAACAGCCTTGGGCATGACTTCCCAGTTTAAGGAAGATTTAAAAGCCCAGATCTCTCAGCACGTTCCTTGCAAAGCCCCTTGATTGACAACCTGTGGCAACTCCAGCACCAAGGAGGATTAGTAGGAACAAATGTTATCACCAGAGGGCGCTGCTGGACAACCATGTGCTCTCCGTACATCCAAGCTGGGAAATGGGGAACATTCGACATCACATCCTAAATGATCCAACGCGATCACGAGTCCTTTTTTTTTTTGAGAAGGGGTCTCGCTCTGTCACCCAACCTCTGCCTCCCGGGTTCCAGCGACTCTCCTGTCTCAGCCTCCCGAGTAGCTGGGATTACAGGCCCGTGCCACTATGCCCGGCTAATTTTTCTTCATAGCCCATATTTTACAGAACAGTTTTAGGTTCACAGCAAAATTGAGTGAAAGGTGCAAAGATTTCCAATATATCCCTCCTCTGATCCTGCTTTTATTGAAAAGATTGGGTCTGAGCACAGTGGCTCACACGTATAATTCCAGAGCTTTGAGGGGTCAAGGAAGGAGGATACCTTGAGCCCAGGAGTTTGAGACCAACCTGGGCTACATAACGAGACCCCGTCTCTACAAAAAACAAAAAACTAACCAGGCGTGGTGATGTGCACCTGCATTTCCAGCTACCCAAGAGGCTGTGGCTGGAAGATCGCTTGAGCCCAGGAGTTTGAGGCTGCAGTGAGCTGTGATCGTGCCACTGCACTCCAGCCTGGGTGACAGAGCAAGACCCTGTCTCTAAAAAAATAAATAACTGGGCACGGTGGCTCACGCCTGTAATCCCAGCACTTTAGGCAGCCGAGGCGGATGGATCACTTGAGATCAGGAGCTCAAGACCAGCCCAGCCAACATGGTGAAACCCCGTTTCAACTAAACACACAAAAATTAGCTGGGTGTGATGGCAGGAGCCTGTAATCCCAGCTATTCGGGAGGCTGAGGCAGGAGAATCGCTTGAACCTGGGAGGTGGAGGTTGCAGTAAGCCAAGATTGCGCCATTGCACTCCAGACTGGGTGACAGGCTGAAACTCCATCTCAAAAATAACTAAAATAAAATAAAATAAACAAATAAATTAGCTGAGCATGGTGGCACATGCCTGTAGTCCCTAGTATTTGGGAGGCTGAGATGGGAGGATTGCTTGAGCCCAGAAGTTTGAGGCTGCAGTGAGCTTTGATCATGCCACTGCACTCCAGCCGGGACAACAGAGTATGATAAAAGAGGAAGGAAGAAAGGAAGGGAGGGAGGGAGAGAAGGAGGGAGGCAGGAAGGAAAGGGAAGGGAAGCATTCTAGGCCACACGGGCAAAGGCTGGAGACTGGAAACAGCTGGGTGCAATTGAAGCAAGGTAAGTGTGTCTGGAGAGCAGAGAAGGAGACAGGAGAGGACAGCAGAGGCCAGTAGCTGAGGTATTGTGTCTTTTCTTTTGTCCTGGAGCCCCTGCAGGGAGTGGAGACTCAATTGGCAGGAGGGTACGGGGAGCTCAATCCAGGCAACTTAGTCTACATCCCTTTGTTGCAGAGAGGAGCCTCCTGTACACAGAACTGCTGGCCAGACTCCATTTCTTCACCACCTCACATCCAGCACTGGTGGGACAGCTATGCCAACAGGCCCAGAGCTGGTTCCGGTTATGCGCACACCCTGTGCTGGTGCCCCTCGGAGGATTCCTCCAGCCCCCGGGAGGACCCCTCCGGGCAACCCTCAGCGGTTGTCACAAAGGTGAGTCTCCCTAGCGTACTGAAAATCCCAGCAAGCACCTGCTTGCTTGGGGGCAGTGAATGCTGCGTGTTTGAAGTTGTCCTCTGGGACTCCCTTGTGCTAGTCGGGAGGCCCCAAGTGTGCCATCAGAGCCTGCCCCTGCTGTCTCATGCCGAATCGACTCTCTCTGCCCCCTGCCAAGGGACTGCAGATGTCTCATATAAATTCTGCTAATAAGCCCCATGCTAGGGGATGCCTCTAAGCTTCCCATCTCCAAGGGATTGGTGCCCATCTGACCGTTTTGGCTATTTACAAGCTCATGCTAATAAGTCTGAAAGCTAGGAACTGATGCCTGACAGGCCCCTGAGAAGCTGACGGAACTGTAAGCAGCCTTTGGAATCCCAGAATGTAAGGGAGAGAAGAGGATTTAGATTTTGCCATCCATTTGTCATTCATTTTTTTCTTCCTTCCTTTCATCAATCCATCCATTTATTCACCTTCCTACTCTTCCATCCAATTACCCTCCCATCCATTCATTCATCTATCTACCTCCCACCCTTCCATTCATCAATCCATCCATCCACCACCCTCCCACCCACCCATCCATTCATCCATCCATCTATCCATCCATTCATCTATTAATTCACTTTCCTACTCTTCCATCCAATTACCCTCCCATCCATTCATCCATTTACACTCCCACCCTTCCATTCATCTATCCATCCATCCATCAACCACCCTCCCACCCACCCATCCATTCATCCACTCATCTTCTCTGCCACCCTTCCATCCATCTACTGCCACCTTCATCCATCCATCCATCCATCCATCCATCCATCCATCCACCTTCCTACTCTTCCATCCAATTACCCTCCCATCCATTCATTCATCTATCTACCTCCCACCCTTCCATTCATCAATCCATCCATCCACCACCCTCCCACCCACCCATCCATTCATCCATCTATTCATCTATTAATTCACCTTCCTACTCTTCCATCCGATTACCCTCCCATCCATTCATCCATCTATTTACACTCCCACCCTTCCATTTATCTATCCATCCGTCCATCCATCAACCACCCTCCCACCCACCCATCCATTCATCCACTCATCTTCTCTGCCACTCTTCCATCCATCTACTGCCACCCTCATCCATCCATCCAACAATCCATCCATCCATTCATCTTCCCACTCTCCCATCCATCTACCCTCCCACTCTTCCATCCATCTATCCATCCATTCACTCATCCACCCACCCATTCATACATCATTTGTCTATTCATCCAATCATCTACCCACCCTTCCATTTATCCATCGATTCATTTATCAAACCACCTTCCTCTCCATCCATCCATCCATCCATCCATCCATCCATCCATCCATCCATCCATCTATCTATCCATCCACCCTCCCACCCATCCACCCATCCATCTACCCACCCTGACACCCTTTCATCCATCTATCCTCCATCTACAAATCCATCTACCCTCCCACTTTTTCATCCGTCTGCTCTTCCACTGTTCCATCCATCCACCCATCCACCCACCCATCTTTCGTCCATCTATCCTCCATCTATCCATCTACCCTACCACTGTTTCATTTATCTAGCCCCATTCATCCATCCACCCATCCATTATTCATCCATTCATCCAATCATTTACCCACCCTTTCATTCATCTATACATCCATCCATCCATTCATCAAACCACCTTCTTATCCTTTCATCCATCCATCCACTCACCCATCCATCCACTCACCCACCTATGCACCTTTCCTTCCATCCATCCACTCACTCATCCATTCGTCCATTCATCCATTCATTCATCCTTCAACCCTTTCTTTCTTCCTTCCTTCCTCTCATCTATCCACTCATCAGTCATCCACCCCTCTACTCACTTATCCTTCCATTTTCTTCATCTGATCATCTTCCATTCACTCACTTACCTCTCCACCCATCCACACACTCGGCCATTCATCAGCTTTCTCACTTCAATTTCATCTAGAAACTGATTCCTCCATCTACCCATCTACCTGCCCATCCCTTCACCCACTCACTCATCCAGCTAGCCACCTGTCTACCCACTCGTTGACCTCCATTCACCCATCTATTTATCTGCCCACCCACAATCTCTCACATTGATTGTGAGACCACTGAATTCACTTGTGGTTCAAATGTCAGAGCTCTCACTGTGCCAAATGACCTGGTAGTGAGAGCTGAACTCCCCAGGCATATTATTTTCAAAATAGAAATGCTAAGAGACACTAAGTACAGTGCATGGAGGAATTGATTTAGGGGTAGCCACTAGAATGCTGTGTTGAGGAGGATTCTGAGACTGAAGTTGGCATAGTGGGAAAGAGTGTATTTGTTAGGATATAGACTCAGAAGTTGTAAAAAAAAAAAATAGCCAAAATATCAGTGGCTTAAATAAAATAGGAGTTTAATTCTCTCTTATGAAATAGTTCAAGCAAAAGCAGAGGTAAAAGGGAGTCCTTAGGGTGTCTGGCACCCATACGCCTTCAATCTGGTTGCTCTGCCATTTTCAGTGTAGGGCTGTCCTCATTGGCCCAAGATGGCTGCTCCAGCTCCTACCATCAAGATGGCATTGCAGCCAGTGGGAATAGGAGAAGCAGATGGCAGGCCTCTTCATTTTAAGGGCATGACCTAGAAGCAGAACTAAATATTTCTATTCCTGTCACATTGGCAAGAACTTGGATATCTCCAACTGTAAGGAAGCCTAGGAAATATGGTCTTTTCTTTTTTTCTTTCTTTCTTTTTTTTTGGCGATGGAGTTTTGCTCTTATCGCCCAGGCTGGAGTGCAGTGGCGCAATCTTGGCTCACTGCACCTCTGCTTCCCGGGTTCAAGCCATTCTCCTGCCTCAGCCTCCCAAGTAGCTGGGATTACAGGCACATGCCACCACACCCAGATAATTTTTGGTAGAGACCGGGTTTCACCATGTTGGCCAGGCTGGTCTCAAACTCCTGACCTCAGGTGATCCACCCACCTTGGCCTCCCAAAGTGCTGGGATTACAGGGGTCAGCCACTGTGCTCAGCTAGGGAAATATGGTCTTTGTGCGGATAACCATGTACTCAGCTAAAACCTATGAGCTTTTGGGTTTTATTACTAACAGTGAGATTATAGAATGGCTATGGAGGCACAAATCACACACAGTGCTATAATTGAATAATGATGTCTGTTATGGCACAGGCATAGGAAGTTACAGCTTAGAGTGACATTATTGTCATCTCTGGGGCAGGGAAATGTTCTGTGTTTCAGATCCACTGTGCCCCATTCTACATCCTCTAGTCCTGTTAAAGTTGAGAAAGTTCTTACCCGTGTGGGCTTCAGTTTGTTCATTTTTAAAATGAAAAGTATGACTGGGTATGGTGGCTCACGCCTGTAATCCCAGCACTTTGGGAGGCTGAGGCAGGTGGATCACGAGGTCAGGAGTTCAAGACCAGACTGGCCAACATGATAAAACCCTGTCTCTACTAAGAATACAAAAATTAGCCGAGTGTGGTGGTGGGCGCCTGTAATCCCAGTTACTCGGGAGGCTGAGGCAGGAGAATCGCTTGAAACTGGAAGGTGGAGGTTGAAGTGAGCGGAGATCGTGCCACTGCACTCCAGCCTGGGCAAAAGAGCAAAACTCCGTCTCAAAAAAAAAAAAAAAAGAAAAATGAAAAGTATGAGTTAATATTTCCAAGGTCACACAATGAGTGCATGACAAGAAAAAAAGTAAAAGAGGCTGGGAACAGTGATTTATGCCTGTAATCCCAGCTCTTTGGGAGGCCAAGGCAAGAGGATCTCTTGGGCCCAGATGCTCAAGACCAGCCTGGGCAACATAAGGAAACCCTGTCTCTACAAAAAGTTAAAAAAACAAACAAAAAAAAAAGCTGGTCATAGTGGCATGTGCCTATAGTCCCAGCTACTCAGGAGGCTAAGATGGGAGAATGGCTTGAGCACAAGGGTTCAAGGCTGCAGTGAGCTATGATTGTGGCAGTGCACTCCAGCCTGGGTGACAGAGTGAGACCCTATCTGAAAAAAAAAAAAAAAAAAAAGAAGAAGGGAAGGGAAGGAGAGTAGGGAGGGGAAGGGAGGGAAAGGCGAGGGAAGAGGGATGGAACTGGAGGGACGAAAAAGGGGAGGGAAGAGGGAAGGGAAGGGGAAAGGGGAAGAAAGGGAACGGGAGGGAAAGGGAGGGAAGGGAAGGGAAGGGAAGGGAAGGGGAGGGGAAAGAGGAGGGAAGGGGAGGGGAGGGAAAGGGAGGGGAGAGAAGAGGAGGAAAGGGGAGGGGAAAGAGGAGGAAAAGGGAGGGGAAAGAGGAGGGAAGGGAAGGGGAGGAAAGAGGAAGGGAAAGGGGAAGGGGATGGGAGGGGAGGGAAGAGGAGGGAAAGGGAAGGGAAAAGGGAGGAAAGGGAAGGGGAGGGGAGGGGCGGGAAAGGGAAGGGAGTGAAGAGGGAGGGAAGGGAGTGAAGAGGGAGAGAAGGGGAGGGGAAAGGGGAGGGGAAAGGGGAGGGGAAAGGGGTAGGGAAAGGGGAGGGGAGGGGAAAGAGGAAGGAAGGAGAAAGGGGAGGGAAGGGAAGGGAAGGGGAAGGAAAGGAAGGAGAGAGGAGGGAAGGGAAGGAGAGAGGAGGGAAGGGAAGGAGAGAGGAGGGAAGGGAAGGAGAGGGGAGGGAATGGGAGGGGAGGGAAGAGGAGGGAAGGGGAAGGAAAAGGGGAGGAAAGGGAAGGGGAGGGGAGGAAAGGGAAGGGGAGGGGAGGGGAGGAAAGGGAAGGGGAGGGGAGGGAAAAGGAGAGGAGGGAAGAGGGAGAGAAGGGAAGGGGAAGGAAAGGGAGGGGGAAGGGGAGGGAAGGGAAGGGAAGGGGGAAGAGGAGGGGAGGGGAAAGAGGAGGGAAAGAGAAAGGGGAAGAGAAGGAAGCGAAGATGAGGGAAGGGAAAGGGAGGGAAGGGGAGGAAAGGGGAGGGAAAGAGAGGAAAGGGGAGGAAAGGGAAAGGGAGGGAAGGAGAGGAGAAGAAAGAAAAGAAAACAAATCCCATCTCCTCACTCTCTGTCCCAGTGAGGTGGAAACAAAATTCTGTATTCTCAGAGCTTGACTGGCTCTGATTCAACACCACCTCTCAACCGTTTTACACATGGGGGAGAGGCACAGAGAAGGAAAAGGACTTCCTTTCTTTACTCCAGGACATTCAGAAAGTTCAGTTTCTTAATGTCTAGGCCCACATTTTCTACAATGTATCTTGGCCCTTCTCTCTCTCCAGTGATATTTTAATCAAACTCCACCAGGCAGAGAGCTTTGGGGTGTGTTGGCCCAATTCATTGGCAAATATATATATTTTTTTCTTTAGGACATCGGCCTTTGCTTTTCTACACCGGTTGAACTCAGAGATGTCAAAAACAGAATCCTCATTCTCAGCCAATGTGATTTCTTTCTTTTCTTTTCTTTTCCTCTATTTTCTTTCTTTCTTTTTTTTTTTTTTTTTTTTTTTTTTTTTGAGACGGAGTCTCGCTGTGTCTCCCAGGCTGGAGTGCAGTGGCGTGATCTCGGCTCACTGCAAGCTCCGCCTCCCGGGTTCACGCCATTCTCCCGCCTCAGCCTCCCAAGTAGCTGAGACTACAGGCGCCGCCACCACGCCCGGCTAGTTTTTTGTATTTTTAGTAGAGACGGGGTTTCATTGTGTTAGCCAGGATAGTCTCGATCTCCTGACCTCGTGATCCACCCGCCTCGGCCTCCCAAAGTGCTGGGATTACAGGCTTGAGCCACCACGCCTGGCCTATTTTCTTTCTTTCTTTCTTTCTTTCTTTCTTTCTT
Organism: Macaca fascicularis; assembly: GCF_037993035.2. Classification (NCBI taxonomy): domain Eukaryota; kingdom Metazoa; phylum Chordata; class Mammalia; order Primates; family Cercopithecidae; genus Macaca; species Macaca fascicularis. The sequence goes on from NC_088393.1 coordinate 17,105,250, forward strand.
TCTTTCTTTCTTTCTTTCTTTCTTTCTCTCTCTCTCTTTCTGTTTTCTTTCTTTCTCTCTTTCTTTCTTTCTCTCTCTCTCTCTTTCTTTCTTTCTTTCTTTCTTTCTTTCTTTCTTTCTTTCTTTCTTTCTTTCTTTTTTGTTGTTGTTGAGACAGAGTCTCCCTCTCTCACTCAGGTTGGAGTGCAGTGGTGTGATCTCAGCTCACTGCAACCTCCACCTCCTGGGTTCAAGCCATTCTCCTGCCTCAGCCTTCTGAGTAGTTGGGATTACAGGTATGCTCCAGTATGCCTGGCTAATTTTTATGTTTTTAGTAGAGACTGGGTTTCTCCATGTTGAACATGCTGCTCTTGAACTCCTGACCTCAAGCAATCCACCCACTTCGGCCTCCCAAAGTGCTGGGATTAGAGGCACGAGCCACCGTGCCCAGCCACAGCCAATGTAATTTCGTTTCTGAGTTTTCTTCAACTAAGGCAGCGTTTCTCAGCCATGGCATTGCTGACTTCTGGGGCTCAATCTTTCTCTGGGATGGAGCTGTTATGCATTATTGGGTATTGAGCAGCATCCCTGGCCTCCACCCACCAGATGGCGGTAGTGTCCTTGAACATCCTTGTCCCCAGTTGTGGCACCTCAAGATGTCTCCGGACACCGATGTGTGTCCCCTGGGTGAGCACTGCCAGACTAGACAGACACTTATGACCACACTGTGATTCAGTCCCCTTTCTGAAGTGAATGTCACAGCCCAGAGTGTGAATCTGTGTATCTGAGTCTGTGAATCTCTAATCCTTGCTGTGTAGCTTTGGGCAAGGGACCAAATCTGTCCGTGCTTCAGTTGTCTTATCTGTGAAGTGGGGGGCTCATTAGAGGACCCCATAGCTGAATACTTGGACACGGGAACTGAGATCACTGCTGTTGCCTCTGTGTGGCTGCAGGCATCACCGCCATGGCATGGGGTGTGGAGGAGAAGCTGCTGGTGATTGGCACCCAGGATGGCATCATCGCTGTGTGGGACATGGAAGAGCAGCATGTGATCCACATGCTAACGGGACACACAGGTGAGACTCGGGAAATGGGGTTTGTCGTCAGCTTCCATAGTGAACAGTCAGTTCTCAGAGCCCCTTCCCCACAGATTCACTTCTCTGTATTGAAACCCTGGCCTTTGTTCCTGCATCACGTAGCTATAGCTGCATAACAAACCATCCCAAAACACAGTAGTTTCAAAGAAGCCATTTCTTTTTCTTTTTAAATATGGGATCTCACTGTATTGCCCAGGCTGGAGTGCAGTGGTGTGTTTATAACTCACTGCAACCTCAAACTCCTGGACCCAAGTGATCCTCCTGTCTCAGCCTCCTGAGTAGCTGAGACTACAAGCACATACCACTATACCCAGCTAATTTTTTAATGTTTGTAGAAATGGGGTCTTGGTATGTTGCCCAGGCTAGTCTGAAACTCTTGGGCTCAAGTGATCCTCCCTCCTTAGCCTACCAAGTAGTTGGGATTACAAATTTGAGCCACAGACAAGCTATTTCTTTAGCTCACTTCCTGTGCATTGGCAATGCAGGCTGGGCTCAGATGGGCAGTTTTCTGCTCTCAGCTGGACTTGCTCATGTATCTGCAGTCAGTCAGTGGATCATCTAGGAGTTGGCTGAATCTGAATGTTTTCAAATGAGGCAACTCAACTTTGCTCCATGTGGTCTCTCATCATTCAGTATCCTTCAGGTCTCTCATCCCTAGCAAAGGCAGGGTTTCAAGAAAACAAGTAGGCACTCACAGAATCTCTTAAACCTGGACTTGGAATTGGCACCTGGTCACATTTACATTCTCTTGACCAAAGGAATTCACAATAACAGTCTAGTAGGGAAATAGGCTAAATAGGCTTTCTTCCTTTTTTTCTTTTCTTTTCTTTTTTTCTTTCTTTTTTCTGACAGGGTCTTGCTCTGTTGCCCAAGCTGGAGTGCAGTGGCACAATCTCAGCTCATTGCACCCTCAGCCTCCTGGGCTCAAGCAATCCTCCCACCTCAGCCTCTTGAGTAGTTGGGACTATAGACACACACCACCACACCTGGCTAATTTTTGTATTTTTGGTAGAGACAGGGTCTCACTATGTTGCTCAGGCTGGTCTCAAGCTCCTGAGCTCAAGCAATCCTCCTGCCTTGACCTCCCAAAGCGCTGGGTTTACAGGTGTGAGTCACTACACCCGGCCTAGGCTTCATTTTTTGATGGGAGGAGCTGCAAAGTCACATTGCCACGGGTGTGGATCAGGAAGGGTGAAGAATTGTGGTCCTTTTTGCATTTGTCGACCTCAGATCCTAAGTAAGGTTGTTTATTTCTACATAATCCCTTAACAGATATGACTTATTTCTATAACCAATTGTTGAGTGTCTGCTGTGTACCAGGCCCTGTTCTAGATGCTGAAGAGAGATAGACCAGGGTCAGAACTAGGATGGAAAACTATTCATTTTTGAGGACTAATCTCAAGGGTCCTCCCTTTGGGAGAGATGATTCCCACAGTAGAGTTCATAACTAGCTCCCTCGTGCTCTCCTGCAGCTTGATGTACATAAGACCACATTGGCTAAGACTACAGTTGGCTGGGCATGGTGGCTCATCCCAGCACTTCAGGAGGCTGAGGCAGGCAGATCACTTAAGCTCAGGAGTTTGAGACCAGCTTGGGCAGCATGGCGAACCCACATCTCTACAAAAAAATGCAAAAATTAGCCAGGCATGGTGATGTACACCAGTAGTTCCAGCTACTTGGGAGGTTGGGGCATGAGATTTACTTGAGCCCAGGAGGTTGGGGCTGCAGTGAGCTGTGATTACACCACTGTACTCTAGCCTGTGAAACACAGCCAGACCCTATCTCCAAATAAATAAATAAATAAATAAATAAATAAATAAATAAATAAATAAATGAATGTAGGACTACATTTAGATCTTATTACTATTGTTTGAGGGCAAGGCTTATGTTTTATTCAACATACTCCGTGCTTATTTGTTGAATAAATAAGTTAAAATATCCCATGTGTTTAAAAAATACATTTAACAGAATCAAGCCATAGAAAATTAGCTTTAGAAAAAATCTAATCTAGCCCAGGAGCGGTGGTTCACACCTGTAATCCCAGCACTTTGGGAGGCCTAGGCGGGCGGGTCAGGAGGTCAGGAGATCGAGACCATCCTGGCTAACACGGTGAAATCTTGTCCCTACTAAAAATACAAAAAAAAAATTAGCTGGGCATGGTGGCGGGCACCTGTAGTCCCAGCTACTTGGGAGGCTGAGGCAGGAGGATGCCTTGAGCCCAGGAGTTTGAGTTCAGCTGGGGCAACAGAGTGAGATCCTGTCGTTTGGTTGTTGTTGGCTCTGTTGTCCTTCCTTCCTTCCTTCTTTCCTACCTTCCTTCCTTCCTTCCTTCCTTCCTTCCTTCCTTCCTACCTTCCTTCCTTCCTTCCTTCTTTCCTTCCTTTGTCTCTCTCTCTTTCTCTCTCTCTCTCTTTCTTTCCCTCCCTTCCCTCCCTCTCCCTCCCTCCCTCCCTCCCTTCTTTCCTTCCTTCCTTCCTTCCTTCCTTCCTTCCTTCCTTCCTTCCTTCCTCTCTCTCTCTCTCTCTCTCTCTCTTTCTTTCTTTCTTTCTTTCTTTCTTTCTTTCTTTCTTTCTTTCTTTCTTTCTTTCTTTCTTTCTTTCTTTCTTTCTTTCTTTCTTTCTTTCTTTCTTTCTTTCTTTCTCTCTTTCTTCTCTTTCTTTCTGGATCTTACTTTGTCATCCAGCCTGGAGTACAATGATGCAATCATGGTTAACTACAATCTTGACGCCCCAGGCTCAACCAATCCTCCCACCTCAGCCTGCTGAAGAGCTAGGACCACAGGTGCAAGCTAATTTTTAAAATAGTTTTTGTAGAGACTGGGTCTCACTGTGTTTCCCAGGCTGGTCTTGAATTCCTGGCATCAAGCCATCCTCCCACCTAAGCCTCCCGAAGTGCTGGGATTATAGGCATAAACCGCTGTACCTGTCTCTTAAAAATAAATTTTAGGCCGGGCGCGGTGGCTCAAGCCTGTAATCCCAGCACTTTGGGAGGCCGAGACGGGCGGATCACGAGGCCAGGAGATCGAGAGACGATCCCGGCTAACACGGTGAAACCCCGTCTCTACTAAAAAATACAAAAAAACTAGCCGGGCGAGGTGGCGGGCGCCTGTAGTCCCAGCTACTCGGGAGGCTGAGGCAGGAGAAAGGCGTAAACCCGGGAGGCGGAGCTTGCAGTGAGCTGAGATCCGGCCACTGCACTCCAGCCTGGGTGACAGAGCAAGACTCCGTCTCAAAAAAAAAAAAAAAAAAATAAAATAAATAAATAAATAAATAAATAAATTTTAAGGCTGAGCATGGTGGCTCATGCCTGTAATCCCAGCACTTTGGGAGGCTGAGGCGGGTGGATCACCTGAGATCAGGAGTTCGAGACCAGCCTGGCCAACATGGCGAAACCCCATCTCTACTAAAAGTACAAAAATTAGCCAGGCATGGTGGTGCACACCTGTAGTCCTAGCTACCTGGGAGACTGATGCAGGAAGATTGCTTGAACCTGGGAGATGGAGGTTGCTGTGAGCCGAGATCACGCCACTACACCGCAGCCTTGGTGACAGTGAGACTCTGTCTCAAAAAGAAAAAAAAGGCTGGGCACGGTGGTTCATGCCTGTAATCCCAGCACTTTGGGAGGCTGAGGCAGGCGGATCATGAGGTCAGGAGCTCGAGACCATCCTGACTAACAAGGTGAAACCCCATCTCTACTAAAAATACAAAAAATTAGCCGGGTGTGGTGGCAAGCACCTGTGGTCCCAGTTACTTGGGAGGCTGAGGCAGGAGAATGGCGGTGAACCCGGGAGATGGAGCTTGCCGTGAGTCGAGACTGCGCCACTGCACTCCAGCCTGGGCGACAGAGCGAGACTCCATCTCGAAAAAAAAAAAAAAAAAAGAACGAAAGAAAGAAAGAAAAATTAACTATACAGGAGCACCTGTAGTCCCAGGCTGAGGCTGAGGCAGGAGGATCACTTGAGCCTGGGAGAGCGAGGCTACAGTGGGCTGTGATTGCGTTACTATGCTCCAGCTGGGGTAACACAGCCAGACCCCTATCTCTAAAAATAATAACAATGTTAACAATAATAATAAAGTATACAGGAGGATAAGCATAGGCTATATGCAAATACTGCACTATTTCATATAAGGCACTGAAGCGTCTGTGGATTTTGGTATCCGCAGGGGTGAAGGAAGGGCAGGGAAGAGGAAAGATCCTCCCAGGTACAGGAAGCAGCAAGGGCAAAGGTCCTGAGAGGGGAATGAGGTGGGCGGGTCTATAGAACAGCAAGGAAATCATGAGACTGGAGCTCCAGAGATTGTGTCAAATAAAAAGGAGCAGTCGGCTGGGCGCGGTGGCTCACACCTGTAATCCCAGCACTTTGGGAGGCCAAGGCGGGTAGATCACGCGGTCAAGAGATTGAGACCATCCTGGCCAACACGGTGAAACGCTGTCTCTACTAAAAATACAAAAATTAGCCAGGCATGGCGGCGTGAGCCTGTAGTCCCAGCTACTAGGGAGGCTGAGGCAGGATAATCGCTTAAACCCGGGGGGCAGAGGTTACAGTGAGCCGAGATTGCACCACTGCACTCCAGCCTGGACGACAGCGCGAGACTCCGTCTCAAAAAGCAAAATAAAACAAAACAACAACAACAACAAAAAGGGGCAGTCACCAGAGGCCACATGGTGTGTGACTTCCATGGATATGAAATGTCCAGAACAGACTAATCCACAGAGACGGGAGGCAGACTAGTGGTTGCCAGGGGTCAGGGGAGGGGAGTGGGGAGTGACTGCTGATAGGGACAGGGTCTCCTGGGGGGTTGCGAATGTTCTGGAACTAGATAGAGTGAGGGTTGCACAACACTGTGAATGTGCTAAATGCCACTGGATTGTTTGCTTTAAAATGATTAATGTGAGGCCGGGCGCGGTGGCTCAAGCCTGTAATCCCAGCACTTTGGGAGGCCGAGGCGGGCGGATCACAAGGTCAGGAGATCGAGACCACAGTGAAACCCCGTCTCTACTAAAAATACAAAAAATTAGCCGGGCGCGGTGGCGGGCGCCTGTAGTCCCAGCTACTCAGGAGGCTGAGGCAGGAGAATGGCGTGAACCCAGGAGGCGGAGCTTGCAGTGAGCCGAGATCGCGCCACTGCACTCCAGCCTGGGCAACAGCGTGAGACTCCGTCTCAAAAAAAAAAAAAAAAAAAAAAAATGATTAATGTGATAGGCCAGGCGCAGTGGCTCACGCCTGTAATCCCAGCAGTTTGGGAGGCTGAGGTGGGCGCATCACTTGAGGTCAGAAGTTCAAGATCAGCCTGGACAACATGGTGAAACCCCATCTCTACTAAAAATACAAAATTAGCTGGGCGTGGTGGTGCATGTCTGTAGTTCCAGCTACTCAGGAGGCTGAGGCAGGAGAATCGCTTGAACCCCAAAGTGGGAGGTTGCAGTGAGCTGAGATTGCGTCACTGCACTCCAGCCTGGGCGACAGAGTGAGACTCTGTCTCAAAATAAATAAATAAATTAATTAATTAATTAATTAAAAATTAATGTGATAAAGAAAAAAGAGGATGACTGTTTTTTGAGATTATGAAAGTGTTCTGAACAGTCTGGGGCGATGGTTACACAGCTCTGTGAACACACTAAAAACCACTGAATTGTATAATTCTAGATTGAATGGGCAAATTTTGTGGTTGTAAATTGTCTATCCATAAAGATGTCAAGGATATTTTATCATTTCAATCGAACTATGTACCATGTTTATAAATATATATATATACTTACATATACACATATATTTATTTTTGTGTATGTAGTATATGTATATATTTATGCTTTATCTATATAAAACATAATATATATGTGTGTATAAAACACAAATATATACATACATAAAAGTATAGATATATACATATATATACAAAAATATATACCTAAGTATATAAATATATACTATATATATTTTTTTTCGGTTTTCCCATAAACATTCTTTTGTGTCCACTGACTCTTTTTTTTTATTTTTATTTTTGAAATAGAGTCTCACTCTGTCTCCCACCAGAGTGCAATGGCATGATCCCGGCTCCCTGCAACCTCCGCTTCCCAGGTTTAAGCAATCTTCCTGCTTCAGCCTCCCAAGTGGCTGAGATTATAGGCGCCTGCCACCACGCCCGGCTAATTTTTGTATTTTGAGTAGAGATAAGGTTTTGCCATGTTGGCCAGGCTAGTCTTGAACCCCTGACCTCAACTGATTCACCCACCTTGGCCTTCCAAAGTGCTGGGATTACAGGCGTGAGCTACCGTGCCAGCCTATTTTTACTTTTACTTTTATTTTTTTTTTATTTTTGAGATGGAATTTCGCTTTTGTCGCCCAGGCTGGAGTGCAATGGCAGGATCTCGGCTCACCGCAACCTCTGCCTCCCGGGTTCAAGTGATTCTCCTGCCTCAGCCTCCTGAGTAGCTGGGATTAAAGGCGGCTGCCACCACCACGCCCAGCTAATTTTTGTATTTTTAGTAGAGACAGGGTCTGGCCATGTTGGCCAGGCTGGTCTTGAACTCCTGACCATGGGTGATCTACCCTCCTTGGCCTCCCAAAGTGCTGAGATTACAGGTGTAAGCCACCGTGCCCGGCTCTTTTTTTACATCTTTTTTTTTTTTTAGAGACAGGGTCTCACTATGTTGCCCGCCTGTCTCGGACTCCTGGCCTCAAGTGACCCTCCCACTTAAGCCTCCCAAAGTGCTGGGATTACAGGTGTGAGCCACCTGGCCCAGTCAGATCCTTGTTTTGATTTTATTGTATTTTATTTCATTTATAATTTCCACCATTAATTTCAGGGGGTACACGTGCATGTCTACTGCATGGGTGTATTGAGTGATGCTGAGGTTTGGGGTATGAGTGACCCCATCACCCAGGTAGTGAGCATGGTGCCCAAGAGGAACTTTTGGCTTGTTTTATTTTATTTTTTTTTGAGACGGAGTCTCGCTCTGTTGCCCAGGCTAGAGTGCAGTGGCCAGATCTCAGCTCACTGCAAGCTCCGCCTCCCGGGTTCACGCCATTCTCCTGCCTCAGCCTCCCGAGTAGCTGAGACTACAGGCTCCCGCCACCACGCCCGGCTAGTTTTTTGGATTTTTTAAGTAGAGACAGGGTTTCACCGTGTTAGCCAGGATGGTCTCGATCTCCTGACCTCGTGATCCGCCCGTCTCGGCCTCCCAAAGTGCTGGGATTACAGGCGTGAGCCACCGCGCCCGGCCCCCAAGAGGAATTTTTTTAGCCCTTGACCCCCTTCCTCCTTCCCCACTCCATTAGTCCCCAGTGTCTGTTGTTCCCATCTTTATGTTGGGGACTCTTTTTTTTTTTTTTTGAGACAGAGTCTCACTCTGTTGCCTAGGCTGGAGTGTAGTGGTGCAGTCTCAGCTCACTGCAACCTCTGCCTCCCAGGTTCAAACAAGTCTCCTGCCTCAGCCTCCCGAGTAGCTGGGATTACAGGCACCCACCACTACACCCAGCTAATTTTTGTATTTTTAGTAGAGATGGGGTTTTGCCATGTTGGCCAGGCTGGTCCCGACTCGAACTCTTGAGCTTAAGCAATCTGCCCACCTCAGCCTCCCAGCGTGCTGGGATTACAGGCATGAGCCACCCTGCCCAGCCTGGGACCACTTTTATAAGGACACTAATCCCATTCCCCAGGGCTCCACCTTCATGCCCTAATCACAGCATGATGAACTGTTTATTAAGCACAATCTCCATTTGTCTGTTATACGTTGTAAGTATCTCCTCCACATCTCTCATGATGTGCCTTTCAACTACAGTTTATCCTCCTGAAGTTTTACATTTCTACATAATCCAGTTGGTCGATGTTTCCCCTTTATGCCTTCCAAATTGTATGTTTTCCTTAGGAAATAGCTCTCTAAGATTATTATTTTTATTTATTTATTTATTTTGAGACAAGGTCTTGCTGTGTTGCTGAGGCTGGAGTGCAGTGGAGTGATCATAGCTCACTCCAGCCTCAACCTCCTGGGCTCAAATGATCCTCCCACCTCAGCCTCCCGAGTAACTGGGACCACAGGTGCATCCCACCACACCTGGCTTATTATTTTTTTTTTACAAGATTATAAAAATGATAAAAGAAATCCTATAATTTTTCTAGAAGTTTCCCCCTTTTTACATGGTTATTAATTTTAGACACTCTAGATGCTGAATCTTTATAAAACTCAATTATCTGTTTAGTACAAATTCAACATCTGGGGCAATTCATTGACTCAACCAGTTGTGGCCTTCTGAATTTTGCTCTGCCACATTTCATTATTTTCCATTTGGACAGGTTCTATCAATTTAACTAACAGAGAGAGGCTCTCAAAAAAAAAAAAAAAAAAGAGGTGAGCAGATCACCTGAGGTCAAGAGTTCGAGACTAGCCTGGCCAACATGGTGAAAACCCATCTCTACTAAAAATACAAAAATTAGCCAGGCGCGGTGACACATGCCTGTAATCCCAGCTACTTGGGAGGCTGAGGCATGAGAATTGCTTGAACCCACGAGACAGAGGTTGTAGTGAGCTGAGATTGCGCCACTGAACTCCAGCCCAGGGGACAGAGTGAGGCTCCATCTCAAAATAATAATAATAATAATAATAATAATAATCATCATCATCATCATAGGCCAGGCACAGTGGCTCATGCCTGTAATCCCAGCACTTTGGGACGCCAAGATGGGTAGATTGCCTGAGGTCTGGAGTTCGAGACCAGCCTGGCCAACATGATGAAACCCCGTCTCTACTAAAAATATAAAAAAATTGCCAAGTGTGGTGGTGGGCACCTGTAATCCCAGCACTTGAGAGGCTGAAGCAGGAGAATTGCTTGAACCCAGGAAATGGAGGCTGTAGTGAGCCAAGGTCATGCCACTGCACTCCAGCCTGGGCAATATGGGCAAAACTTTTGTCAAAATAATAATAAATAATAATAAAAGGCTGGGCATGGTGGCTTATGCCTGTAATCCCAGCACTTGGGAGGCTCAGGTGCATGGATCACTTGAGGCCAGGAGTTGAAGGCCAGCCTGGCCAACATGGTGAAACCTATCTCCACTAAAAATACAAAAAATTAGCCAGGCATGGTGGTGGGCGTCTGTAATCCCAGCTACTCGGGAGGCTGAGGCACAAGAATTGCTTGAACCCGGGAGGTAGAGGTTGTAGTGAGCCAAGATTGAGCCACTGCACTCCAGCCTGGGTAACAGAGAGAGATTCTGTCTTCAAAAAAACAAAACAACAACAACAAAAACAAAAAAACAAACAAAAACCAAAACAACAAAAAACAAAAAAAAAGAGGAGAATTACATCATTGTTTTTAAATAATTATCCTTGTTTACGAAGATCAATAATAAGGGTGTGGCTGGAGAGGCAGTTGCCGGGGAGATAGCCTTGCAGATGTATTTTTTTCTGTAAGGTTGCAATAGCCTTTGTGCAAGGTTGTGATTTTTGTAGTCTTTTCTGTTATCAGGCATACAAGTGTGAGAACCCTCTCTTCATAGCCTTCCTTCATAGCCTCTGTTTGTCAGGGTTTTCTTAACATTAGTGACTCCATTTTTATTCTGATAACTTTCACAATTCATTTCCATCCATCTTTTCTTTGGTAAACCAGGGTATTTCCCAGCTGACAAGCATTTTGATAGCTGCAAGGTCAAAATATTCCCAGCTAATATACTCTCCCCCACCCTGGCCTGCCACAGGAGAGGTGAGGTGCGTGAAAGTATTTGCCAAAGGGACCCTTGCCATCTCTGCTTCGAAGGATTACACGCTACGCTTGTGGAACTTACTCACTGGCCAAGAGAAATTTGCCATTTGGGATGGAGCCTCAAAAAATCCCACTGAACCTCAGATCTGGAGCCTTCACGTGGATGAGGCACACAAAGTTGTGTATTCGGCATCTGCCTCAAAGGTAACAAACACCTGCCCTATTTGTAAAGGAAAGCTGAGGAGACCAGGGCATTCAAAGACAGAATAGGCCATTTCTATAAGGAGGGGTTCCCTGATACAGTGGTGGAGTGTGGGTGTAAACAGCGTACACAACCACTTGAGAGGGTGCCATAAGAGGTTTCAGACTTCATAGTTGGGTTAGATAATCCTGATAATTCTTTCTGACCCCAAGATTTGAAAACTTTCATCTTTTTTGAATATCAGCATTTTAGGGCTATAAATTTCCCTCACAGTACTGCTTTACCTACATCCTATACATTTTGACGTGTGTCTTCATTTACATTCAGTGTAAAATACTTTCAGATTTCACTTTTGATTTCTTCTTTGATCCATGGGCTATTTAAAAGTGTGCTATTAGTTTCCAGAGAGTTGAGGGATTTCCAGATAGGGTCCTCTTCTTTATTATTTTCTAATTAAATTTCATTTGTATGACATAAAACCTTTCAAATTAGTTGAGACTTGTATTATAGTCTCTGTCTCTCTTCTTTCCTTCTTTCTTTCTTTCTCTCTCTTTTTTTTTTTTTTTTTTTTTGAGATGGAGTCCTGCTCTGTCACCCAAGCTGGAGTGCAGTGGCACAATCTCAGCTCACTGCAACCTCCACCTCCCAGGTTCACATGATTCTCCTGCCTCAGCCTCCTGAATAGCTGGGACTACAGACGTGTGCCACCATACCCAGCTAATTTTTGTATTTTTAGTAGAGACAGGGTTTTGCCATGCTGGGCAGGCTGGTCTCAAACTCCTGACCTCAGTTGATCCACCCACCTTAGCCTCCCAAAGTGCTGGGATTACAGGCCTGAGCCATCATGCCCAGCCTGTTTTATAGTCTCTCTAAATGTTCCGAGGGCTTCTGAAAACAATGTCTACTCCACTGTGTTATTCCATTATATCGATCATAACCCTATGATTTCATAGTTTTATAAATGGAGACACACAATAGCATCGTGGGTAATAGCTTAGTAATTGATGCCAGGAAGAAAAAAATCTTTATTTAACTCCCAGTTAAGTTCCTTGGGAACTGAGTGACTTTGGTCATGTCATTCACCATTCTGAGTCTCATTGCTTCCCCTTCCTCATAAGATCATGAGACATATCCTAGCATAGTGCTTAGCACACTGTAAGCACCATATAATTGATATCTATCTATTATTATGTTACATGAGTAATTGGTGGTTGTTGACAGTAATATCGGTGCATATAAATCATGCTGCCCAAAATAGGAGTCACCAACCAGATGCACCTATCAAATATTTGAAATCAGGCAGTAGGGGGGAAGGGGAGGGAGAGCATTAGGACAAATGCCTAATGCATGCAGGGCTTAAAACCTACATGATGGGTTGATAGTTGCAGCAAACCACCGTGGCATATGTATACCTATGTAACAAACCTGCATGTTCTGCACATGTATCCCAGAACTGAAAGTAACGTTAAAAAATTAATTAATTAATTAAAACACTTGAAATGTGACTGTCCCAACATACTGAAATTCAAAGACCTAGTATAGTAAAAATAATATAAACTATCTCAATAATAATTTTTGTATTGATTATATGTTGAAGTGATACCACTTGGACATACTGAGTTAAATAAAATATAATACTAAAATTGATTTCACTTGTTTCTTTGTACCTTTTGTAAGGTAGCTAATGAATTTAAAATCACACGTGAGGCCTCGCCCACCTCTCCTTTATTTCTCTGAATTGGGAGTGTTAAAAATAAAATGCATGGGGCGGGTGCAGTGGCTTACACTCATAATCCCAGCATTTTGAGAGGCCAAGCAGGGAGGATAGCTTGAGCCCAGGAGCTCAGGAGTAGCCTGGGCAACATAGTCAGACCCTGTCTCTACAAAAACAAATTTAAAAGTAGCCAGGCATGGTGGTGTGTGTCTGTGGTCCCAGCTACTTGGGAGGCTGAGGTAGGAGGATTGCTTGAGCCCAGGAGGTCGATGCTATAGTGAGTCATGATTGCACCACTGCACTCCAGCCTGGGTGAAAAAGAGAGGCTCTGTCTCTAAAAGAAAAGAAAATGTATAAAGTATACAAGAGAACACATCTTGCGTTTGACTCTGGGAAACTTACAGCCTAGGTCTCCTGCCAAGATGTTTCTTCCTCTTTATTATTCTATTAGATCAATGCCTGGAATCTGGAAACTGCAGAGCTGGTTTTCCATATCCTGGGAGATGCCTCTGATCCTTGGATGTGCATGGCCATGCTGGCCTCCCAGGCCACGCTGCTGACAGTGTCCAGGGATGGTGTGGTCAGTCTGTGGAGCTCAGCCACAGGAAAACTTCAGGGGCAGCAACATATGTCCAGCATCAAGGAAGAAACACCTACCTGTGCCGTCTCAGTCCAGAAGCAAGGAAAGCTTGTTACCGGGTTTAGCAATGGCTCCATCTCTTTGGTAAGCACCTTTACCATCTATGATGAGAACATTAACTCAGCTTGAAATGCTCAGACATGCTAGAAGTTGGGAAAAATAATCTTGCCTTGTATCTTTGTTTTGTTTTGTTTTTGAGATGAAGTTTAGTGCAGTGGCACAATCTCTGCTCACTGCAACCTCCGCCTGCCGGGTTCAAGCGATTCTCCTGCCTCAGCCTCCTGAGTAGCTGGGATTACAGACACCTGCCGCCATGCCCAGCTAATTTTTTGGTATTTTTAGTAGAGATGGGGTTTCACCATGTTGGTCAGGCTGGTTTTGAACTCCTGACCTCAGCTGATTCACCCACCTCGGCCTCCTAAAGTGCTGCAATTACAGGAGTGAGCCACTGTGCCTGACCATTTATTTATTTATTTATTTAATTTTTTTTGAGATAGAGTCTCGCTCTGCCGCCCAGGCTGGAGTGCCGTGGTGCACGACTCCATGCCTGAACAATTATTAGTGTTGTTTTTTGTGGAGATGGGGGTTTCACTATGTTGCCCAGGCTGGTCTCGAACTTATGGGCTCAAGCAATCCAGCAATCATCTTACTTTAGCCCTCCAAAGTGCTGGGATTACAGGTGTGAGCCACTGTGCCTGGCCAGAATTTGTTTTTTACCACTTTTTAACTCTTTTTGTTTGTTTGTTTGTTTGTTTTTGTTTGAGACAGAGTCTTACTTTGTTGCCCAGGCTGGAATACAGCAGCGTGATCTCGGCTCACTGAAACCTCTGCCTCCTGGGTTCAAGCAATTCTCCTGCCTCAGCCTCCCCAGTAGCTGGGACTACAGGCATGCGCCACAGTGTCTGGCTAATTTTTGTATTTTTAGTAGAGACGGGGTTTCACCATGTTGGCCAGGCTGGTCTTGAACTCCTGACCTCAAGTGATCCACCTACCTCGGCCTCCCAAAGTGCTGGGATTACAGGCATGAGCCACCATACCTGGCCAACTTTTATTTTTTTCAATTAAAAAAATATTTTAAGAGACAGAGTCTCAGTCTGTCACCTAGGCTGCAATGCGGTGGCACAGTCATAGCTCACTGCAGCCTCCAACTCCTAGGGGCAAGAGTGACCCTCCTGCTTTAGCCTCTTGAGTAGCTGGGACCACAGGGGTGTACCACCATGCCTAGCTAAAAATTTTATTTAGAGATGGGGTCAGCCAGGCGTGGTGGCTCATGCCTGTAATCCCAGCACTTTGGGAAGCCAAGGCAGGCGGATCACCTGAGGTCAGGAGTTCAAGACCAAACTGACCAACATGGTGAAACTCCATCTCTACTAAAAATACAAAAATTAGCCAGGCGTGGTGGCGCATGCCTGTAATCCCAGCTACTCGGGAAGCTGAAGCAGGAGAATTGCTTGAACCTGGGAGACGGAGGTTGCAGTGAGCGGAGATTGCGCCACTGCACTCCAGCTGGGGAGACAGAGCGAGACTCCATCTCAAAAAAAAGAAAAAAGAAAAAAAGAAAAAATTCCAAACCTGTAAGCCTTAACCCGTGGAAGTGCCTGACAGGCATCCTTGGTTCTGCACAGATTTCCTCCAAAGAGGACAGATTGCTGGAGAAGCTTCCAGATGCTGTGAGGTTCCTGGTGGTCTCTGAAGATGAGTCCCTCCTCGCCGCAGGTAGCATTTAGCTCTCATTTGGAGTAGTGAGGAAGCTAATCGGGACCAGGCTGGAGAAGGGGGTGGGGCTTGAGAACAGAGCAGGGTCCTAGGGCCAGAGGTTAGCAAACTTTTTCTGCCAAATGGCCTCATAGTAAACATTTTTTGCAGTCCAGATGAGACAGTCTCAGTTGCAAAGACTCAACTCTGCAGTTATGGCACAAAAACTAGACTAGACACCATTTTTCTGTTCTTTTTCTTTCTTTCTTTTTTTTTTTTTTTTTTGTGATAGGGTCTTGCTGTGTCACCCAGGCTGGAGTGGAGTGGCTCCATCATAACTCATTGCAGGCTTGAATTTCTGGGCTCAAACGATCCTCCCACCTCAGCTTCCTGAATAGCTGGGATTACAGGCACGCACCACCATACCCAGCTAATTTTTGTATTTTTAGTAGAGACGGAGTTTCACCATGTTGGCCAGGCTGCCTTGGCCTCCCAAAGTGCTGGCATTACAAATAGGAGCCACCACACCCGGCCTAATTTGCTCTTTTATTTCCGCCATCTGCAACCTCATGGATGGTGACACGTTAGCAGCTGAGTCAGCCCCTTTCCCCTTTCTGGCCTACAGCTCTGGGACTGGCTTGGCCCCACCACTGCTTCTATTGCATGGGGCAGCTGCCCTCTGCCAGCAGGGACAGAGAGCCACAGTGTTACAGCCTTCCTGGGTACCCACAACCAGTGAGTCCTAAGCTCTTGTCCCATGTCCAAGAAGAATGAAGTCATGCTGACAATTGAAAAGTGATAAGGACAGAGAATTTCATTGAGCAATGAAACAGCTCTCAGGGGAGAGGGGATGTGAAGGTCAGGTCATCTCTCTCAGTATGTCTGAGTCTGGGAGTTTTTATAGGCACAGGATGGGGGAGGGGCAGGCAGTAGGTAGTATTGGAAAAGGTAACATTCAATTGGTTAAAAAGCATTATTCAGGCCAGGTGCAGTGGCTCATGTCTGTAATTTCAGCACTTTGGGAGGCCAAGGTGGGCCATCACCTGAGATCAGAAGTTCAGACCAGTCGGACCAACGTGGTGAAACCCTGTCTCTACTAAAAACACAAAAATTAGCCAGACACAGTGGCAGGCACCTGTAATCCCAGCTACTCAGGAGGATGAAGCATGAGAATTGCTTAAACCCAGGAGGTGCAGATTGCAGTGAGCCAAGATCACGCCACTGCCAAAAAAACCTTATTCAGAAAGAATCAATCAGGAAAGGGTGGGCAAAAAGGCACAGGAGTTCTCACTGTGGGTTGTTGATTTCATTTGGAACCAGCAGCCCAGGCTGTTTTTGGTTCAAAGGTACAGTTTCACCAGGGACCCATTCCTATCTGGCTAGGCATTTACCTGCCTCCTGCCACTATCCCTTCCTTTCTCCCTTCTTACTTTCTTTCCTCTTCTTCCTTCCTTCTTTCCCTTCTCATTTCTCTCCTTCCTCCCTTCCTCTTTACTTTTTTTCTTCCTCTCTATCTCCTTGACTCTCCTTTCTCCTTCCTCCCTTCCTTCTGTCATAGTTATCAAAGGCCTGCTGTGTGCCCAGCTTTGTGCTAGTTTCTGAGATACCATGATGAGCCAAAGAGGCAGTCCCTGCTCTCCAAGAACTTACAGTTTCATTATAATAACGTTACAAGTTTCCTCAAGATGAGTGATTAGTGGCTGGGTACCGTGGCTCACGCCTGTAATCCCAGCACTTTGGGAGTCCAAGGTGGGCGGATCACTTGAGGTCAGGAGTTTGAGACCAGCTTGGCCAACATGGTGAAACCCAGTATCTACTAAAAAATACAAAATTTAGCCAGGCATGGTGGTGAGCACCTATAATCCCAGCTACTCAGGAAGCTGAGGTGGGAGAATTGCTTGAACCCAGGAGGCAGAGGTTGCAGTTAGCCAAGATCATGCCATTGCACTCCAGCCTCAGTGACAGAGCAAGACTCCATCTCAAAAAAAAAAAAAAAAAAAAAAAAAAGATGAGTGATTACAGAAGTCAGCATTCCCCCCGCCCCCAACCTGCTGTGGGCTATATGCAGATGAGGACAGGACTGAATCCACCTTCCCCATCCTGGATCCCTTCTCCTGGCACCTAGCAGGGCCTCCAAAACATCCTTTTTTTTTTTTTTGAAACAGAGTCTAGCTTTGTTGCCCAGGCTGGAGTGCAGTGGTGCAATCTCAGCTCACTGCAGCCTCTGCCTCCTGGGCTCAAGCAATTCTCCTGCCTCAGCCCCCTGAGTAGCTGGGATTACAGGCATGCGCCACCACACCTGGCTAATTTTTGTATTTTAGGTAGAGAGTAAAATACATGAAACATTGGGGTTCACCATGTTGGCCAGGCTGATCTCGAACTCCTGACCTCGAGTGATCTGCCCCCTTTGGCGTCCCAAAGTGCTGGGATTACAGGCATGAACCACCACACCCAGCCTCCAAATTGTCTCTGTTGATGGAAGGAATGACCCTCAACCCCTCCAGGCATGAGAGGTGTAACCCCGGTTCCTGCCGTTTCAGGCTTCGGAAGATCAGTGCGGATATTCTCGGCGGACTGGAGAGGCTTTCGCCGGTTCATGGCCACGGATCTGGAACACGAAGACATGGTGGAGACGGCTGTTTTCGGTCCTGAGAACAACCTGATCGTCACAGGGTCCCTGGATGCGCTCATTCAGGTAAGGGGAGATCATCCTCACCTCCTCCTCGGGAATAGACAATGTGATTCTTTGGGGATTTTTGGCTGCAAAATACAGACACCCACAAAAACGAGTGCAGGCAAAATAGGTGAGTTCACTGGGAGGATATGGGGGTGTATCCTCCGCCCCAGTGGCAGACCTGGTTGGGAATTACCGAAATGTTCAACAAAGGTGGTAGCATTCCCAAAATGATCCTCAAACCTTAGGGGCAGATTTAGGCCTTCAAAGTGGAGCAGGGTTGTGGGGGAGGAAAATTCTCAATTTACGTTCAAAGTTGTCCAAGCTGGCGAGAAAAGTAGATGGTGAAATAGCGAATCTTCAGTGTTTTAGTCTCAGGCCCCTTGAAGTTCTCTCTTTTTTTTCCCTCCTTCTTATGAGCTATTTTTTTCCAGTTTTTTTTTTTTTTTTTTTTTTTTGAGACGGAGTCTGGCTCTGTCGCCCAGGCTGGAGTGCCGTGGCCAGATCTCAGCTCACTGCAAGCTCCGCCTCCCGGGTTCACGCCATTCTCCTGCCTCAGCCTCCCGAGTAGCTGGGACTACAGGCGCCCGCCACTTCGCCCAGCTAGTTTTTTGTATTTTTTAGTGGAGACGGGGTTTCACCGTGTTAGCCAGGATGGTCTCGATCTCCTGACCTCGTGATCCACCCGCCTCGGCCTCCCAAAGTGCTGGGATTACAGGCTTGAGCCACCGCGCCCGGCCATTTTTTTCCAGTTTTAAGTAAATTGACAAATAGACTGTGCACAGTGGCTCACACCTGTCATTCCAGTACTTTGGAAGGCCAAGGCAGGTGGATCACTTGGGCCCAGGAATTCAAGACCAGCCTGGGCAACATAGCGAGACCCAGTCTCTACAAAAAAACACAAAAATTAGCTGGGCATGGTGGCACGTGCCTGTAGTCCTAGCTACTCAAGTGGCTGAGGTGGGAGGATCACGTGAGCCCAGGAGGTGGAGGCTGCAGTGAGCTGTGATTATGCCACTGCACTTCAGCCTGGGTGACAAAACAAGAACCTATCTCCAAAAAAATAAGA
The DNA here is from genome assembly GCF_037993035.2 of Macaca fascicularis. Lineage (NCBI taxonomy): Eukaryota > Metazoa > Chordata > Mammalia > Primates > Cercopithecidae > Macaca > Macaca fascicularis. The sequence goes on from NC_088393.1 coordinate 17,124,017, forward strand.
ATAATTTTCTTTTTATTTTTTGGGACCAAGTCTCGCTCGGTTGCCCAGGCTGGAGGGCAGTGTGGTGTGATCTCAGTTCACTGCAACCTCTACCTCCTGGGTTCAACCAATTCTCCTGCCTCAGTCTCATGAGTAGCTGGGATTACAGGCACCCATCACCATGCCTGTATTTTTGCATTTTTAGTAGTTTTTAGTAGTTAATTTTGTATTTTCACCATGTTGGCTAGGCTGGTCTCGAACTCCTGACCTCAGGTGATCAACCGCCTTGGCCTCCCAAAGTGCTGGGATTACAGGCGTGAACCACCGTGCCTGGCTAGAATAAAATAATAATAATAATAAATAAAAAAACATTAAAAGTTTTGAGCTTCCAGACCCTCTAAAAAAGATGTACAGGGCACCCTCTAAAAAAGGTTTACAGGGCACTCTCCAGGGGTTCCCCAGAACACACTTTGAGAACTGCTCTGGAAGCTGCTGGGTTCAAGCCTGAGGAAGGTAAAGGAATGGGAAGATGTGAAGGCCCTTGAACTACAGCCTGAAAATTCACCTTAGGTGTATGAGTGGGCTAAAGTGTAGTACTTATTTTCTTATTTATTTATTTATTTTTATTTTTATTTTGACGGAGTCTCACTCTGTCACTAGGCTGAAGTGCAGTGGTGCAATGTCAGCTCACTGCAATCTCTGCCTCCTGGGTTCAAGTGAGTCTCCTGCCTCAGCCTCCCAAGTAGCTGGGATTACAGGTGCGCACCACCACACTTGGCTGATTTTGTATTTTTAGTAGAGATGGGGTTTCACCATGTTGACCAGGATGGTCTCGATCTCCTGACCTCGTGATCTGCCCACCTCAGCCTCCCAAAGTGCTGGGATTACAGGCGTGAGCCACCGTGCCCAGCCTATTTATTTATTTTTATTTTTATTTATTTATTTTGAGACGGAGTTTCGCTCTTGTTGCCCAGGCTGGAGTACAATGGCACAATCTTGGCTCATTGCAACCTCCACCTCCCAAGTTCAAGCGATTCTCCTGCCTCAGCCTCCTGAGTAGCTGGGAGTACAGGCTTGTACCACCACGCCTAGCTAATTTTTTGTATTTTTAGTAGAGACGGGGTTTCTCCATGTTGGTCAGGCTGGTCTCGAACTCCTGACCTCAGGTGATCCACCTGCCTCAGCTTCCCAAAATGTTGGGATTACAGGCATGAGCCACCGCACCCAGCCCAATGGGCTGAAGCGCGTTTCTGAACTACGGTTGTCCACAGAAGACGTCAGATCTGCCCTCCTGTTCTGCTTCCTCAGGTGTGGAGTCTGTCAGAACAGGGGACCCTGCTGGACATCCTGGAAGGCGTCGGGGCCCCCGTGAGCCTGCTGGCCCGCGGTGGGGCTTTGGTGGCGTCTGCTTCCCTGCAGTCCTCATCTTTCAAAGTCTGGGATCTCAGCAACGCTCATAGGTCCCGGGTCCCTGCACCATTTCTGGACCGCACTGGCCTCACTGCAGTGTCCCACAATGGAAGCTACGTCTACTTCCCCAAAATTGGGGACAAAAACAAAGTCACTATTTGGGACTTGGCAGAAGGTTGGTAAGATATAAGTATGGTCATTTTTGTGGGTAAGGCTTGGAGCCATCTGTTTTAGTTTAGGCTGCTGTAACAAATCATCCCCACAGGCTGGGCCCCGTGGCTCATGCTTGTAATCCCAGGGCTTTGGGAGGCCTAGGCGAGTGGATCACCTGAGGTCAGGAGTTTGAGACCAGCCTGGCCAACATGGCGAAACCCTGTCTCTACTAAAAACACAAAAATTAGCCAGGCATGGTGGCACATGCCTGTATTCCCAGCTACTTGCAAGGCTGAGGCAGGAGAATTGTTTGAACCTGAGAGGCAAAGGCTACAGTGAGCCAAAATCACGCCACTGCACTCCAGCCTGGGCAACAGAGTAAGACTCTGTCTCAAAAAAATAAAATAAAATAAATTATCCCCATAGACTGGGCGACATAAGCAAGAAACATTATTCCTCAACATTCTGGAGACCGGGAGGTTCCAGATCAAAGTGCGAGCAGATCTGGTGTCTGGTGAGGACCTGTTTCCTGATTCACAGATGGCCATCTTCTTGATGTGTCCCCAGAGAGAGAGAGAAATCTCGTGTCTCTTCTTTTTTTTTTTTTTTTGAGACGGAGTCTTGCTCTGTCACCCAGGCTGGAGTGCAGTGGCCGGATCTCAGCTCACTGCAAGCTCCGCCTCCCGGGTTTAGCCATTCTCCTGCCTCAGCCTCCCAAGTAGCTGGGACTACAGGCGCCCGCCACTTCACTCGGCTAGTTTTTTGTATTTTTTAGTAGAGACGGGGTTTCACCGTGTTAGCCAGGATGGTCTCGATCTCCTGACCTCGTGATCCGCCCGTCCCGGCCTCCCAAAGTGCTGGGATTACAGGCGTGAGCCACCGCGCCCGGCTAGTGTCTCTTCTTATAAGGGTACTAATCCTATCACGAATGCCCCACATTCATGATCTAATCACTTCCCTGTCACTCTGCTACAGTTTGGACGTTTGACCCTACAAACCTGATACTGACATTTAATATCCGGCTGGGCATGGTGGCTTAAACCTATAATCACAGCACTTTGGGAGGCAGAGGCAGGAGGATTGCTTGAGCTCAGGGTTCAAGACCAGCCTGGGCAACATGAGAGGACACCATTTCTACTAAAAATTTAAAAATTAGCTGGATGTGGCCAGTCACAGTGTTTCACGTCTCTAATCCCAGCACTTTGGGAGGCCAAGGCAGGTGGATCACCTGAGGTCGGGAGTTTGAGACCAGCCTGACCAACATGGAGAAAACCCATCTCCACCAAAAAAATGTAAAATTAGCCGGGTGTGACGGCGCATGCCTGTAATCCCAGCTACTCGGGAGGCTGAGGCAGAAGAATAGCTTGAACCTGGGAGGTGGAGATTGCGGTGAGCCAAGATCACGCCTTTGCACTCCAGCCTGGGCAACAAGAGTAAAACTCTGTCTCAAAAAAAAGAAAAAAAAAAAAAACTTAGCTGGATGTGGTGGATGGCGTGTGCTTGTTGTTCTAGCTATTTGGGGGGCCAAGGTGGGAGGATAGCTTGAGCCTGGAAAGTTGAGGCTACAGTGAGCCATGATCACACTACTGCACTCTAACCTGGGTGACAGAGTGAGATCCTGTCTCTAAAAAAAAAAAAAAAAAAAAAAAAAAAAGCTAGGCGTGGTGTAGTGACTCACACCTGTGATCTCAGCTCTTTGGGTTGGCTGAGGTGGGCGGATCAATTGAGCTCTGGAGTTTGAGACCACACATCTCTACATAAAAGACAAAAATTAGCTGGGTGTAGTGGCACATGTCTGTAGTCCAAGCTACTTGAGAGGCTGTGGTGGTAGGATCATTTGAGCCCAGGAGGCAGAAGTTGCAGTGAACTGAGATAGTGCCACTGCACTCCAACCTGGACGACAGAACAAGACCCTGTTTCAAAACAAAACAACAATAAAAAAAGAAATTTACTCCCCAGTGTTGGAGGGAGGCCTCATGGGAGGTGTTTGAGTCATAAGGACACATCCCTCGTGAATAAATTAATGCCCTCTCCTGGCAAGGCAGTGGTGGTGGTGAGTAAGTTCTTACTCTGTTAGTTCTCATGAGGTTGTTAAAAAGAACCTGACCCCAGCTACTTAGGAGGCAGAAACAGGAAGATTGCTTGAGGCCAGGAGTTCGAGACCAGCCGGGGCAACATGAACCCTGTCGCAATAAAAATAAAAATAATGGCCGGGCATGGTGGCTCACGCCTGTAGTCCCAGCACTTTGGGAGGTCGAGGTGGGTGGATCACAAGGTCAGGAGTTCAAGACTAGCCTGGCCAACATGGTGAAGCCCCATCTCTATTAAAAATACAAAAACTAGCCGGGCGTAGTGGCAGGCACCTGTAATCCCAGCTGCTCAGGAGGCTGAGGCAGGATAATCACTTGAATCGAGCAGGCAGAGGTTGCAGTGAGTGCCATGGCACTCCAGCCTGGGCGACAGAGCAAGACTCTGTCTCAAAAATAAATAAATAAATAAATAAATAAACAAAAATAAAAATAATTAGCTGGGCATGGTGATATTCACCTGTAGTCTCAGCTACTAGAGAGACAGAGGCAGGAGGATTGCTTGAGCCCAGGAATTTGAGGCTGTAGTGAACTGTGATTGCACCGCTGCACTCCAGCCTAGATGACAGAGCAAGACCCTATCTCAATTAAAAAAAAAAAAAAAAAGAAAAGAAAAAGGAAGCTGACACTTCCCTCTCTCTTGCTTCCTCTGGCCATATGACCTCTGCACACCCCAGTCCCCCTTCACCTTTCGTATTAAGAAGCAGCAGCCTGGGGCCCTCACCAGAAGCAAAGTCTGGCACCATGCTTCCTGTACAGCCTGCAGAACAATGAGCCACATAAATCTCTTATTCATAATTATGCATTACTGTATTAGTCTGTTCTCACACTGCTAATAAAGACATACCTGAAGCCGGGCATGGTGGCTCAAGCCTGTAATCCTAGCACTTTGGGAGGCCGAGGTAGGCGGATCATTTGAGTTCAGGAGTTCGAGACCATCCTGGCCAACATGGTGAAACCCTGTCTCTACTAAAATTCCAAAAATTAGCCGGAAATCGCTTGAACCTGGGAGATGGCGGTTGCAGTGAGCCAAGATCTTGCCACTGCACTCCAGCCTGGGCAAGAGTGAGACTCTGTCTCAAAAATAAATAAATAAAATAAAATAGTAAAAAAGACATACCTGAGACTGGGTAATCTGTAAAGGAAAGAGGTTTAATGGACTTACAGTTCCACATGGCTGGGAAGTCCTCACAAATCACGGCAGAAGGCAAATGAGGAGCAAAGTCACGTCTTACATGGCAGTGGGCAAGAGAGCATGTGCAGCGGAACTGCCCTTTACAAAGCCGTCAGATCTCCTGAGACTTATTCACTACCATGAAAACAGTATGGGGGAGACTGCCTCCATGATTCACTTATCTACACCTGGCCTCAGCCTTGACCCATGGGAATTATTACAATGCAAAATGAGATTTGGGTGGGGACACAGCCTAACCATGTCAATTACCCAGCCTCAGGTAGTCCTTCATAGCAACACCAACAGACTTAGACAGGCTCCAGCTCCTAATACCATCCTATGGGGAGTGAGGATTTTGACATAGGAATTTGGTGGTAGGGGAACACAAATCTTCAGTCCATAACACACCTATAACTTCAATCAGGTGGAAAGTAGCTAGTCATGGCTGGGCATGGTGCTTCACACTTGTAATCCCAGCACTTTGAGAGGCTGAGGTGGGCGGATCATTTGAGGTCAGGAGTTGGAGACCAGCCTGGCCAACATGGCAAAACCCCGTCTCTACTTAAAAAAAAAAAAAAAAAAAAAAAATTATCTGGGCTTGGTGGTGCATGTCTGTAATCCCAGCTACTGGGGAGGCCGAGGCAGGAGAATTGCTTGAACCTAGGAGTTGGAGGCTGCAGTGAGCTTCCATCTTGCCACTGCGCTCCAGCCTGGCAGATAGAGCAATACTGTCTCAAAGAAAAAAGAAAAAAAAATATGAACACCAGGCAGGGTGTGGTGGCTCCCACCTGTAATCCCAGCACTTTGGAAGGCCGAGGTGGTAGGATCACCTGAGGTTGGGAGTTCGAGACCAGTGTGGTCAACATGGAGAAATCCCATCTCCACTAAATATACAAAATTAGCTGGGCGTGGTGGCACACACCTGTAATCCCAGCTACTCGGGAGGCTGAGGCAGGAGGATTGCTTGAATCCAGAAGGCAGAGGTTATGGTGACCCGAGATCGTGCTATTGCACTACAGCCTGGGCAGCAGAGTGAGACTCCATCTCAAAACACAACACAACAAAACAAAAAACACCAGGGAAGCAGGGCCTCTGTGATTCACTCTCAGTGTGAGTCATTCTCATTTTTCTTCCCTGGCAGGCGAAGAACAAGATTCCCTGGACGCCTCCAGTGAGGTCAGGTGTCTGGAGGTTGCTGAGCAGCACGAGCTGCTATTCACTGGCCTCGTGTCGGGGGTCGTCCTTGTGTTCCCCCTGAATTCCAGGCAGGATGTGATATGCATTCCCCCTCCCGAGGCCCGGAAAGCAATCCACTGCATGTCCCTGAGCAAGTGGGAGGACCGCCTGGCCGTCGCCTATGACAACATGGTCCTGGTGCTGGACATCGCCCCCGGGGACCCCTGCCCGGTCATCAATGGGCCAAGGTACACCTTTTATACACAGCTGCCCGAGACCATCTCCAGCGTGGCCATTCTGACGGACTACCGCATGGTCTACAGCATGACCAACGGGGACCTCTTTCTTTACGAGTGTGCAAATTCCAAAGCGTTTCCCTTGGAGGCCCACAGGAGCCGAGTTGCCTGTGTGGAGGTCAGCCACAAGGAGCAGTTGGTGGTCAGCGGGTCTGAGGATGCCCTGCTGCGTCTCTGGGACCTGCAGGCACGCAAGTGGAAATTTGAGATGAGCTACACGGTGCGTGGACCGCCTCCCCATGTTCATGCTTGACCCAGGCTTTGGAAAACCAATAGATGGCCATTGTTTACTAAGCACACACCATGGGCCATCGACCAGGGTGGGACTAGGGTGAAGAAAGTGAGGCACTTGGTCAGGCGCAGTGGCTCACGCCTGTAATCCCAGCACTTTCAGAGGCTGAGATGGGTGGATCACCTGTGATCGGGAGTTCGAGAACAGCCTGACCAACATGGTGAAACCCCGTCTCTACTAGAAATACAAAAATTAGCCAGGCATGGTGTTGCATGCTTGTAATCCCAGCTACTCAGAACTTGGGAGGCAGAGGTTGCGGTGAGCCAAGATCACGCTACTGCACTCCAGCCTGACTACAGACACTCTGTCTCAGAAAAAAGAAAAAAGAAAAGTGAGGCATTTGTCTCAGGAGCAAAGTCTTATTTTGTTTTCGTTATTGATTTTTTAAAGAGACAGGGACTCCACTGTCACCAGGCTGTAGTGCAGTGGCACGATCATAGCTCATTGCAGCCTCAACCTCCTGGGTTCAAGTGATCCTCCTGCCTCAGCTTCCCAAAGCACTGAGATTTCAGGCATGACCCACCGGACCGACTGCAAAGTTGAAAGGAGTACCAAAAAGCTCAGCAATGGTAGGCCAGGTGCAGTGGTTCACCCAGTACTTTGGGAGGCCCAGGCAGAAGGATCACTTGAGGCCAGGAGCTGGAGACCAGCCTGGGCAACATAGGGATACCTTATCTCTACAAAAAAATGCAAAAATTAGCTGGGCATGGTGGTGCGCACCTGTGATCCAGATACTTGGAGGGCAGAGGCAGAAGGATTGCTTGAGCCCGGATGCCACTGCTCTGTAGCCTGGGCAATAGAGCAAGGCCTATCTCAAGAAAACAAAAAACAAAAACTCAGCAATGAAGATAATTTTTTTTTTTTTTTTTTTTTTTGAGATGGAGTCTTACTTTGTCACCCAGGCTGGATTGCAATGGCGCAATCTCAGTTCACTGCAGCCTCCTGGGTTCAAGCAACTCTCCTGCCTCAGCCTCCCAAGTAGCTGGGATTACAGGTAAGCACCACCATACCCGGCTAATTTTTGTGTTTTTAGTAGAGAAAGGGTTTTGCCATGTTGTACAGGCTGAACTCCTGGCCTCAAGTGACCCCCCTCGGCCTCCCAAAGTGCTGGGATTACAGGTTTGAGCCACTGCACCTGGCCGAGAAGTAATATTTTAATGCAATATTTTTTAAAATCTTAAGTGGATCAGTAAAAACTAGATCAAATCCTGCACTGGCTTAGTGCTGCTTCACTCTCCTCACCCTAATCCTGGCTCTGCGCTATTTCTTTTTTTTTTTTTTTTTTGAGACGGGGTCTCGCTCTGTCGCCCAGGTTGGAGTGCAGTGGCACAATCTCAGCTCACTGCAAGCTCCGCCTCCCGGGTTCAAGCCATTCTCCTGCCTCAGCCTCCTGAGTAGCTGGGACTACACGCGCCTACCACCACACCTGGCTAATTTTTTTGTATTTTTTTTGGTAGAGATGGGGTTTCACTGTGTTAGCCAGGATAGTCTCAATCTCCTGACCTTGTGATCCGCCCACCTCGGCCTGTAATCCCAGCACTTTGGGAGGCTGAGGCGGGCGGATCACCTGAGGCCAGAGGTTTGAGACCAGCCTAGCCAACATGGCGAAACCCTGTCTCTACTAAAAATACAAAAATTAGCCCTGCATGGTGGCATGTGCCTGTAATCCCAGCTACCTGGGTGGCCGAGGCAGGAGAATCACTGGAACCTGGAAGGTGGAGGCTTCAGTGAGCTAAGATCACGCCACTGCACTCCAGCCTGGGTGACAGAGTGAGACTCCGTCTCAAAAAAAAAAAAAAAAAAAAAAAAAAAGGCCTTGTAAGTCTAGATTGGGCGCAGCGACTCGCACCTGTAATCCCAGCACTTTGGGAGGCCAAGGCAAGAGGATTGCTTGAGCTCAGGATTTCAAAACCAGCCTCAGCAACATAGCAAGATCCCATCTCTAGAAAAAAAAATTAGCCAGGTGTGGAGGTGTGTGCCTGTAGTCCCCCCGCTACTCACGAGGCTGAGGCAGGAGGATCGATTGAGCCCTGGAGTTCGAGGCTGTAGTGAGCTATGATCTCACCACTGCACTCCAGCCTGGATGACAATGCAAGATTCTGTCTCTCAAACAAAACTAATGAACAAAAATGAAGAAGTTAACATGTGAACAGTACTATTAATTAAACTGTCGACCTATGGGAATCTTTTTATTTTTACTTTTATTTATTTTTGTTTTTTTTGAGGCAGGGTCTTACTCTGTCACCCAGGCTGTAGTACAGTGGTGCGATCATAGTTCACTGCAGCCTCCGCCTCCTGGGTTCAGGTGATTCTTCCACCTCAGCCTCCTGCGTAACTGGGACTACAGGCATGCGCCACTGCACCTGCCTAATTTTTAAATTTTTTGTACAGACAGGGTTTCACCCACCCACCTTGGCTTCCCAAAGTGCTAGGATTACATGCGTGAGCTATCACGTCCAGCCTTTATTGGAATCTTACCAGCTTTTCAATTCCTTCCTTTTCTACATTCTAGAATCCAATCCAGGATTCCATGTGGCATTAGCACATAGCTTTTAATTAAATACAATCATAGCTAACATCTGTATAAGCAAAGTAATTTAAGAAATTGAATCCCCATCAAAAAAAGAAATTGAATCCTATGGCCAGGCACGGTGGCTCATGCCTGTAATCCCAGCAGTTTGGGAGGCCGAGGCGAGTGGATCACTTGAGGTCAAGAGTTTGAGACTAGCCTGACCAACAGGGTGAAACCTCATCTCTCATAAAAATACAAAAATTAGCCAGGCGTGGTGGCTCATGCCTGTAATCCCAGCTACTTGGGAGGCTGAGGCAAGAGAATCTCTCGAACCTGGGAGGCAGAGGTTGCAGTGAGCCGAGATCATACTACTGCACTCAAGCCTGGGCAATAAGAGTGAAACTCCATCTCAAAAACAAGCAAGCAAACAAACACACACGCACAAACAAAAATCCCAAGAAAAAGAGAGATCATCTTGTCTGTTTTCAACAGAGTTCTTACTGCAGAGGGGTCCAATGTGCTTGCTTCTCCAAGGATGACAAGTATGTGTACGTGGGCTTGAAGGATCGCTCTATACTTGTTTGGAGTGTGCTGGACGGTGAGTCATTTTGCTTTTAGGGCAAGCTTGAGCTTCGATCTGGAGAGAAAAGGCTCTGACCTGGGTCCTGGGTATTAGAGGGCCCTGCTCTGGCCACCTCTAGCTACATCCCTTAGCTTTTAGGAAGGTGTCTGCAGGCAAAGGCAAAGGGCCCACAATCCCTCTTCTTTTTTTTTTTTTTTTTTTTTTTTTTTTTTTTTTTTTTTTGAGACGGAGTCTCGCTTTGTCGCCCAGGCTGGAGTGCAGTGGCTAGATCTCAGCTCACTGCAAGCTCCGCCTCCCGGGTTTACGCCATTCTCCTGCCTCAGCCTCCCGAGTAGCTGGGACTACAGGCGCCCACCACCTCGCCCGGCTAGTTTTTTTTTTGTATTTTTTTAGTAGAGACGGGGTTTCACCATGTTAGCCAGGATGGTCTCGATCTCCTGACCTCGTGATCCGCCCGTCTCGGCCTCCCAAAGTGCTGGGATTACAGGCTTGAGCCACCACGCCCGGCCTACAATCCCTCTTCTAGACCCATGCTCTGGAGTTCGAGAACTCCCTACAGAGCCTTGAGTTTGTGTTAGGGCTTGCACAGGCTTCCTGCATACAGCCATCCTTCCGAGGATAGACTGTGCCCCTGCTGTATTCACTTCTGGGCTCAGGAGTAGCCATGGGGTGGTGTGGATGGAGTTTGGGTGTCTGAGCTGGTTGTGAGATGGAGCTGGGAAGAATGAGAAGAGAAGAAGGTCAAGTCACTAGTAGCAGGAGGCTGGTTACATCACGACATTCCAGCATAGAACCCTGAGGAACCCAAGAATTCTCAATCTGTTCCAAACCTTCCATGTGTTTGTGAAGGTTCCTTCACCAATATAAGAGGACACAGCATATTCTATTTAATAGAATATTTAATATTTCTATTAATTAATATTAATTAATATTCTATTATTAAATATTCTATTTAATATTTATTCCCTAGAATTGCAATGTTTATATATTGTGTCTTCTAGGATGTGGGTCTTATTTCGTTCTTTGCCCCCAGGCCTTATAGATGTTAGAAGCAGCCTGTTTTTGATTTTTGTTTTGTGTTTTTCAGATGGAGTCTCGCTTTGTCGCCCAGGCTGGAGTGCAGCAGTGCAATCTCAGCTCACTGCAGTCTCCGTCTCCCAGGTTCAAGCAATTCTCCTGCCTCAGCCTCCCGAGTAGCTGGGATTACAGGCGCCCACCACCACACCCAGCTAATTTTTGTATTTTGAGTAGAGACGGGGTTTCACCATGTTGGCCAGGCTGCTCTTGAACTCCTGACCTCAGGTGATCCACCCACCTCAGCCTCCCAAAGTGCTGGGATTAGAGGTGTGAGCCACCACACCTGGCCAGAAGCAGCCTGTTTGAACACCAACCACTTTGAAAACACCATGTCTCTTGGTCTATTCAGTATTATGCTAAGGTCTTAGCAAGAGTTAACATTGGCTGGGTGCAGTGGCTCAAGACTGCAATCCCAGCACTTTGGGAGGCCAATGTAGGAGGATTGCTTGGGACCAGGAGTTCAAGACTTGTCTGGACAACATAGCAAGACTGTCTCTACAAAATAAAAAATAAAAAATAAAAATTATCCAGGCATGGTGATACATGCTTGTAGTCCCAGCTACTCAGGAGGATAAAGTGATCATGGGAAGTCGAGGCACTGGAGATTGAGGTTGCAGTGAGCCATGATAGCACCACTGCACTCCAGCCTGGGCAACAGAGTGAGACCCTGTCAAAAAAAAAAAATGAGTTAACATTTATTGTATACTGTGTACTGTCCTTAAGTCATTTAACTCTCTCAACACTGACTCCCATTTACAGAGCAAAAACTGAGGCTCTGAGAGGCTGGCAGACTTGCCCAAGGTCACACAGGGAGTAACTACTAGGCTTAGGTTTGAAGCTGATCTGCCTGATTTCAGTACGCCTTTGTCACTCTCTTACACTGTCTCCTATAGAAAAGGCACATATTGTGTATTACCTCTTTGAACCCTTATGACACTGATAGAAGATAAGTATCATTGCTATCCTTGTTTGACAATGAAGAAACTGAGGATCAGAGGTTAGGAGACTTGCCCAAGGTCACAAAACAAGTAAGTGACTGAATAAATATCAGGTGGAGCCTAATAACATTGTAGTTGAATACACTGTAATCTGATACATAGTAAACTATAACACTATAATACATTGTAGTATAATATGCTGTAGCAAAGATATATATATAACTGGTATAAAGTTACAGATGGCTCAGAAGCTGAAGGTTGAGGATTGTGGCTTTAAAAGCCCATCCTGGGCCAGTTCACAACCTCTCTTTCTTCTCCTCCTTCAACAATAATATTTACTGAGCTCACTCTGGGCCAAAAACCTACACTAAACACATGACCTGCATGGTGACTTTCAATCTTAAAAATTGCCCTGGGTAGGTGTAGGTTCCGTTATCATTCCCATTGTGCAGATAAAGGAAGAGGGACTCTTTGGCATAATAAATGTCATGCCAAAGTTAGTAGAGGGCCTCTACACCCCATTTTTCTCATGTGTGTCCTTCTCTTCACCTTACAGGCACCCTGCTGACAGTCCAGTTTGTCCATGCTGTGGTAAACAGAATCATCCCAACCACTAGTGGCTTCATTGCCCCCACCAGGCATGGTTATCTGATCCGAGAGCGTTTCCAGTGCCTTTCAGCAAGAACCTCACAGCAGGACCCTCTCAGGAACTTCAAGAAGGCAGTGTGGATGGTCAAATCCAGGCAGAGAGAGGAACTAGTGGCAGCTGTGGGAGCTCACCGGGACTTGGAGTCAGAGAGTGCCCAGGGAAATGAAACAAAATCAAACAAATGCTCACAAGTCTGCCTGATAGTGTAAAAAACAAAACAAAACAAAACAAAAAACCAGTGGGGGTACGGGGCTCCAATGAGTTAGCCCCATTTAATCTGGTTAAAGCAAAAAGAATATGTTTGCTGGTGTATATCTGGACCCATGGCTTCAGATTATGTGACCCAGACCTTGCCTCTTCTCATCTTTCCATTCTTCTTTTCTCTTTTTCATTTTCATTCTCAGACTTGCCACCCCCAGGTTAGCAACATGGTAGCCAATATGCTGCTGTCTCCAATTTCAATAGAAAAGAGAGCTTCTCTTTCCCAACAGTCCTAGCCTCAACTCTATTGGTCCCAATTGGCCCCTATGCCTAGCCCTAAACCAACTGTTGTATCTGGGAGAAGGCAGAGCTCTAATTGGCTGGACTGACCCAATGTCTACCACTGGAACTGAGAATAGAAGAGATTATTCCTGAGATGCAAATTCAGGTTCTGGTACCAGATGAAGGGGGAATAGATGAATGTGAGATATAGCAAACCACTGATGTGGACCACAGAACTTCACAGTTTATAAAGCTTTAGATGCTGTCATCTGATCCTCATCACAACCCACACTTTAGGGAGGGCAGGGATTTCTGCATCTATTTTACAAATGAGGAAACTGAGCCTTGCAGAAGTAGTTATGATTTGATTCAGGTCACAATTCAAGGTGCAAGAGCTGTGAGAGCGAGCCTTCTGTCCCATTCCTGTTAGACCTCACTCCAATTTCAGTCTCTAGAGCACAACCACCTCTTCCACAGGCACCACATTCAAATGCTCACAGGAGCTAGTGACTAATCTAGATACTTCCATGCAGTTGGGTGAGCAGCAGGGAGAGATGGAGACTGGACATGTGGAAGGCAGAGATTGTGTCTAGGGTGGGTATGAGCAGCCTGACTCTAGCCCAGAATCGCCATGGCCAAACCAGCCCACTACTGTCAGTGCTTCCAGTTGTAATAAGCAAAGCCAGAAATCCAGACTTTTATGCAAAAATATTCTGACTTTTAAAGTTGGCGATTGGTTCCATTTGTATCTATAGTGCACTTGGCATGTGCGTCTTTGGTGAATGAGCTGACTTCAGAACTCAAGCTGGCTGTAAAACGATCAACATGTTATAGTTCGTCCTTCTCTATTCCCTGGCTCCCAAACTTTTGGGATAAAGATGTGGGTTTTTAATCTTAAAAACTGGAGGCCCTTGGAAGGAGAAAGAGCTGCTGCTATCTCCCTGCTTTGCTTTTGAACCATCTGCTTTGTGCAAGTTCAACAGTCAAACTGTTTTCATTCCACTTAAGTGGATCCTTCTTTGCCCACAGCCTTCTAAAAGCCCTTCTCAGTCTTCTCAGGCTTTTACTTTAATGCTAGGAGAGTCTAAATCTTCAGGGTGGCCATTCCTTCTCCCCTCTGTGGAATTCCCGACAGAGTCTCAATAAAAGCAACCTTAGAAACACAGGCTTTTGAGCTGAACAAGACCCTACTGCTATCTCATTCATTTGTCTTCCAAACCAGGTTTCCAAGGCAGGTTTTGGCAGTTCTGCAAATATTAGCGTCAAATTTCATTTAAAAATATTTTAAACTGTAATTTTAAGATGTATGCTTGGATATATTGGGCAGCAGCTTTTCAGGTGTTAAAGATTACTAAGGTTGGTGCAAAAAGTAACTGTGGCTTTTGCCATTAAAAATATTAAAAATAATGGCAAAAACTGGCCGGGCACAGTGGCTCACGCCTGTGGTCCCAGCACTTTGGAAGGCCGAGGCAGGCAGATCACCTGAGGTCAGGAGTTTGAGACCAGCCTGGATAGCATGGTGAAACCCTATCTCTACTAAAAATACAAAAATTAGCCAGGCGTGGTGGTGGGGGCCTGTAATCTCAGTTACTCAGGAGGCTGAGGCAGGAGAATTGCTTGAACCAGGAGGTGGAGGGTGCAGTGAGCTGAGATCATGCCACTGCACTCCAGCCTGTGTGACAGAGCAAGACTCCATCTCATAATAATAATGATGATAATAATAATAATGGCAAAAGCCTCGGTGACTCATGCCTGTAATCCCAGCACTTTGGGAGACTGAGGCAGGTGGATCACTTGAGGCCAGGTGTTCAAGAGCAGCCTGGTCAGCATGGTGAAACCCTGTCTCTACTAAAAGTACAAAAATTAGCCTGGTGTGGTGGCGTACACCTGTAATTCCAGCTACTTGGGAGGCTGAGGCAGGAGAATGACTTGAACCTGGGAGGCGGGGGTTGCAGTGAGCCGAGATCACACCACTGTACTCCAGCATGAGTGACAGAGTGAGACTCTGTCTCCAAAAAAAAAAAAAGTAATGGCAAAAACCACAATTAATTTTGCACCAACCTAATAATTTAGGATTCTTCTGCCATTTTCATTTAACTGAAGAGCGCACTTAAATTGTGAAGGGAGCCCCTGAAAAAATTAGCTACTCTTTGCCACTGCTTTTCTGTGAATCAAGGGCTTACCCAATGCAGAAGTAAAGTGGATGTTGAGACCAACTAAGATTTCATCTACAAATTCTGATTTTAAATGTCTGCTTCCATCTCAACAGCCTCAGTGAGAATCAATTTTTTTGTAGGTAAATCCTAATTTAGACATTGGAAATAACTTTTTACTAATAAAATGCTACACCAAATTATTGCTTATATTGGGGGTTTTTGCAGTGTTTATTCATTTCAGAAAGAGTTTGGTTGCTAAGAAAGTTTGACAGTTGGCTGGTCAATGCTTGTAATCCCAGCACTTTGAGGGGCCAAGGCAGGAGGATCACTTGAGCCCAGGAGTTTGAGACCCCATCTCTCCAAAAAAAAAAAAAAAAAAGAAAGAAAAAAGTTTTTTTCATTAGCTGGGCATTCTGGTGCATACCTGCAGTCCTAGCTACTGGGGAGGCTAAGGAGGATGGATCACTTGAGCCCAGGAGCTCAAGGCTGTGGAGAGCTATGATTGCACCACTTTACTCTAGCCTGGACAAGAGAGTGAGACCCTGTCTCAAAAAAAAAAAAAATTAGGGATGCCAAAAAGCTCAGCAATTATGACGAATAATATTTTCTCTTATTTTCTTATTTTATTTTCTTTTGGAAGACAAATAATTTTTTTTTTTTTTTTTGAGACAAGGTCTTGCTCTGTTGCCCAGACTAGAGTGCAGTGGTGCGATCTTGGCTCACTGCAACCTCTGACTCCTGGTTTCAAGCAATTCTCCTGACTCAGCCTCCTGAGTAGCTGGGACTACAGGCCACCACACCCAGCTAATTTTTGTATTTTTTGTAGAGACGAGGTTTTGCCATGTTGGCCAGGCTGGTCCTGAACTCCTGACCTCAAGTGATCTGCTCCCCGCTTGGCCTCCCAAAGTGCTGGGATTACGGGCATGAGTCACCGTGCCTGGCCTATTATCATGTTTTTAAAAATCAAAATGAATTTAAAAATGAATGATGACAAAACATCAACTTTTTTTTTTTTTTTTTTTTTTTTTTTTGAGACGGAGTCTCGCTGTGTCGCCCAGGGTGGAGTGCAGTGGCCGGATCTCAGCTCACTGCAAGCTCCGCCTCCCGGGTTTTTACGCCATTCTCCTGCCTCAGCCTCCCGAGTAGCCGGGACTACAGGCGCCCACCACCTCGCCCGGCTAGTTTTTTGTATTTTTTAGTAGAGACGGGGTTTCACCGTGTTAGCCAGGATGGTCTTGAACTCCTGACCTCGTGATCCGCCCGTCTCGGCCTCCCAAAGTGCTGGGATTACAGGCTTGAGCCACCGCGCCGGGCCCAAAACATCAACATTTTATATAAAGTTGGGATCTGACTATGCATTTGCAGGAACTGACCTCACCCTCATCCTGGCCCTGGGGACAGCAAGATACCTCACCCCTACATACATCAGACAAGTGTCTCAGGAAGGTCATATTCCTATATAAGCACACACACCTTTGAGAATTACTAATTGTTAGTTAATATCTTTTTTATTTTTCAGACAGAGTCTCTGTCACCCAGGCTGGAGTGAAGTGGTATAATCATGGGTCACTACAGCTTTGAAATTATGAGCTCAAGTGATCCTCCTGCCTCAGCCTCCCAAGTAGCTGAAACTACAGGTGTGCACCACCACACCTGACTAATTTTTAAATTTGTGGTAGAGAGGGGGTCTCACTATGTTGCCCAGGCTGGTCTGCAACTCCTGGGCTCAAGTGATCCCTGCAGTGTGCTGGGATTACATGGCGCCTGGCCATCAGAAATATTTCTAATCTGGCCCTTTACCAAAATATATATATATTTACCAAATATATACCTATATATGTGTATATATACACATATGTATATATACACACATACTCACATATATACATATGTATATATACACACATATATACATGTGTATATATGCACATACACATATACATGTGTATACACACATACATACATGTGCACATATATACATATATGTATGTGTATGTATATATATGTATACACATATATACATATATGTGTATATATACATGTGTATATATGTGTATGTGTGTATATATACATATGTATTTATATGTACATATGTATATATGCCTACCCTTGGTCTTAAAGCTTGATTAAATTTAAGGTAAACATTTTTTATAAAAAATTTAAAAATAGGCTTTCTTTTTTTAGAGTAGTTTTAGGTTCACAGCAAAATTAAGTGGAAGGTGCAGAGATTTCCCACCTATCTCATGCTCCTCCTCATGCACAGCCTCCTCCACCAACATGCCTCACTCTAACAAGTGGTGCATTTGCTACAATCAATGAACTTGCATTGACACATTCTTATCACAGGAGAGACAATTTATTTTTATTTTTATTTTTTGAGACGGAATTTTGCTCCTGTTGCCCACGCTGGAGTGCAATGGTGCGATCTCAGCTCACTGCAAACTCTGCCTCCCGGGTTCAAGAGATTCTCCTGTCTCAGCCGCCTCGTGAGTAGCTGGGACTACAGTCCACAGACTACAGGTACCCGCCACTACGCCTGGCTAATTTTTGGTATTTTTAGTAGAGCCGGGGTTTCACCATGTTGGCCAGGCTGGTCTTGAATTCCTGACCTCAGGTGATACACTTGCCTCAGCCTCCCAGGCATGAGCCACCGCGCCCGGCCTAATCTTTTTTTTTTTTTTTTTTTGAGACAGAATCTCACTCTGTCGCCCAGGCTGGAATGCAGTGGTGCAATCTCGGCTCACTGCAACCTCCGCCTCCTTGGGTTCAAGCAATTCTCCTGCCTCCACCTCCCAAGCAGCTAGGATTAGAGGCTCTCGGCTAATTTTTGTATTTTTAGTAGAGACAGGGTTTTGCCATATTGGCCAGGCTGGTCTGAAACTCCTGGCCTCAAGTGATCTGCCCGCCTTGGCTTCCCAAAGTGCTGGGATGACAGGCATGAGCCACTGCGCCTGGCCCAGGATAGACATTTTTGACAAGAATACTTTGTAGGTGTGTTCATTCTCTATCACTACTTAGTAAATTATTGTAAACTTAGAAGCTTAAAATAACATCCACTTCTTATAATTTCTGCAAGTCAGGAGTCTGGGCATGGCATGACTGGGTTCTTTGTTCAGGATCTCACAAGGTGTCAGCCGGACTGGGTTCTCATTGAGAGCCTCAGGGTCTTCATTCAAGCTCCTTCAGATTCTTGGCAGAATCAAGCCCCTCAAAGCTATAGGAGTGGAGACCTCAGCTGCCCCTCTCCACAGGCAGTTTGCAAAACAGCTGCTTCCTTCTTCAAGGCCAGCAGCATTGTATTTCTCTGCTGCTTCATCTCTGACCTCAGACTCAGACTCAGACTGTCTTTAAAAAATTTTTTTTGGGGGGCAGGCGCAGTGGTTCACACCTGTAATCCCAGCACTTTGGGAGGCCCAGGCTGGCAGGTCACAAGGTCAAAAGATAGAGACCATCCTGGCCAACATGGTGAAACCCTGTCTCTACTAAAAATACAAAAAATTAGCTGGGCGTGGTGGTGTGCACCTGTAGTCTCAGCTACTCGGGAGGCTGAGGCAGGAGGATCAGTTGAACCCAGGAGGTGGAGTTTGCCGTGAGTCAACATCATGCCACTGCACTCTATCCTGGTGACAGAGCAAGACTCTGTCTCAAAAAAAAAATTATTTTTTTAGAGATGAGGTCTTGCTGTGTTGCCCAGGCTGGTCTCCTGGCCTCAGGTGATCCGGCTGCCTTGGCCTCCCAAAGTGCCGGGATTACAGGTGTGAGCCACTGCACCTGGCCCAGTAGCACCTTTTTATGTTTGATAAAAATAAGAATATCCAGCCTGGGCAACAAAGTAAGACCTTGTCTGTAAAAAAATAAATAAAAATAAAAAATTAACCAGGCAGTAGTCCTGGCTACTCAGGAGGTCAAGGCTGCAGTGAGCTGTGATGGCACCACTGCACTCCAGCCTGGGTGACAGAGCGAGTCCCTGTCTCACAAAATAAATAAATAGAAATAAAATTAAAAGACATCTTTTACTGTTGTTCTCATAAATATACACATGTGTGCACACACATGCATGTACACACATGCCCCAGATGGAATTGGTTTGTGGTTTTGTCAGAGGCGTTTGAAACAAGCTTACTCCATCTAGAATAGGGGCTGGGTAAAATGAGGCTGAGACCTGCAGGGCTGCATTCCCAGGAGGTGAGGCATTCTAAGCCACAGGGTGAGATAGGAGGTGGACACAAGACCCAGGTCACAAAGACCCTGCTGATAAAACAGGATGGAGGTGGTGGTGTTTGTTTGTTTTTGCTTTTGTTCGAGACAGAGTTTCGCTCTTGTTGTCCAGGCTGGAGTGCAATGGCGCTATCTCGGCTCACTGCAAACTCTGCCTCCTGGGTTCAAGTGATTCTCCTGTCTCAGCCTCTCGAGTAGCTGGTATTACAGGCACATGCCACCACATCCGGCTAATTTTTGTATTTTTAGTAGAGTTGGGATTTCATCATACTAGTCAGGCTGGTCTCGAACTCCTGACCTCGGGTGATCTGCCCGCCTCGGCCTCCCAAAGTGCTGGGATTACAGGCTTGAGACACTGTGCCCGGCCAATGCAGGGTTTTTGTTGTTGTTGTTGTTGTTGTTGTTGTTGTTTTTTGAGATAGAGTCTCACTCTGTTGCCCAGGCTGGAGTGCAGTGGCATGGTCTTGGCTCACTGAAACCTCCACCTCCTGGGTTCAAGTGATTCTCCTGCCTCAGCCTCCCGAGTAGCTGGGATTACAGGTCTGTGCCACCACCACACCTGGCTAATTTTCTTTTTTTTTTTTTTGAGTAAAGATGGAATTCCACCATGTTGGCCAAGCTGGTCTTGAACGCCTGACCTCAGGTGATCCACCCACCTTGGCCTCCCAAAGTGCTGGGATTACAGGCATGAGCCACCACGCCCGGCCAGGATGCAGGATTTTATCAGCATGACGTGAAAGTGACCTCTGGTTGTTCTCACTGCTCATTATGCACAAATTATAATACATTAGCATGCTAAGAGACACTCCCACCAGCGCCATGACAGTTTACAAATGCCATGGCAACTTCTAGAAGTTACCCTATAGGGTCTAAAAGGGTAGGGATCCCTCAATTCTGAGAAATCTTCACCTCTTTTCTCAGAAAACTCATGAATAATCCATCCCTTGTTTAACCTATAATCAAGAAATAACTGTAAGTATATGCAATCGAGCAGCTCATATCACTGCTCTGCCTATGGAGTAGCCATTCTTTTATTCCTTTACTTTCTTTTTCTCCATTTTTAAAATTTATTTTTATTTTTTGAGACGCAGTTTTGCTCTGGTCACCCAGGCTAGAGCACAATGGCTCAATCTCGGCTCACTGCAACCTCCGCCTCTCAGGTTCAAGTGATTCTCCTGCCTCAGCCTCGTGAGTAGCTGGGATTACAGGTGCCTGCCACCACACCTGGCTAATTTTTGTATTTTTAGTAGAGATGGGGTTTCACCATCTTGACCAGGCCGATCTCGAACTCCTGAACTCAGGTGATCCGCCTGCTTCAGTCTCCCAAAGTGTTGGGATTACAGGCATGAGCCACTGCGCCTGGCCTTTTCTCTCTCTTTTTTTTTTTTTTCTTTTGAGATAGGATCTTGTTCTATTTCCCAGGCTAGAGTGCAGTGACACTCCAGCCACCATGGCTCACTGCAGCCTCGACTTCCTGGACTCAAGCAATTCACCTGCCTCAGCCTCCCAAGTAGCTGGGACTTGGGACGTGCACCACCACGCTAGGCTAATTTTTGCTTTTTTTTTTTTTTTTTTTTTTGTAGAGAAAAAGTGATCTGCCTGTCTTGGTCTCCCAAAGTGCTGGGATTACAGGTGTGAGCTACCTGTCTTCCTTTACTTTCTTAATAAACTTGCTTTCACTTTATAGACTCGCCCTGAATTCTTTCTTGCACAAGTCCGAGAACCCTCTCTTGAGGTCTGGATGAGTACCCCTTTTCGGTAACAGTTTCCTCTTCCCCAAATGAAAGAGGGCCTTTGCTGATCATTTGAGAGAAAACAAATTTGAGTAGACGCCACATTCCTTGTGGGGAGGGGCACATTGTGGGACAACTCTGTTGGCCCTCAAGGACGATGACTAATAGGTTGCTGGTGTCAGAGGCATTTGAACCAGAGCAACAGCATCTTAAATAGGGACTGGGTAAAATAAGGCTGAGACCTACTGGGCTGCATTCCCAGATAGTTATGGCATTCTAAGTCACAGGATGAGTTAGGAGGTCGGCACAAGATACGGGTCATAACGACCTTGCTGGCTGGGCGCAGTGGCTCACGCCTGTAATCCCAGCACTTTGGGAGGCTGAGTGGGTGGATCACCTGAGGTCAGGAGTTCGAGACCAGCCTGACCAACATGCAGAAACCCTGTCTCTACTAAAAATGCAAAATTAGCCGGGTGTGGTGGTGCACGCCTGTAATCCCAGCTATTCGGGAGGCTGAGAGGATAATTGCTGGAACTGGGAGGTGGAGGTTGCAGTGAGCCGAGATCACTCCATTGCACTCCAGCCTGGGTAACAAGAGCGAAACTCCGTCTAAAACAAACAAACAAAAACAAAACAAACAAACAAACAAATAAAAACTTGCTGATAAAATAGCCTGCAGTAAAGAAGCCAGCGAGAACCAAGATGGAGACGAGAGTGGCCTCTGGTTGTCCTTACTGCTACATTCTCACCAGTGCCATGACATTTTACAAATGCCATGGCAACATCAGGAAGTTACCCTATATGGTCTAAAAAGGGGAGGTATAAATAATCCACCCCTTGATGATATATGTTTAGCATATCATCAAGAAATAACTGGCCGGGCGCAGTGGCTCACGCCTATGATCCCAGCACTTTGGGAGACTTTGGGAGGCTGAGGTGGACAGATCATTGGAGGTCAGGAGTTCGAGACCAGCCTGGCCAACATGGTGAGACCCCGTCTCTACTAAAAATACAAAAATTAGCCAGACCTGGTGGCACACACCTGTAATCCCAGCTACTTGGGAAACTAAGGTAGGAAAATCGCTTGAACCTGGAAGGCGGAGGTTGCAGTGAGCTGAGACCGCGCCACTGCACTCCAGCCTGGGTGATAGAGTAAGACTTCATCTCAAAAGGAAATAACCATAAAAATGGGCAACCAGTAGCCCTCAGGGCTGCTCTGTCTGGAGTAGCCATTCTTTAGTCATTTACTTCCCTAATAAACTTGCTTTCAGTTTACTCTATGGACTGGCCCTGAATTCTTTCTAGAGTGAGATCTAAGATCTCTCTCTTGGGGTCTGGATTGGAACCCCTTTCCTGTAACAGTGTCGGAGGTGTTTGAACGAGAGGAATTCCGACTTGAATAGGGGCTGGGTAAAATAAGGCTAAGACCTATTGCGCTGCATTCCCAGACAATTAAAGCATTCTTAGTCACAGGATGAAATAGGAGGTCAGCACAAGATACAGGTCATAACGACCTTGCTGATAAAACAGGTTGCAGTAAAGAAGCCGGCCAAAATCCACCAAAATCAAAATGGCCAGGAGAGTGACCTCCGATGGTCCTCACTGCTACACTCCCATCAGCACCATGACAGTTTACAAATGCCACGGCAACGTCAGGAAGTTACCCTCTGTAGTCTAAAACGGGGAGGTATGAATAATCCACCGCTTGTTTAGCATATCATCAAGAAATAACCATAAAAATGGGGAACAAGCAGCCCTTGGGGCTGCTCTGTCTATGGAGTGGCCATTCTTTATTCCTTTATTTTCCTTATAAACTTGCTTTCACTTTACAGACTCGCCCTGAATTCTTTCTTGCGTGAACTCCAAAAACCCTCTCTGCGGGGGGGGGTCTGGATTGGGACCCACTTCCTGTAACACTGGGAGGCTTTTGTAAGAAACGGACTGTCCGGACATCTGGTGGCCACAAAGTGTTCGGTCTGCCTTCGCTGCTCTTCATATAGGAACGCACTGAAACGAAGCAGAATCCCTATCCTGGCTGGGAGCCACGAATCTTCCATGCTTTACTTTCTAAATACCACTCCCTTCCACCCACTGCTCTCTACTTCCACTGCTCCCATCCTGGTCTAAGCCACCGTCGTCCCTTGCCTAAATGATGAAACAGCCTCCCTCCACCCTCCCTGGCTGCCCTCCAATCGCTTTCCTGCAGAGCAGCCAGAGCAATCACTTTCAAATGCAAACCTGAACCTGCAGCTCCTCTGCTCAAAGCCCTTGGATGGTTTCCACCAGCATCAATGCTAAAGCCTGAACTCAGCGCAAGGTGCTGTGTGCTCCGCTCCTCTGGCTGCTCCGGGATTATCTTGTACTCTCTTCCTCTTCCTCTCTGCAGCCTGGGAAACTCATCTTTTCTTTTTTTTTTTTTTTTTTTTAAACTCTTGAAATATATCATGCTGTCTCCCACCTCAAAAATCACAGCTGTTCGTGATTTTTCTCATGATGAATGCCTACGCGTTCTTCAGATCTCAGCTAGAATGCCACCTCCTCTGGGAAGCCTCCCTCATCCCCCTGCAAGACTGGGTTAAGTTTCCGTGGGTAACAGGTGGTATTTTCCAAAAATAGCCACAACGTATTTCCTGTCCCACATGATACTCCTGGCCATTTGCCCTTCTCTTGAATTTAGGGAAAACTTTGTATCAGCCTCTATGGAAAGAATGCAATGGAAATGATTCTGCGTGACTTCCGAGTCCAAGTGAGAAAAGGTAATATGGGAGCTGGGTGCAGTGATGCATGCCTGTAGTCCCAGCTACTCGGCAGATTGACGTGGGAGGATCCTTTGAGGCCAGGAGTTCGAGGCCAGCCTGGGCCAGCCTGAGACCCTGAGTCCCACCCCCGCCCTGCCATCTCAAGAAGAAGAAGGAGAAGGAGAAGGAGAAGGAGAAGGAGAAGGAGAGGAAGAAGAAGAAGAAGAAGAAGAAGAAGAAGAAGAAGAAGAAGAAGAAGAAGAAGAAGAAGAAGAGGAAGAGGAGGAGGAGGAGGAGGAGGAGGAGGAGGAGGAGGAAGAAGAAGAAGAAAAGATAATATGATTCCCACCTGGCTCACACGCTCACTTGTTCTTAGAATGATTGTTGTGAAGCTCTGGCTGCAAGGAGACCACATGTAGGGGTTCCAAGCAATGGCCCCAGCGAGGGTCTCAGCCTGTAGCCTGTAGCAACTGACTCATTTATGTGCGAGCAAACATTCAGATGATTCCAGCCCCCAGATTTTGAGCCACCCAGCTGAAGCCAAGGTTGAGTTTATTCCTCCCAAGCCTGCCCAAATTGCAGATTGAAGAGTAAAATGAATGTCTTTTTTTTTTTTTTTTTCAGACAGAGTCTTGCTCTGTTCTCCATGCTGGAGTACAGTGGCGCAATCTCAGCTCATTGCAACCTCTGCCTTCTGGGTTCAAGCGATACGCATGCCTCAGCCACCCAAGTAGCTGGGATTACAGGTGTGTGCCACCACACCTGGCTAATTATTATATTTTTAGTAGAGATGGGGTTTCACCATCTTGTCCAGGCTGGTCTTGAACTCCTGGCCTCATGTGATCCACCTACCTCTGCCTCCCAAAGTGCTGGGATTATAGCCATGAGCCACTTGCCCCGTGAATGTTGTTGTCATTTGAAGCTTCTAATGAGGAAAGAGAGAGACCCTCTCATATTGTTTTATACTCAGTACCTGTTTTAAGAAAAAACAAAGAGGTGAAACCAAAGACAGGCAGCCCAGCCCCAGGCCCAAAACCCAGCCTGGGCCTGCCTGGCCTAAACCTAGTAGTTAAAAATCAACTCATGACTTAGAAACCGATGTTATCCATAGATTCCCGGCATTGTATAAAAGAACATTGTGAAACTCCCTGCTCTGTTCTGTTTCACTCTGACCGCCAGTGCCTGCAGCCCCTGTCATGTACCCCCTGCTTGCTCAAATCAGTCACGACTCTTTCCTGTGAAATCTTTAGTGTTGTGAGCCCTTAAAAGGGACAGAAATTGTGCCCTCGGGGAGCTTGGATTTTAAGGCAGTAGCCTGCCGATGCTCCCAGCTGAATTAAAGCCCTTCCTTCTACAACCGGTGTCTGAGAGGTTTTGTCTGCGGCTTGTCCTGCTACATTTCTTCGTTCCCTGACCGGGAAAGTAAGCGACGCAGCCCCTTAGGCGGCTTAGGCCTGCTTTGTGGAGCATCCCTGCGGGGGACCCTGGCCAGCCTGAGTGACGCCATCCAAAGAGCGCTCCCGGGTAGGCAATTGCCCCGGTGGAACGCTTCTCCAGAGCAGCACATAGCAGGCCCCCACAGAGGATTAATACAGTGGCTGAATACTGGGAAGGAACTGGCACTTGAAGTCCGGACATCTGAAACTTAGTAAGACTAGTCTTTGGAACTTGCCCACTCCATTTGAGTGGAAGCGTGGCCTGATCACCCACGGCGTGCCTTTATTGGCACTTTGGTGTTGGTTTTGGTTTTGACTTGGTTTAAATTGCTTGACAGGACTGGTCTTGAGAATTGGCCCACTCCGTTTGAGTGGAAGCGTGGCCTGATCACCCACAGCGTGCCTTTATCGGCACTTTGGTGTTGGTTTTGGTTTTGACTTGGTTTAAATTGCTTGACAGGACTGGTCTTGAGAATTGGCCTACTCCGTTTGAGTGGAAGCGTGGCCTGATCACCCACGGGGTGCCTGTACCGGCACTTTGCTTTTTGGTTTTGACTTGACTTAGCTTGCTTGATACTCTGGTTTTGGTTTTGACCTGGCCTGGATTTCTGGATATTCTGATTTTGGTTTTGATTTTGGTTTGGTGTAAACTGCAGAAGCGTGTGTGTGCCCTTTTAACCTGTTTTTTGTTTTGCGGTGTGCGTGTGGTATGAGCGTGGTGTTTTGTCTTGAAGAAGCATGGGTCAGGCACAAAAAAGCCCACCCCACTAGGAACTATGTTTAAAAATTTCCAAAAAAAGGAAAAAAGGGAGGAGGCAGAATTTATATTTAAAAAAGTTATATGGTAAATTCTTGTCCTGAAATAAATTACCCGGTTGTTTCAAGAAAAAAGTGTTTGTAATAAGTCAAAAAGTTGAGACATGTCGAAAAATTGTCTGCGAAAGTCATAAAAGAAAAAAAGTTGTACAAAAATATTATGCAAAAAATGTTGTATAATTTAAAAGTAATAGGCCTCCTGAGTACTGCTGAAGAAACAGTTTATGTGCAAGGTGTCTAAGAAGAGTAAAATATATCTTTAGTAAAAAATTATAAGGAGGCACAAGAATGTGGACTTTTACCTACATTAAAAGGTTAAAAAAATATTGTTTTGAAAGTTTAAGCAAGTTTTAAAACGTTAATTGTAAAGAAAATTCTGTGTGTAAACATATTAGCTAAAGTTAAAAAGGTATCATCCAGTTTTTCTGTGAACTAGACATTAAAGTAAAAATGCAACAGGTTTTTCTTAAAGCATTAACCTGCTCTTTAACAAAAATTATAAAAGGTTAAAAAGAGTCTATAAAATCTTATGGTCAAACATGAAATTAGATAAATGTGTCTACAAGGTTTTATTAAAATTAAGTTTAATATTAATAACGCACTAATATAAAGGTAAAATTTAGCTTATCTGGTATAAAAATCATACAAAAAGCATTATTAAATATAAAATGGTGTTTAGCTTTTTTTGGTCTAAAAACTAATAAAGATAGGTACTAAAGGAAACATTCATTTTACTAGAGGATCATAGAAGTCAAAGACTTAAAACAAACTTTGACAATTAAGAATCTTGGTATGTGGCCGGGCGCAGTAGCTCAAGCCTGTAATCCCAGCACTTTGGGAGGCCGAGAGCCGCACAAGGTGGCGGGCGCCTGTAGTCCCAGCTACTCAGGAGGCTGAGGCAGGAGAATGGCGTGAACCCAGGAGGTGGAGCTTGCAGTGAGCTGAGATCCGGCCATTGCACTCCAGCCTGGGCAACAGAGCAAGACTCCGTCTCAAAAAAAAAAAAAAAAAAAAAAAAAGAGAATCTTGGTGTGCTTACCAAGATGCAAATGCCTGGTTGAAATGGATCAAATATTCCATCTGCACATTAAACAAAAGCAATTGTTATGCTTGTGCACATGGCAGGCCAGAGGTCCTGATTATCCCCCTTCCACTAAGGTGGTCCTCCAGTTGACCAGGCATGGGCTACATGGTAGCTCTTTTCCAGGATTCTACAGCCTGGAGTAATAAGTCATGCCAAGCTCTCTCTGCTACATTCCAAAGTCCCTGCGGGTCAGCTCCTGAGGGCCATCCAGCTTCCATCTCCCAACACTAAGTTCCCTTTGTGTCTCTCACGGCAGGGAGGAAACTTAGCATTCCTTGGAGACCTGAAGGGATGCAGTGAGCTTAAGAATTTTCAAGAGCTTATCAATCAGTCAGCCCTTGTTCATCCCCGAGCGGATGTGTGGTGGTATTGGGGTGGACCTTTACTGGGCACTCTGCCAAATAACTAGAGTGGCACTTGTGCTTTAGTACATTTGACTATCCCTTTCACCCTAGCATTTCATCAACCAGAGGAAAAAAATAATGAGACATCGTAAAGTGAGAGAAGCCCCTTATAGGTCTTTCAACTCTCACATCTATTGAGATGCAACTGGAGCCCTGCAAGGAATACCAGACCAATTTAAAGCTTGAAATCAAATAGTCACAGGATTTAAGTCAATATTTTAGTAGATGACAGTCAATAAAAATGTAGATTAGATAAACTACATCTGTTACAACCAACAGCAATGAGCTTTTCATGAGTTAAAAAGAAAAACTCATGTCGGCCCCAGCCCAGAGGCTACCTGTCCTGACAAAACTCTTTACACTCTATGTGTCGGAAAGAGAAAAAATGGCAGTTGGAGTTTTAACCCAGACTGTAGGGCCCTGGCCAAGGCCAGTGGTCTATCTCTCAGAACAACTAGACGGGGTTTCCAAAGGCTGGCCCCCATGTCCAGGGGCCCTGGCAGCAATGGCCCCGTTAGTACGAGAAGCAGATAAGCTAACTCTTAGGCAAAACCTAAACATAAAGTTCCCCCCATGCTGTGGTAATTTTAATAAATACCAAAGGACACCATTAGCTAATGAATGCTAGACTAACTAGATACCAAAGCTTGCTCTGTGAAAATTCCCACATAACCATTGAAGTTTGCAACACCCTAAACCCCGCCACCTTGCTCCTGGTATCAGAGAGCCCAGTTAAACATAACTGTGTAGAAGTATTGAACTCAGTTTATTCTAGTGGGCCCAACCTCCGAGACCAACTTTAAACATCAGTAGACTGGGAGCTGTATGTGAATGGGAGCAGCTTTGCCAACCCCTGCAAAGGACTCTGAAGAAGATGACAAGCCCTGCTCCAGTCACACCCGGAAGCTGACTGGTCCGCACACGGCCGAAGCATGAGGAAACTCATTGCAGGACTCATTTTCCTCAAAATTTGGACTTGCATAGTAAGGACTTCAACCGACCTTCCTCAGACTGAGGGCTGTTCCCAGTATATACCTCAAGTCACTGAGGTAGGACAAAAGATTGCTACAGTCCTATTATTTTATGGTTATTACAAGTGTACCAGGACTCTAAAAGAAACTTGTTTGTATAATGCTATTCTATCCAAGGTATGTAGCCCAGAAAGTAACCAACCTGATGTATGTTATGACCCATTTTAAGCCTCTCATGATCACAGTTTTTAAAATAAAATTAAGGACTGCTCCTTTTCTAGGCAACACAAGTAAATAGCTAGGACAGAAGAAAGAGGGGACTCCAAACATATAATCCTAAAATTTAATGCTTGTGCCACTATCAATGGCAATCGGCGTAGAATAAGATACAGTTCTTTAAGTCAAAAAAAAAAAAAGTTACACGGCAGGAAATAAGTATATCTGTCACAAATTAACTTCATGTGCAAATGTGTGTAATTACTGGTCTTATGTCATCTAGACTACTTTAAAAAAGGATAAAAAAGATCCTGTTTAGCTCCAAAAAGGAGAAGGCAGCACCTCCTGTACCAGTGGAAGCTGCAACCCCTTAAAATTAATAATTACAAATCCCTTAATCCCAAGGTGGAAAAAAAAAAAAAAAAAAAAGGAGAACACGTATCTCTGGGCATCAATAGGAAAAGACTAGGTCCTACAGTAAATATCTTAGTAAAAGAGGGGGTTCGTAAACTCTCTCCAGAACCAGTATTTCAGACTTTCTATGATAAACTAAATGTGCCAGTACCAGAGACTCCAGGAAAAAACAGAAATTTGTTTCTGCAATTAGCCGAGCATGTAGCCCAGTCTCTAAATGTCAGTTCATGTTATGTTTGTGAAAAAACTGTAATAAGAGATCAATGGCCATAAGAAGCCTAAGAATTAGTGCCTACGAACCCAGTTCCTAATGAATTCCTGGCCCAAAAGAATCACCCTAATCATCTCTAGGTTCTAAAAGTCTCAATTATTGGACAATATTGCATAGTTAGAAACAAGAAAAAATTCACTCCTTCTGTAGGATGACTTAGTTGTCTAGGGCAAAAAGTGTATAATGGTACCAAAAAAACCGGTTACATGGTAGAGTTCCAGTTACACAGAAAGAGATCCATTCAGTAAATTTCCAAGGTTGCAGACTGTCTGGGCGCACCCAGAATTCCACAGGACTGGACTGTCCCCACCAGGTTATACTGGATAAGTAGACATAGAGCCTATGCTAAGCTGCCTGACCAGTGGACAGGTAGTTGTGTTATTGGCACTATCAAACCATCTTTCTTCCTACTGCCCATAAAAACAGGTGAACTCCTGGGCTTCCCTGTCTATGCTTCCCTTGGAAAACAAAGCATAGCCGTAGGTAATTGGAAAGATGGTAAATGACCTCCTAAAATATTATATAATACTATAGACCTGCCACTTAGACACAAGATGGCTCATGGGGATACTGGACCCCCATTTACATGCTCAACCGAATCATACGGTTGCAAGCTGTTTTAGAAATCATCACTAATAAAACCGGGCAAGTTTTGACTATTCTGGCCTGGCAAGAAACTCAGATAAGAAATGCTATCTATCAAAATAGATTGGCTTTGGACTACTTGCTAGCAGCTGAAAAAGAGGTCTATAAAAAATTTAACTTTACTAATTACTGTCGACACATAGATAATCAAAGGCAAGTAGTTAAAGACATAGCTAAAAATATGACAAAACCAACACACGTGCCCGTACAAGTGTAGCATGAATTTGACCCTGAAGCCATGTTTAAAAATTAGTTCCCAGCACTAGGAGGATTTAAAACTCTTACTATAAAAGTCATAATAGTAATAAAAACCTGCTGACTGCTCCCTTGTTTGCTACCTGTACTTCTTCAAATGATAAAAAACTTCATTCCTACCTTAGTTCACCAAAATGCTTCAGCACAAGTGTACTATATAAATCACTATCAATCTATTGCACAAAAAGACATAAGTAACAAAAATAAGAGTGAGAACTCCCACTAATAAAAAGTGAGAGTCTCAAAGGGGGGAAATGAGGAAAGACAGAGACCCTCTCATATTGCTTTATATTGTTTTATACTCAGTACCTGTTTTAAGAAAAAACAAGGAAATAAACCAAAAACAGGCAGCCCAGCACCAGGCCCAAAACCCGGCCTGGGCCTGCCTGGCCTAAACCTAGTAGTTAAAAATCAACTCATGACTTAGAAACCGACGTTATCCATAGATTCCCGGCATTGTATAAAAGAACATTGTGAAACTCCCTGCTCTGTTCTGTTTCACTCTGACCACTGGTGCATGCAGCCCCTGTCACATACCCCCTACTTGCTCAAATCAATCATGACCCTTTCATGTGAAATCTTTAGTGTTGTGAGCCCTTAAAAGGGACAGAAATTGTACCCTTGGGGAGCTTGGATTTTAAGGCAGTAGCTTGCCGATGCTCCCAGCTGAATAAAGACCTTCCTTCTACAACCGGTGTCTGAGAACTTTTGTCTGCGTCTCGTCCTGCTACACTAAGTCTTGAACTGCCTTTTTTTTTTTTCTTCTCTTTTACAGAAAGACCAGACCTTACAATGTTTTTATTTTTTCTTTCCATTTTTCTTTCTTTTTAATGTTTTCGTAGAGATGGGATCTTGCTATACTGCCCAGGCTGGTCTCAAACTCCTGGCCTCAAGACATCCCCCCACTTTGGCCTCCCAAAGTGCTGGGATTGTCAAGGGCTCATTTGTTACACAGCCATAGCAACAGAAATTTAGGAACTGTTACATGTATACCTTCTCTTTAAAGTATTTGTTACATGTGAAACTTTACATTTGTGTGATTACTAGATTCCTATCCTGAAATACTGAAAGCTCTTAATAGCCAAATTTGCGTTCCTTTTTACCATTCTATTCCTGACACTTAGCAAGGTGCCTGGTAAATGATGCAGCCAATGCCAATTTACTCTCAACTTTCCTGCACCTCTTCACTTGTAAAAATAGAATGCATTTGGTCATTAATTGAATGCTTATTTATGTGATGAATGCTGACTGAGAGGCTGTGTCAGGGATTTATTAGAGATGGACACAAAACAAATATGAAATACAAGGGACAGAGGGGAGACATAGAAGGGGACTGGGAAAGCTTCCTGAGGGAAAGGGATATTTGGGCTGTGTTTAAAAGGATGTACAGGTGCTTTCTGAATAACAAAGAGGCATGACAGGACTTTTGGCAAAGGAAATGGTGAGTGCCAATGCTTGGGGCCAGGAAGCAGCCAAGTTGGTCAGGCAATGGTGTGAAGTTCTGCACAGAGGCAGTTTGCTTTGGTGGAAAATCCTGCAGGAAAAGGTTCCTAAGGACCAATTCTGACAGCCTGCAATGTAGGTGCTTAGATTTCATCTCATTAGAAATAGGAAGACCTTGGAGGTTTGAAAGCAGTGGTGGAATGAGTGGAGTTTTTTGTTTCTCTGTTTTTTTTAAGAGACAAGATGCTAAAAAAAAAAAAAAAAAAAGGCACTGTTATGCTTCCCAGGCTGGAGTGCAGTGGCAAGATCATGGCTCACTGCAGCCTTGAACTCTTGGGCATAAGCAATCCTCCTGCCTCAGCCTCCCGAGTAGCTGGGGCTACACGTGTGCACCACCACGCTCAGCTAATTTTTTCATTTTTCATTTTATTTATTTATTTATTTATTTATTTAGAGACAGAGTTTTGCTCTTGTTGCCCAGGCTGGAGTGCGAGGGCACGATCTTGGCTCACTGTAACCTCCACCTCCTGGGTTCAAGCAATTCTCCTGCCTCAGCCTCCCGATTAGCTGGGATTACAGGCATGTGCTACCAAGCCTGGCTAATTTTGTATTTTTAGTAGAGATGGGATTTCTCTGTGTTGGTCAGGCTAGTCTCCAACTCCCGACCTCAGGTGATCCACCCGCCTTGGCATCCCAAAGTGCTGGGATTACAGGCGTGAGCCACAGTGCCCAGCCAATTTTTTCATTTTCATTTTTTTTTTTTTTTTTGAGACAGAGTCTTGCTCTGTTGCCCAGGCTATAGTGCAACGGCACGATCTTGGCTCACGACAACCTCCACCTTCTGGGTTCAAGCGATTCTCCTGCCTCAGCCTCCCAAGTAGGTGGGACTACAGGTGCCTGCCACCACGCCTAGCTAATACTTTTGTAGTTTTAGTAGAGATAGGGTTTCACCATATTGGCCAGGCTAGTCTCGAACTCCTGACCTTGTGATCCGTCTGCTTTGGCCTCCCAAAGTGCTGGGATTACAGGCGTGAGCCACCGCGCCCAGCCTCATTTTAATTTTTTTTAGTAGAGACGTAGGTCTTGCTATGCTGCCAGGTTGGTCTTGAACTCCTGACCTCAAGCAATTCTCCCGCTTCTGTCTCCCAAAGTGCTGGGATTACAGGCGTGAGCCACTACCCCAGCCTAGAGTTCTTGATAGTACCAGGGCTGAGAAAGTACCAGGGGTAGGAGGCTCCTAAACTGGTCCAGATGGGAAGTGATGAGGCCAAGGATAGGGAAGTGAAGGTGGGAGGAGTAGGAGTAACTCAAAGGCCATTTAGTAAAAATTCACCACGCAAGGCCCTGTATTAGGGCGCTGGGTGTTCATACTTCATTGTCCTATCAACTCTATAAAGCAGGGGCCAACAAACTTTTTCCATAAAAGGCAAGATCGTAAATACTTCAGGTTCTGCAGATCTGTAGCATCTCTAGCAACTACCTACTCTGTTGCAAGGCAAAAGCAGGCAGAGATGCTAGGTAAACGCGTGGGCGTGTCTGTGTGCCAATAAAACTTTATTCAGGGACACTGAAATGTGAATTTCAGAAACTTTTCACAGTTCATAGACTATTCTTCTCCTTTGGATTTTTCTCCCAGCTATGTAAACATGTAAAAATAATTCTGAGCTTGCAGGGCCGGACAAAGCAGCCGGTGGGTCTTGGTTCGCCTACCCCTGCTATATAAATCATTAATTATGATACCAATCATAAGGAGAAGATCTTCACGACTAGTCCCTCAAAGAGCACCGCCCCTCTAACATCATCAAACCCCGCCTCCAAAGGCGGAGGCTGCGCATGCGCGGCAGGCCCTCGGGCGGGGGCGGGGCGGGGCGCAGCTCCGACTTCGGACATGGCGCACGCTGGCGGCTGCAGCGGTGGCGGCGGCCCCGCGGGCCGGGGGCTGAGCGGCGCCCGCTGGGGTCGCTCGGGCTCCGCGGGCCACGAGAAGCTGCCAGTGCACGTGAGTGGCGTCCCCGCCCTCACTCGGGGACCCCATCCTCTGGACCCCGCGGGCGGGCGCCCCTCACCCAGGCCCCGCCCGACCCCGGCCCCGCCCGGCCCCGGCCCAGCCTCGGCCTCCCTTCTGCACGGCCCCGGACCCCTCACCCCTCACCTCTCACCTCCGCCCTCCGAAGGCCCAGCCCATCCTCTTCCCCTCAGGGACCCCGTCCGCTCGTCCCCTCCTCCCGCGACCCGGGCCCACCGGGACCCTCCCCCTCTCTGCAGGTAGAAGACGCTCTCACCTATCTGGACCAGGTGAAGATCCGCTTTGGCAGCGACCCCGCCACCTACAACGGCTTCCTGGAGATCATGAAGGAGTTCAAAAGCCAGAGGTACCCGCGGGGCCCCTTTCCACCTCGGGGGGCCCCCCTGGGCCGGAATCAGGCCTAGCGGGGTGAGACCTCTCCTCCCCAGGCTGCCCCCCTGGGCCGGGTGACCTTGCGCAGGTTGTCGAATCTCTCAGAGTCTTAGCTCCTTCCCGTAACAAAAATGAAAATGGATAGTACCCACCTTGTGGAGCTTTGTGGGGATTCCTGGAAGCGGGACAGGGATCTGGGGGGAGGCAGGGAGGGCAAGGCCGTGCACACTCATAGAGTCAAATCCTGCCTCGATTTAATATGTTGATTTTAAAATTAGTTTTGTTCATGAAAGACTTCGTGGGACCCATTTTGATTTTTTATTTTCAAACTCTGTAAAATGTTATTTGTCTTGATGATTGAAATTATTGGCACCCTCTTCCCCTTTAATCTTGTCCTCAAGGTGCTTCTCTGGGCTCACTGTGGTCCCAGGCCTGCTTGGAAGTAAGACGCATAAAATGCTTAGTAAGGGAGCTGGCACACAGAAAACGTTTAAAACACATGAGCTGATTTTGCAGGCCCAGAATCAAGGAGGATTACAGATAGATGGGAAACGCTGGGATCATGCCCTTGTTTTTATAGGAGGCTCACTGAGACTTGGAGTGGGTAAGGGACCCACCTAAGTGGCAGAGGTGACACTAGAACTCAGACCCTCTGAGTCAGACTCATGGAGGTCATATCCTTACCTTACTGCTGCCCCCTCTTAGGAAACATGGTGGGGTTGGCCTGGTTTCCTTCCAGGAGCCCAGTGCTAAGGGCTGGGCTGCGATGCAACCTGAAGGGAGACTCCATCTCTCCCCTCCTATTACACGTTTCCCATACTTGGCGGTACCATTGGTATTTATGGATTGCAATTGTTTGCTCAGATGGAAACCTGTGTCATAGTCATCTCTATCTGATATGAAATGAGGGAATTTTTCACATTGCTTGGAGGACTTTGGCCTCCTGCCACTTCTTGGAGTCCAGGCCTTGCGGTTGGCTCTCCTGACATCTTCAGAACCGAGAGTGCTCATTCTTGGAGTGTTTTGGGGGAGCTGAGCAATGTCAGTATTCTCTCATTCCCACCAGGAGGAAACAAGGAGCTCAGGCCTAGCCAGTCAGGAGATAGATCATGGTGTACAGATGCTATCACATGGAGCACTTTTTTTTTTTTTTTGGAGACGGATTCTCGCTCTGTCTCCCAGGCTGGAGTGCAGTGGTGTGATCTTGGCTCACTGCAACCCTCTGCCTCTCGGGTGCAAGTGATTCTTGTGCCTCTGCCTCCTGAGTAGCTGGGACTGCAGGCGCGCACCACCACGCCAAGCTAATTTTTGTATTTTTAGTAGAGACAGTGTTTCACCGTGTTGGCCAGGCTGGTCTCGAACTCCTGACCTCAGGTGATCTGCCTGCCTTGGCCTCCCAAAGTGCTGGGATTACAGGCAGGAGCCACTGTGCCTGGTGGGTCGCATTTTAGGTTCCTTTGTTGTCTGTTGAGAAGGTTTTTATGTGGCAGTATCAAGGGAGTGGGGAATAGATTACATTTTTCATTTACTTCCTAAGACCCTTTTGCCCACTTCCGTTGTTTCTTCTAGCATCGATACTCCTGGAGTCATCAGACGTGTCTCACAGCTCTTCCACGAGCACCCTGACCTCATTGTTGGATTCAACGCTTTTCTTCCCCTTGGATACAGAATAGACATTCCCAAGAATGGCAAGTTAAACATACAGTCGCCTCTGACGAGCCAGGTATGCTGCTACAGTGGTTCGGGTGATCTCAGCCTTCACTGCGTGTATCTTGCTACTCAGGTTGGGCCACGTGTCTCTCTTGTATCATTGCTAGAAAGCCACTTAAGCTCTGTTCTTTTTCTAGACATGCTCATTGCTTCTAGCACAAATCAAAATAGATATGGAAACACCTACACAAGCAGCCTCTGCCTCCCAAATTGATCTGTTTGGAAGATTTAAATCAAGAGGAGATGTCAGGGAGGTATCCTCCTAACACAGAATAACCACCCCAGCAGTTGCTGAGGTCTTGGCTTGAGGCTTTCCCAGCGAGCATACCAGGCAGGCTTGCCCTTGTATTTGGGTATGTCCTCGTCTGCCTCTGATCACTGTCAGTACCACCTACAAAATAAAGTGGTCGAGATGGTGTGTGAATAGCCACGTTTATGGTGGTTGTGTTTCATTGTTGATAGGATTATTAGCTCAGTTGGGACTCCTGGCGTGGCTTTGGTCCTTTCTTGGGTGATAGGTGCTGGCCCTCCTTTTTTTTTTTTTTTTTTTTGGAGACAGAGTCTGGCCCTGTCACCCAGGCTGGAGTGCAGTGGCGCAATCTCAGCTCAGTGCAACCTCTGTGGTTCAGGCGATTCTCCTGCCTCAGCCTCCAGAGTAGCCGGGGTTACAGGCATGTGCCACCATGCTCGGCTAATTTTTGTATTTTTAGTAGAGATGGGGTTTCTCCATGTTGGCCAGTCTGTTCTTGAACTCCTGACCTCAAGTGATCTGCCTGCTTCAGCCTCCCAGAGTGCTGGGATTATAGGCATGAGCCACCATGCCTGGCCTCTTTTTTTTTTTTTTTTTTTTGAGACGGAGTCTCGCTCTGTCGCCCAGGCTGGAGTGCAGTGGCCGGATCTCAGCTCACTGCAAGCTCCGCCTCCCGGGTTCACTCCATTCTCCTGCCTCAGCCTCCCGAGTAGCTGGGACTACAGGTGCCCGCCACGTCGCCTGGCTAGTTTTTTGTAGTTTTAGTAGAGACGGGTTTTCACTGTGTTCACCAGGATGGTCTCGATCTCCTGACCTCGTGATCCACCCGTCTCGGCCTCCCAAAGTGCTGGGATTACAGGCTTGAGCCACCGCGCCCGGCCCGGCCTCTTTTTTTTTTTTTAAAAAAAAAAAAAAAAAGACAGGGTCTCACTCTGTTGCCCAGGCTGGAGTGCAGTGGTGCCATCATAGCTCACTGCAGTCTCAACCTCCTAGGCTCAAGTGATCTTCCCGTCTCAGCCTCCTTAGTAGCTAGTACTGCAGGTGTGCACCACCATGGCCAGCTAATTTATTATTATTATTATTTTTGTAGTGACAGGGTCTCACTATGTTGCCCATGCTGGTCTTGAACTCCTGGCCTCAAGCGATCTGCCCACCTTGGCCTCCCACAGTGCTGGGATTACAGGAGTGAGCCACCATGCCTGGCTCACTGCCCCTTCTGTCTCTGCGGTGTCTTCATGCTTGAGCTCACTAGTGCCTCTGAGAAAAAGAAAGCCTACTTAATATTTCCTTTTATAAGATGTCCATTGTCATTTTTTGCACCTCAGCACTATTGCCATTTAAGGCATAATTCTTTGCTGTTGGGGGCTTCCCAGTGCGTTGTGGGATCTTTAGCAGGATCCCTAGCCTGCACCCACCAGACCTTCACTCAGTTCTGACAGCCAGAAATGTCTCCAGACATTGCCAGGTATCTCCTTGGGGACAAAAGTGCCCCTGTTGAGAACCACTGGTGTAAGTGAACCAGCTCTCCCAACCTCCTCCAAGGCCTCACCCCGAGAGTTTTAGCAGGGAGTGTCAGAATCTACTGCTGGATCCACTTGGTAGGTCTGTCCTTTGATGGAAGAGATGGTAGACTGTCCAGTCAGTTAGGGATCTGACACTCTGCAGTCAGTTGGAAAGAGAACAGCGAAGGGTAATGTGGCAGTGCTTTTGTATTAATTCTGTGTACAAGGTGCGTGTCAATTCTGCTGCTGCTCGGCCAGGCGCGGTGGTTCACGCCTATAATCCCAGCACTTTGGGAGGCTGAGACGGGTAGATCACAAGGTCAGGAGTTCGAGACCAGCCTGGCCAACATGGTGAAACCCTGTCTCTACTAAAAATACAAAAATTAGCCAGTCACAGTGGCGCATGCCTGTAATCCCAGCTACTTGGGAGGCCGAGGCATGAGAATTGCTTGAACCCGGGAGGCGGAGGTTGCAGTGAGCAGAGATTGTGCCACTACACTCTAGCCTGGGTGACAGAGCAAGACTCCATCTCAAAAAAAAAAAAAAAAAAAAATTCTGCTGCTTCTCTGTGCAAGACCCTGTCCGCCTGTTGTCTCCTGAAAACCAAGGAGCGAGTCTCAGTTTTTTTTTCTTTTTTGAGATGGCGTCTCGCTCTGTCGCTGGCTGGAGTGCAGTGGTGCAATCTCAATCATGCCCCCTGCAACCTCCGCCTCCCGGGTTCAAAAGATTCTCCTGCCTCAGCGTCCTGAGTAGCTGAAATTACAGGCATGCGCCACCATGCCTGGCTAGTTTTTTTGTATTTTTAATGGCCTGACCACCTGGTCAGGCCGGTCTCGAACTCCTGACCTTGTGATTTGCCTGCCTCTGCCTCCCAAAGTGTTGGGATTACAGGCATGAGCCACCGCACCCGGCGGAGTCTCAGCTTTAAAGGGAAACTTGGAAGCGTGTGGCCACTGAACTCCGAAGAGCCTTCGATTTCCTGTTTGCAAATGAAGCCCCAGGATCCAGATGTACTGCTAGCGCCTCAGACCATGAAAGCCTTAGCAAGATTAATCTCCGGAACAATTATGACTGCGGGAGAAAGCCAAGCTCGTTTGCAGTAGGAGCATCCATGAGAGCACTTTGCAGAGCCTGAACGCTGTGGAAACACTGGGTGTTGTTCCTGTCACTCATTCAGAAAGAGCCAGAGTGGAAAGATGTGAACTGTGCATCCAGCATGTGGACACTGCCTTTCAGCAGAGTCCCTG
Organism: Macaca fascicularis; assembly: GCF_037993035.2. Taxonomy (NCBI): domain Eukaryota; kingdom Metazoa; phylum Chordata; class Mammalia; order Primates; family Cercopithecidae; genus Macaca; species Macaca fascicularis. The sequence continues at coordinate 17,162,733 of NC_088393.1, forward strand.
CCCGTGGAGTAACTCGACTTTCAGGGCTAGATCATGACAGGCGCCACACTGTGGTTGTATTTGGAGTTGGCTCTTCCTTTAAGTAGCCGCGGGTCCCCAACCGTGGAGGGCTGGCAGTCTTGTCTCCCCGTAGGTGGCTTAGGTGACAATGACGACGGTGCAGGCCCATTGATTTGGGGAAAGGCTTGAAAAGAACTTTTCACTTAGTAGCTACTCAGCAGGGCCTTGGTCATCTTCCTGCAGCCCAGGAACAGTCATTTCCAGGGCTTCCTGTCTTAGCTGTAGAGGTTTGTTCTCTTCGGGGCACCTAGGAGCCCACTCGCTTCCAGTTGATATTGACACAGGTGCTGTCAGTTTTCCAGCCCTGCTTCCCAGCAGTCTGGGCTGTTGTTTGAGTGGCTTCAGCACAGACACATGAGAGATGTCCCAGTCCAGGCTGTGACTTGCGTGGCTTCAGGAGTCCTTTGAGCTTTCGGCTCCCTGGAGTCCTTTGAGAGGCCATCATCTGAAAGCCTCACAGGGTTTCCCACACACAGAGGCCCTGGTGATACTCCTTTTTTCTTTCTTTCTTTTCCTTTTTTTTTTTTGTGACGGAGTTTCTCTCTTGTTGCCCAGGCTGGAGTGCAATGGCACGATCTCGGTTCACTGCAACCTCCGCCTTCCCGGTTCAAGCTATTCTCCTGCCTCAGCCTCCCGAATAGCTGGGATTACAGGCATGTGCCATTGTGCCTGGCTAATTTTGTATTTTTAGTAGAGATTGAGTTTCTCCATGTTGGTCAGGCTGGTCTCAAACTCCCGACCTCACGTGATCTGTCCGCCTCAGCCTTCCAAAGTGCTGGAATTACAGGCGTAAGCCACTGCACCTGGCCATCTTTTTTTTTTTTTTTTTTTTTTTTTTTGCGACGGAGTCTTGCTGTGTCACCCAGGCTGGAGTGCAATGGCATGATCTTGGCTCACTGCATCCCTGCCTCCCGGGTTTAAGCGATTCTCCTGCCTCAGCCTCCTGAGTAGTTGGAATTACAGGTGCCTGCCACCACTGTCAGCTAAGTTTTGTATTTTTAGTAGAGATGGGGTTTCACCATGTTGGTCAGGCTGGTTTCAAACTCCTGACCTGGTGATCTGTCTGCCTCGACCTCCCAAAGTTCTTTTTTTTTTTTTTTTAGTTTAATTGAATTTTTTTTACTTTTTTATTTTTTTGAGACGCCGTTTCACTATCACCCAGGCTAGAGTGCAGTGGCGTGATCTCGGCTCACTGCAACCTCCGCCTCTGAGTTTCAAGTCATTCTCCTGCCTCAGCCTCCCAAGTAGCTGTGATTACAGGTATGCACCACCACACCCAACTAATTTTTGTATTTTTAGTAGAGACAGGGTTTTACCATGTAGGCCAGGCTGGTCTCGAACCCCTGACCTTAAGTGATCCTCCCACCTCAGCTCCCAAAGTGCTGGGATTACAGGCGTGAGCCACTGTTCCTGGCCTTTTTTACATTTTTAAAATAGAGACAGGGTTTCACCATGTTGTTCAGGCTGGACTCAAGTGATCCTCCTGCGTTGGCCTCCCAAAGTTTTGGGATTACAGGTGTGACCCACCACTCCTGGCCAGTATTTTCTCTGTTTCTTAGTTTTTCTAGTTTGACTGTTTTAAAGTATCATTTTTTTCCCCCTCAGTTTATCACAAAGCCTGCTGGCTACTGACAAGTAGGGAGCGGCCCATAGGTCTAAGGAAGGTGAATAAGGGAGTCCCAGCCTCGGGCAGCCTTTGGTGCAGGGTGTCTTAACTTCAGTTTTGGGGGCTAGACTATTCTTTATGGCGAGGGGCCACCCTGGGCACTGTCTCCACCCACCAGTTGCTTCCAGATGTGATAACCTGAAGTGTCTTCCGTGTTGCTGAGTATCCCCTGGGTGTCGGAGTTGCTCCAGTTGAGAACACGAGTCTAAAGGGGAAAGACATACACAGGCCATGGTGTGTGGCCAGTGACAACCCAGGGAACTTGTAGGAAGGAACCGCTTCCTACTGGAGCCTCGCCTCGGCCTCCTGAGTCAGCATCATTTCCTGTCGGGTAATTCAGGCCTTGGTTGTAATGTCACCTCTACAGAGAACCCCCCTAGTCCCTACCCTGTGTCATTCTTACGCCACCCTGGGTTATATATTTCAAAACGGCTAGGAAAAGAAGTTCGAAATCCATTATTTCTTGTTGGTTTTCCTTCCTTGGTAGATGGTGAGTCCTTAAGATGAGGTGGGCCCCTCCATTGTCTTGTTCATGACCGTATCCACCTTCTGGAACATTGCCAGCGGGCAGTGCATGGTGCAGGAATGAGAAACTGGATGCTGGTGGGAACGTGGCCGCTCTCAGCTAGCGGGTCCTCTTCAGGGCAGACCCTGCCTCGTGGAAGATGACAACCGGCTTGGACAGAGACAGAGATAACCCCTTAACGTGCAGCTCCTAACATAAACAGCCCTTCGACTTTCAAAGGGAGCCCCCTGCCTACTGTCTGGGGGAAGTCCCGCTAGTTGTCAACAAGTCAATTCTTGTGTTTGTATATTCTTGGCTCTTGGAGCAGGCGGTGACCCCTTCTCCGATCCAGGCCCTGGAATTTATTGAGGGTTCTGCGAGTCAGGCCCTGGGGTTTATTCAGAGGCCCTGCTCTCAGGGTTCCAGTATAGTCAAGGTGAGGGTCCGGTGAGAAACAGATGGGCAGATTCAGTCTGCGTGCGGGAGGGGGCAGACAGAGGATGGAGCAGGCCGAGGAAGGGTGGGAGGAGGTGCTGTGGGCAAGACCTGTTTCATGAGGGACTGTTCTGGTGGGGTGTGATGGCCTGAGGTGAGAGTGAGTGGGTGTGCTTGAGGAACAGCCAAGGAGAACGGCAGGGTCAGGAGCTGAAGGAGAGAAGGGGGAGAGGGAGCCAGGAGCGTGAGAAGTACCGGATGGTTCTGGGAGGCAGTTCTGCTGCTGTGCTGAGAATCGGGGTCAGGAGGCCCCTGGGAGACCAGGGAGGGGCCCCAAGTGATGGAAATGGAGTGGATGGTGACAAGGACCAGAGAGGGTCCCAAGTGATGGGGACAGAGAGGATAGTGACAAGGACCAGAGACAGTCCCCAAGTGATGAGGACAGAATAGATGGTAACAAGGAGTGGAAAAGGCCCCCGAGTGATGGGGACAGAGGTGGACAGCGATGGGGACAGAGTGGATGGTGACAGGGACCAGAGACAGTCCCCAAGTGATGGGGACTAAGTAGACTGATGGGGACAGAGTGGATGGTAACAAGGACTGGAGAGGGGTCCCCCGAGTGATTGGGACAGAGTGGACCGCGATAAGGACCAGAGAGGTGCCCCGAGTGATGGGGACAGAGTGACTGGTGACAAGGACCAGAGGGGGTTCCCATGTGACGGGGGCAGAGTGGATAATGATATAGATCAGGAGCGGGGGAGTGTCAGTGAGAGTGAGAAGTCTGGGGTGATCCCAGGATGCCTGATTCTCTGGGTAAAAGTGTGGGCCGGTGCTGAGGTACGTAAGGCCGGGGCAGTTGGGGGGCTGCTGTGTGTCTGTGAGGTGCCTGCCATTTGAGGCTCTGGTAATCGGTACCCAGGTGGGGCTGTGTGTGGATGCTCAGATGGATGTGTCAGCCACGCAGGATGGTTTGTCATGGTGTGGGAGGCAGTTCAAACTCTGCCTGACGAGGCCGGCAGGGCACGGGGAGAGAGGAGGTGCCAGAAGAGAGAGAGAAAGCTGGGCTTGTGCTGGGTGGTTTAGAGCAGCACAGTCGGCACATGGCGGCTTGGCGGCCAAAGCCAGCCTGGCTCAGCGTGATTGGTTGTGATTTTTACAGTTTCAAAGGATTAAATTTTTTAAACTATTTCATATTGTGATACTATTCACATAACATAAAATTCATCATCATCAGTTTAAGGTGTTAGTATATTCACAATACTGTGCAACCATCACTACTAATTCCAGAACATTAACGTCACCCCAAAATCAAACCCTGACCCTCCTAATTCTCCTCTCCCCCTAGCCCCTGGCAACCATGAGTCTGCTTCCTATCTCTATGGATTTGCCTGTTCTGGACATTTCATATCAGTGGGGTCATACACCGTGTGGCCGTTGGTGTCTGGCTTGTCATGTCACTCAGCATCGTGTTTTCCGGGGTCATTCACATCGGAGCCAGTATCAGTGCTTCCTTTCTCAAGACTGAATCATTCTCCAGTGTGTGGCGGGACCACATTTCGCGTGCCCACTCATCTGTTGATGGATGTTTGGTCTATTTCCACCTTTCGGCTGTTGTGCATAGTGCTGCAGCGAACATTCATATATGAGGATGTGTTGGAACACCTGTTTTTCTTTTTTTTTTGAGACAGGGTCTCGCTGTGTCACCCAGGCTAGAGTACAGTGGCGGGGTCTCAACTCACTGCAACCTCTGCCTCCCAGGTTCAAGGGATTCTCCTGCCTCAGCCTCCCAAGTAGCCAGAATTACAAGCTCTTGCCACCACACCTGGCTAATTTTTTTGCGTTTTTAGTAGAGATGGGGTTTCACCGTGTTGGCCAGGCTGGTCTCGAACTCCTGACCTTGTGATCTGCCCACCTTGGCCTCCCAAAGTGTTGGGATTACAGGCATGAGCCATCGCACCTGGCCCCTTTTTTTTTTTTTTTTTCAGATGGAGTCTGGCTCTGTCGCCCAGGCTGGAGTGCAGTGGCCGGATCTCAGCTCACTGCAAGCTCCGCCTCCCGGGTTTACGCCATTCTCCTGCCTCAGCCTCCCGAGTAGCTGGGACTACAGGCGCCCGCCACCAAGCCCGGCCAATTTTTTTGTATTTTTAGTAGAGACGGGGTTTCACCGTGTTCGCCAGGATGGTCTCGATCTCCTGACCTCGTGATCCGCCCGTCTCGGCCTACCAAAGTGCTGGGATTACAGGCTTGAGCCACCGCGCCTGGTTTTTTTTTTTTTTTTTTTTGAGATGGAGTTTTGCTCTTGTTGCCCAGGCTGGAGTACAGTGGTGCATTCTTGGCCTCCTGGGTTCAAGCAGTTCTTCAGCCTCCCAAGTAGCTGAGACTACAGGTGTGCACCACCACACCTGGCTAATGTTTGTATTTGTAGTGGAGACGGGGTTTTGCCATGTTGGCCAGGCTGGTCTCAAACTCCTGACTTCAAATGATCTGTCCACCTCAACCTCCTAAAGTGCTAGAATTACAGGTGTGAGCCACTGCAGCTGGCCTGAGCACCTGTTTTCAGTTCTCTTGGGTATAGACCTGGGAGTGGGATTACTGGGTCATATGGTAGTAATAATTCCATGGTCAACCTGTTGAGGGAACTGCCACACTGTCCCCCGCAGTGGCTGTACCATCCCATCTGGCTCTTTTTGCCAAGCCCTGGTCTAGAGTGTGGTTCCCTATCTTGTCGCAGTGGCACACTTTAGGGGATCAGATGCATGCGGAGCTTGGAAATGCCTCCTTGGAGTGGTGGGGGGCTCGCAGGGAGCCTACAGCTGCCTCTGAAACAGACCTTGGCTCCATGCTGCTTCCCTACATACCCACACCCTGCGTGTTCCAACCGCTTCTGCTGTCAAACCTGTGCACCGTGGAGAAACAGACGCAGCCCCCTGTGAGCCTGAGCAAAGAGAATCCTCGCGGACATCCCCGGAGAATCTTAGAATCCTGCGACTGACTGGGCGCAGTGGTTTACGCCTGTAATCTCAGCACTTTGGAGGCCAAGGTGCGCAGATCACTTGAGGTCAGGAGTTCGAGACCAGCCTGGCCAACATGGTGAAACCCCATCTCTGCTAAAAATACAAAATTTAGCCAGGCGTGGTCGCACAGCGCCTGTGATCCCACCTACGCAGGAGAATCACTCGAACCTGGGAGACAAAGGTTGCAGTGAGCTGGGATCGTGCCACTGCACTCCAGCCTGGGAGACAGAGCAAGACTCCATCTCAAAACAAGAAGAACAAATCCCGCCACCGAGGAGAAATTGTTTTAGAATCGCGGCTGCTCTGCGTCTTGTATTTCTGCTTTTCTCAGCTGAGACTTTCTACAATTGTCTCTGTACCCATTGTTCTGGGCAGAATTGTGTCATCCTTGCACCCCACATTCCACCCCAAATTCATGTATTTTAGCCCTGGCCCCCAGCACCTCAGAACATGACTGCATTTGGAGATGGAGCCTTTGAAGAGGTGATTTAAATGAGGCCATTAGGGTGGGCCCTAATCCAGTCTGATTGGTGTTCTTATAAGAAGAGGAGATTGGAACACACATCAGGGACATGCGTGCACAGAGAGACGACCACATGAGGACACAGACAGTGGCCGTCCGCAAGCCAAGGAGGGAGGCCTCAGAAAACCAAACCTCCTGGCACCTTGACCTTGGCCTCCTGGCCTCCAGAACTGAGAACTACTGACTTCTGTTGCTTCAGCCAGTCTGGGCTACCTCATTGTGGTAGCCTGAGCTGATGAATGCACTCACCCCGCTGATGGTGCCTGTGCCCAGCAGAGGTACCTGTTTCAGTATAAGACAGCAGTGATGTGCCTGGCCTTGCCTGTCCCAGTAGATCCTCAGGGTCAGCGTTTGGGTCACATGCAGTGTTGGGCACCGCAGGGCAGCGGAAACAGTGAAGTCTGTGTGTCCCTTCATCCGTTCACTTTATCATCCCCAACGGGGTGAAGCCCACTCCGTTCCTCACACTGTTCCAGGCACTGAGGATACAGCCCTGATCAAAACCCCCGCCCTCGTGGAGTCCACCATCTAGTCAGGGACTGGCAGACAATACAATGAGTAAAACACATGATCCGTAAGGTAGCGACAGGGGCCACGGAGAAAAACGCAGGAGTGCTGGGAGGTGGCGTCATTTTACTTTGGTGAAAGAGCGTTCTCTGGGACTCACCACGCAGGGGTTGTCCAAGCAAAAACCTCAGCCAGGCTGGAGGAATCCTGACTGGCTGGAGACCCAGCCCTTGTGTGCTGGGGATAGTGCAGCATAATTCTGGTTTAGAAACAACAGCTCCTCCTTTGGGGGCATGGTCCTGTCCCACCACAACATGGGAGGCAAGCTTGTTTCTATTTTTGCTCATATCGGCTGCAAAGTACACGCATAGAGGGCATTCTTGGTGGGTGCTCAGGGCCTGTCTTTTCTCCCAAGCAACCGATGCACCTCGTTGCGATTGGCCTGGGGCTTAGCACCAAAAATGTCATGTCCCTTGAAGTCCCCCACAACCTGGACGGTGGGTCGCCTCTAACCTCCAGGGTCCCCACCTTATGTATCCTACCTTGGCATCACTGTTGGCAGCAGGTGCCTTCCCACGTGAAGGCAATCTTGCTGAAACAGATTGCAGAAGGCGTGGGAGACTTCTCTATTACACGCAGCCTAGCACTTGGCGCCGCAGAGGCTTCAACATCCACTTTGTACATTTCTCCTGAATGTGAAGTTTTCCAAATGGAAGGTGCTCATTGAACTTGTAGTGTTCTTTGAGTAGATGGGTAAGGATCGGGCGGAGGGGAACTGGGGAGACTCACCTGTGCACCCCGCTCTGCTTGCCTCCGGGCTCTCAGAAGTAACCTTTCCCTGTCTCTAATAAAACCTGGCTCCGTGCTGAGTTTTTTCCGTTCCTGTGCAGACAGTGGCTGGGCCTGGCGTTTTTCACAGTCTGTTTCCGGCGTCGGGCCTGGCAGTAACTCATTGTCGCCTTGTCAGGAGAATTCGCACAACCACGGGGACGGTGCAGAGGACTTCAAGCAGCAGGTGCCGTATAAAGAGGACAAACCCCAGGTACCCCTGGAGTCCGATTCCGTGGAATTCAACAACGCCATCAGCTATGTGAATAAGATTAAGACCCGCTTCCTAGACCACCCGGAAATCTACAGGTCGTTCCTGGAGATCCTGCACACGTACCAGGTAAGAGCTCAGATTACAATTCCTTGTGGGTTTTGGATTTCATCCAGTTTGAGGCCCCGCAGATATCTGACAGATTTTCCTGTCAGAATTCATAAAATCCTGTGAAATTCTAATTAGTTGTGGGCTTTTTTGTTTGTTTTTTCTTAGACAGAGTCTGGCTCTGTTGCCCAGGCTGGAGTGCAGTGGCACAGACTCGGCTCACTGCAGCCTCTACCTCCTGGGCTCAAGCCATCCTCCAACCCCAGCCTCCCAAGTAGCGGAGGCTACCTGGGGCTAGAACATGGGCGCGCGTCACCACACCTAGCTAATTTTTGTATTTTCTGTAGAGACAGGGTTTTGCCATGTTGCCCAGGCTGGTCACGAACTCCTGAGCTCAGACAGTCCATCCACCTCAGCCTCCCAAAGTGCTGGGATTACAGGTGAGAGCCACCGTGCCCAGTCACCTTTGTTTGTTTGTTTGTTTGAGACAGGGTCTTGCTCTGTCACCCAGGTTGGAGTGCAGTGGTGTGATAATAGCTCACTGCAGCCTCGACCTCCGGGGCTCAAGCAATCCTCCTGCCTCAGCCCTCCAAGTAGCTGGGACTACAGGTGTGCATCACCACACCTGGCCAAGACCGTCTTTTTATCAGATGACTTTGTTATTGCTTAGGCAATATGACCACCCTTTACTTTGCTGATGACAACTGGGCTCGGCACCAGGAACTGGGGCTACAGAGACAAATGGCTACTCCTGCTTAGCTGTTCATTGCAGTGATGGGAAGAAACTCAGAGGTGGATTGGGGTGGAAAAGAAAGGATGTGGGCAGGAGAGGTGAGTCAGGATTAACATGGTTCCCAGCCCGGTTCCCAGCCCGTCCGGGGCCAGGGAGCGGACGGTCAGGTTGAATCTTGACAGATCAGTCGGAACCAGTAGGCAGGTTAGCCTGGAGGAAGGGTGGACGTTCTCGGTGCCAGGAACGGCCTGTGCAGAGGTCCGGGGGCCGGAGCAGACAGCGGCATCGGGGCGTCTGCAGGGGACTTGGGCAGTGCAGGTGGGCTGGTGGCGAGGGACATCTGTGTCATGAGTGGGGCTTAGACGTCCTCTTCACCCAGACATGGAGTCTCTTACACTTGTAATTTTTTTTAGCAGCAGAACCCATTTTTTTTTCTTTTTTTAAATGGAGTCTTGCTGTCACCCAGGCTGGAGTGCAGTGGCTCAATCTCAGCTCACTGCAACCTCAGCCCCCTAGGTTCAAACGATTCTCCTGCCTCAGCCTCCTAAGCAGCTGGGACTACAGGCCTGGGCCACCACGCCTGGCTAATTAGCAGAAATCTTTTAAAATGATATCTGGGTGGCCTTGACATGTCGAGTAAAGAAATGGGATTCTTGGCCGGGCGCGGTGGCTCAAGCCTGTAATCCCAGCACTTTGGGAGGCCGAGACGGGTGGATCACGAGGTCAGGAGATCGAGACCATCCTGGCTAACACGGTGAAACCCCGTCTCTACTAAGAAATACAAAAAACTAGCCGGGCGAGGTGGCGGGCGCCTGTAGTCCCAGCTACTCGGGAGGCTGAGGCCGGAGAATGGCGTGAACCCGGGAGGCGGAGCTTGCAGTGAGCTGAGATCCGGCCACTGCACTCCAGCCTGGGCTACAGAGCGAGACTCCGTCTCAAAAAAAAAAAAAAAAAAAAAAAAAAAAAAGAAATGGGATTCTTTTCAGCTTAAGTGTTTAAGATCAGATGGATAGAATTTGCACGCTGGGAACTCCAAGGCATTTGCTGTCCACTGTGCCGGCATCATCATGGGCCTTAGTGTCTGTGAGAGGCTGGTACAGCCCTAAGAACGCTTGCTTGTCATGGATGAGTGGTTGCCGGTGGCTGCTGTGAGCGTCTCGTCTGTGTGGAGGGATGTGCTTGTGATCGTAGAATCCATGGGCCCCTCCCAGGCTTCATGGGCTCATCACATTTCGGAAGGCGCAGGAGAGCAGTCTGTGCAGTGGCACGGGAGAGCAGTGACTGTTCTGTGGCATGGGAAGGGGCAGGTTAGAGACGCCAGAGATGCATTTAGACGAGGTCACAGTGAGGGGCTGCCACAGACTCCTTCAGAGGGAGTGCCATGGGAAGGACAGTGCAGTATCCCGGAACCCAAACCAGGCTGCTGGGAGTTGGTTGAGAATGCAGACACCTGGGCCGCCATGCAGGATTCCCATTCATCAGGGCCCTCCTGGCATCGGCAGTTTCTTTGTTTTTTTTTTTTTCGAGACTGGGTCTCACGGTTGCCCAGGCTGGAGTGCAGCAGCATCTTCACGGCTCACTGCAGCCTCTACTTCTCCGGGCTCAAGCAATCCTCCCACCTCAGCCTCCTGAGTGACCGGGACTACAGGCGCTCACCACCACACCTGGCTAATGTTTGTATTTTTTGAGGAGATGGAGTTTCACCATGTTGCCCAGGTGGGTCTTGAACTCCTGGCCTCAAGTGATCCACCCACCTCGGCCTTCCAAAGTACTGGGATTACAGGCATGGGCCACTGCATCCAGCTGGATGGTATCTGCATTTTAAACCAGGCCCCTGGTGACTCCAGCCTCAGGTTGTCTATTTTTTTTAAATATAAGTCTGAATTGTTGTGTAAATTATCCTGGTTTTAGAATGTTGGTTCAGATATTTCAGGGATACTGTTAGAACCAAACCAGGCAGCTCTAGGGTCCATCTGGCCATGTGTTACTTACTGTTTCTCCATCTTTGTGGGATTTTCCTTCAGACTTTATCTCTGCCACCTTCTCCCTTGGGGTTCTTATCCATAAAATGGCCACAGAACTGGTGGTGCCAACGAGCCTGGGTTCAGTGAGGTTAACTGAGCAACAAATTCAGGCACAAGCCTGTCTCAGGTCACCCCTTGGTAACTGTCACCCATTATACAGCCACGTACGCATGTCCCGTGTGTGCTGGGGCGAACGGTTAGTTCTACCCTCACATAAGTGGGTCCCTAAAAATGAGCTCACTCTGCACAGTTGCAGAGTGTCATGGGAACTGCAGGGTTCGTGGGGAAACAGACTCAGGGTATGACATTCAAAAACTTCCTCAGTGACACTTAAAAAAAGATAGGCACCGACTCTAAACAGCAGCACCGTTGTGTGCGTGTTAAGTGTCTAGGAATTACATGAATGCTACAGCAAATAGGGTACTGACCTTGGAAGAGACTTGAGGTTGGTTTGTGGATGTGGTGGCAGCCTGTGAATTATGTGAAGGCCAGGAGGAGGATATCTGAAATCAGACAGGTCATCATGGCCTCAGATGGGGACAGGGCTGGCCCCTAACACAGGGAACACAACACTGAGAGAGCGCCCGGACATGGGGGGGGGAGGTGCTGGCGTGGTTTTGCATACTCCCACGGGGTCCTGGTCAGCCAGGAGCGGTGTCTGCATTCACCTGGTGTTTCTCCTGCACAAAATAGAAGAGAAGCAAACACAAAATTCATCTCATGTTCAAATTATTCCCAGTACTTGTATCTCATTTAGACAGACGTCTTGTTCAAAATAAGCATTCTAGCAGAACTGACTGTCTGCAGCATGAATTTCCACAAACTGCTTCTCTAAGTTGAGGGTGTACTATGCATTCATAGAGATCACTAAATTTCCCTCTGAAAGGTGGTACAAGTTTATCTTTCTGCCTTGGGTGTTTGATTGATTGTTTTTCTGAGACGGAGTCTCACTCTGTCACCCAGGCTGGAGTGCAGTGGCGCAATCTCGGCTCACTGCAGCCTCCACCTCCCAGGCTCAAGCGATTCTCCTGCTTCAGCCTCCCAAGTAGCTGGGACTACAAGCACACGCCACCACACATGGGTTATTTTTGTGTTTTTAGTAGAGGTAGGATTTCACCGTGTTGGCCAGGCTGGTCTTGAACTCCTGACCTCAGGTGATCCGCCTGCCTCGGCCTCCCAAAGTGCTGGGATTACAAGCGTGAGCCACTGCACCTGGTCTTGCCTTCCATGTTTGAGAGCACCAGTTCCCCACACCCTCATCGGAAATCCCAGCCTCTTCTGTCTGCGTAGTCAGATGAGCAGAAGATGGCTGTGGCACTGTTTTAAATTGTTTCTTTAAACATCAGTCAATTCGGTCATTGTTTCTTTTCTTCTTTATTCATTTTAGATAAGATCTTGCTCTGTTGCCCAGGCTGGAGTACGCACTGTCGTGGTCGTAGCTTACTGCAGCCTTGAGGTCATGGGCCTAAGCAATCCTCTTGCCTCAGCCTCCCAAGTAACTAGGACTACAGGAGGGTGTCACTATGCCTACATAATGTTTAAATTTTTTTTTTTAAATCATTTCTCAGCCTTTTGGCTAAGATCAAGTGTAAAATTTTTTGTAGAGATAGGGTCTCACTGTATTGCCCAGGCTGGCCTTGAACTCCTGGACTGAAGCCAGTCTCCTGCCTCAGCCTCCCAAAGTGCTGGGATTACAGGCATGAGCCATCATGCCCAGCCTAAATTGTTTCTTTAAACTTCAGTCAATGTGGTCGTTGTTCTGTCTGTATGCAGATGGATCATTTCTATTTATTATCTGAACTGAGTGGCCTTTGCTCATTTTTAAGTTTTGCTTTTTAGTGGCTTTTGATGACTTTTTGGAAGGGTGGTGTTTTTTTCCCCTGCAGTTTAGGTGCCACTGGTGCCAAGATTTAAAACTTGCTTCCCTTCCCACAGGCTGCAGTGGGCGCAGAGGGGCGGGAGGTGCCAGCGCAGGGACTCCTCCTGCTTTGCAGCCGTGGAGTGGGACACTGGAAGCCACGCCATATTATCTGGGAGGCCCCAGCTCCACTGCCTCTTGTTCTGTGACACTCTTGGGTGTAAAATTGATAAGGACATATTTCTAACAGCCATCTTGGTTTTGCTGGCCCATTTCTGCCTTCCAGCCTGGATTCCCTTTGGTCCTCTTGTTGCTTTAAGCTCTGGATCAGGCCATTTTCCTTGGGTCTCAGTGACTCTGGGCCAATAGGTGCCTCGGCTTGGAAGTCCCTTCCCTTCACGGCCCAGCGCTCCCCCGTTCCATACTCCCCATTTCCCTTCGGAAGGCCTGGGGTTCGCCCCTGACCTTGTACTTCCCCAGCCCACCCCTGATTCCAGCCAGCCTCACACCTCCCTGCCTCCTCTGCTCGTGGACACTGCTAGGTGTCCCTCCTCGAGACCCCCCCATACTCCTGGACAGGCCCTGCCCATGGCTGGGGCTCAGGCCATGCTGGGCAGCAAGATGCACACGTGAACAGACAGTCCTGTGGGCTCCTCTGGCAGGTGCTCTTTCCTGAGCGTCATCCCGTCCCCTTCACAGAGGGCTGCCTGAGTGTCCCAGCCCAGGGCATAGCACTCCTTGGCTAATGACTTGTTTTCCCTTTCCTGAATACTGGCAGAAGGAGCAGCTGAACACGAGGGGCCGACCGTTCCGAGGCATGTCCGAAGAGGAGGTGTTCACCGAGGTGGCCAACCTCTTCCGGGGCCAGGAGGACCTGCTCTCCGAGTTTGGACAATTCCTGCCCGAAGCCAAGCGGTCTCTGGTGAGTGCGGAGAGCCCCTGCCCAGCCTCGGGGGCCTCAGCGAGGAGGGAGGGCTCCAGCCAGCTTGGCCCAGGGCTGGGCCAGGCCCATCCACCCTCCAGGCCACAGTTGGGGTCCCCCAGAAGCTACGCAGGTTGCGATACCCAGGGGTTCCTCACTGTAGGCTCCACCTGCCCAGCAAGCTCGTAAACGATTCTCCAAGGTGCTTCTCTGTACAGACAATACCCAGGTATCGGGGTGGTTTGGGAAGCAGAGAGCATCTTCCAATGGAGATGATGGGCCCAGGGGTTCCACCTCCTGTGCCTGCTCTGCAGAGCCCCACCCTGCCTGGGACCCCAGCCCTGTGGGAAGGTGCAGGAGGGCTGGGTCCCCCACCATCGCTTCCCCTGTGAGACTGATCTGGAGCTCCAGCACGTTGGATCTGGAAGAGCCAGTAGCGGGGGTGGCCTGTGGCCTGGCCCTGACCATGGTGGTAGAGAGCAGAGATGGGCGAGGAGGGGTCTTAGACGGGGAGGCTCAGGGCTCACCCTGCACGGTCAGCCTTTCTCCCCTGCCTGTGGCCTGAAGCTGCCAGGGCTGCCTGTTCCAGTTCCCCTTTTTTCCCCCACTGTGAACATAAGACTTTTAAAAAAATTGAAGTGACATTTATGTAACATGAAATTCACCTTTGAAAGTGAACAATCCGACCGGGCGCGGTGGCTCAAGCCTGTAATCCCAGCACTTTGGGAGGCCGAGACGGGCGGATCACAAGGTCAGGAGATCAAGACCATCCTGGCTAACCCGGTGAAACCCCGTCTCCACTAAAAAATACAAAAAACTAGCCGGGCGAGGTGGCAGGTGCCTGTAGTCCCAGCTACTCGGGAGGCTGAGGCAGGAGAATGGTGTGAACCCAGGAGGCGGAGCTTGCAGTGAGCTGAGATCCGGTCACTGCACTCCAGTTTGGGCGATAGAGCGAGACTCTGTCTCCAAAAAAAAAAAAAAAAAAGAAAGAAAGTGAACAATCCATGGCATGTAGTACATCCTCAGTGTTGTACAACCTTCACCACTACCGAGTTCTAGAACATTTTCGTCCCCTTGAAAGGAGACCCCGTCTCCATCAGCAGCCACCCCTTTCCCCTCCCCCAGCTCCTGGCAACTGCCCATGTGCTTCCTGTCTCTGTGAATTTGATTCGCCCATTCTGGACATTTCAGATTGGTGGAATATCACCCTATGTGGCCTTTGTGTCTGGCTTCTCTCACTCAGCATCATGTTTTCAAGGTTCATCCATGTATTGCCATGGTTCAGTGCTCATTCCTTTTTCTGGCTGAATCATACTCTGTTAGATGGATGAGCCACATTCTGTTTATCCATATTCTGTTGATGGACATTTGGGTTGTGTCTACCTTTTGGCTGTTGTGAACAGTGCCGCCATCAACATTCATTACAAGGATTTGTTTGAACACCTGTTTTCAGTTCTTTTGGGTAGACACCTAGGAGTGGAATTGCTGGGTCACGTGGTAATTCTGTGTTTGACTTTTTGAAGAGCCTCCAAACTGTTTTCTTCAGTGACCGCACCATTTTACATTCCCATCAGCAATGGACTGCGGTTTCTGTCTCTCCACATCTTGGCCAACATTTGTTCTTTTCCAGGTTTTTTTCTTTTTTTGCCTTTTTTTTTTTTTTAGTAGCCATTAGTGTGTGAAGTTTTATTGCATTAAAGTTTGTTTGTTTTTATTTTTTGAGACAAGCTCTCTCTCTGTCACCCAGGCTGGAGTGCAGTGGCATAATTGATCACTGTTCACTGCAACCTCCATCTCCCAGGCTCAGGTGATCCTCCCACCTCAGGCTCCTGAGTAGCTGGGACTACAGGCACCATCACGATGCCAGGCCAATTTTTGTATTTTTTTGTTGAGACAGGGATTTGCCATGTTGCCCAGACTGGTCTCGAGCTCCTGGCCTCAAGCAGTCCACCTGCCTCAGTCTCCCAAAGTGCTGGGATTACAGGGGTGAGCCACTGCGCCCGGCCTGCTTTTATTTTTTAATTGTAGAGACAGGGTCTCACAGATTTGCCCAGGTTGGTCTCAGACTCCTGAGACCTCAAGCAATCCTCCCACCTCGGCCTCCCAAAGTGTTAGGATTACAGGCATGTGCCATTGTGCCCAGTCCATGGTTTCTTTAAGTGGCATTTATGCAGGGTGCCTGGCTAGCTCAGTCAGTAGAGCATGAGACTCTTAAATAACATTTGTTACCAATTTAAGATTTTTAGTGTGTATTGGGTTCTTAGAGCCATCTTGTGTATTTAGAAAGATGGGATCAACTTTTTAAAATTATTAAAAGCACTGCAGCATCTGTTGCGTGAAGTATAATCTTTATGTTAACTTTTGGATGTATATTAAAACTGTAGGAAAAAGAAACCAAGATGAAATTTGGCATTGCCCTAATTAAATTTGACTGGCCTGGATCAGAGGTTGGCAAACCTTTTCTACAAAGGGCCAGATAATAAATATCACAGGCTTTGCAGGCCAGCTGATCTCTGTGTAAAGACTCACCTCTGCCCTAGTAGCTTGAAAGCAGTCATGGAATATATATGTCAATGACTGGGCAGGGCTGTGTGACAATAAAACTTTATTTACAAAATGAATGGGTGTAGCTGGGTACCAACAAAACTTTATTTACAAATTGAATGGGCATGACTGGGTACCAGTAACTCTTTACAAAAGGAATGGGTGTGGCTAGGTGCTGATAAAATTTTATTTATGAAAACACGCCCTGTGTTAATTTGCCATTCCCTAGCCTAGGTGGTCTTTGGGGGTCCATCTAGCTCAGATGTTCACATGATTGGGAGATTAACTGAAAAGCAAGAACCATGTGAACTGTTGGGGAAGATCTGCTATACCTGCTTGGTGAACTTGACTGGACGCGTGGCAGGTTTCCCCTCCAGGTCCCCTGTTCTTGTTCAGCATTTGTCATATGGTTGCCCAGCTGCATCTTTTGGGAATCAGTTTGCACCTGTTCCAGCATCCACAAAAAATTGCCACATGTGGTGGCTCGTGCCTGTAATCCCAGCTACTCGAAAGGCTGAGGCAAGAGAATTACTTGAACCCAGGAGACAGAGGTTGCAGTGAGCTGAGATCATACCACTGCACTCTAGCCTGGGTGACAGAGCGAGACTCCGTCTCAAAAAAAAAAAAAAGATGTACCAGTGGAGAATTGTTGTGTAGATGCCAAAGTCTCCACTTACAGCTCTCGAAATAACCTTGAGTTTTGGGTAATTATTCCCCCCAAATAAGTTTAATTCTTCTGAGTCTTGGCTGTGGCTAAATAGTAAGTCTTTATTAGTAGTAGTAGTATTGTGGCTAAATAATGTCTTTATTATTATTGTAAAAACAGTATACACTAATGAAAAAATAAGTATTAGCAGGAGTATCAAATTTTTAATGCAAACTTCCTCTCCCTTGACTCAGTTCTGTTCAGAGGTTAGCACTTCTAAGTGTCTTATATCTTTCCAGAAATTTCCTCTGCATGTGCAACAAGTACTTTTTACAAAGTAACACACGACATCCTGTTTGTTCTGCCCCTTGGCTTTTTGGGTTTTTTCCTTATTATTTTTTGTTGTTGTTGTTGTTGTTTGTTTTATTTCAGGTATGCCTGTCTCTAACAGCAGCCCAGAGCCAGCTCATGGTATCTGATCGCTGCTGGCTGATTTGTTCAGATGCACCATGACTTGTCCACCTCACCCACACTTTAGGTCTTTAGAGGTGTCTTTTTGTGCCGGTCCTGTGGTGGCAGGGGAAGGGGGAGTACGATGGAGGTGACCGCAGTAGCACAGAACCTTGTAGGGCCTCTCCAGCCCTGCCCACATCCTGCAGAAAAGCTGCGGTCTGTCCATCGTCCCCTGCCCGTCCAGCCTTCCAGTATGTTCATAATAGACTGTTGCAAAACAGTTCTTTGTAATGTCACTGGCACCCTGTAGGCACCGTTCTCGGGACAAGCATCCTTGACCTGTTAGCCGATGGCTGGTGTAGAGCCTGGGAGGCAGGCCCCAAACCAGTCACGAGCCCCACTCTGCTCCCAGCAAGTGACGACATCATCCCCCAGAAATGCTTTCTCATTCATAGAAAAGACTTCAAAACCTGGCCCCAAGGCCCCCACCAGTGCCCTGGCGAAAATCAGCCACTTCCCCTTGCTGCCTGTTTCTCTCACTGCACCTTGTGTTTCTGTGGCACTGGCATGCACGCGGCGAGGTGCCCCACCAGTGGCTCGCCACATGAGCCCCCGCATGGGAAGACCCAACTCAGGTGTCTCCCTCCTGAAACCCCTGGCCCCTCTCCCTCCCTTACCCATAAAGGCCTCACAGGAACCTTCTCCCAGCCTAGCAGTGTTAGTCTGTGAAGATTCGGTTACCTTGGAATGTGAGCGTCTTGCTGGAGTCACCTCACGCACTGATGGAGCATCTGGCCTGGCGCCTGTGGCCACCAGTGCCCACCGGGCTGTGGGCTGAGCTGGAAGCAGCTCTGCATGCTCTGGTGCATGGGCCCAGCCATGTCTCCGGTGCTGACCACCTCCCACGTGTGTCCTCAGTTTACAGGAAACGGGCCATGCGAAATGCACAGTGTGCAGAAGAACGAGCACGACAAGACCCCAGAGCACAGCAGGAAGCGCTCCCGGCCCTCGCTCCTGCGCCCCGTGTCTGCACCCGCCAAGGTACCCGTCAGCCGCGCGCAGCCGTGCTCGCATGCAGGGGCCCCAGCAAATCGGGCCTTCCCAGCAGGTGGCCAGGGAACAGAGGCCCCAGCAGGGGTTTGGGGCTGGACCTGGGGCTGTGTGAGATTCACCAGCGGTGGGACCTTTGGAAGTCGGCTCTCCTCTAAGGTGGCTGTTCATCCGTTCTCCCTGTCCCATGAGATTATTGTGAGGAAGAGGAGGAAGGAGTGTTACCCCCACCCTAGGTCCCAAGAAACACGGTGTACCACTCAGTCTCCTTTTCACCCTCGGGACTCTCTCACAGGCAAGGCCACCATGCACATTTGTTCGGGTTGGTCACTGCAGAGCTGAGGGCAGAGATCCTGTCACGCCCTTCACCTGCAGTGGTGGTTTTCCGATTCCATTATTCCTCTTGCGGTTACTACTTGGCTTTCTACTATTGGTGGGAACTTCCTCGTTCTCCCATTTATTTAGTTATGTATATTAGATATGGACTCTGGGTTATAATCCGTTCTAGTGCTGATGTCCATGCTGTTCCACATTTGGCCGGTAGGGTCCCTTTGGCTCCTGTGTCCTTTTGGCATGTCCTCATCATTCTTTCTTTGGTGGGGGAATGGGCGTTCACTCCGCCACCCAGGCTGGAGTGCAATGGCACAGTCAGCCTTGACCTCTGGGCTCTAGCTGTCCTCTCACCTCAGCCTTCCAAGTAGCTGGGACCACAGGTGTGCGCCACCACACCTTTTTGTAGAGATGAGATTTCGCCGTGTTGGCCAGGCTGGTCTCAAACTCTTGGGCTCAAACAGTCCTCCCACCTCAGCCTCCCAAAGTGTTGGGATTACAGGCGTGAACCCCTGCACCCAGCTCATGCCCATTCTTTAGGCACTTTGGAGATAGTTCTGGATAGACAGTGTTGTCCTTCTTGCCATGATTGTGTGTCCAAGTTCAGGTCCAAGTCCAGCTTAGAGACAAAAGCCTGCAGAGACTCAACACTTGGCTTCTCCAGGGTCTTCCCAGTGCAACCCTCTTCCTGTCCGCTTCTTGTTGCTGTCTTGGCCCTCAGGACAAAACAGGGAGAGGATTCTGAGGTTGTCGTAGCCAGGGGCACATCTTCCTTGCCGTTTGGATGCTGTGGCAGTCTTGCCTGTTACCCAAAGCCCTACCCTCTGAGATGGAGATCTCGGATTTGGCAGTGGCGGGTAGCTCCAGAGGTGTCATCTCGGGGATCCTGGGTAACTGGGAGGCTCCTGCCTATCCCTCACTGAGCACCTTGTGGCAGTTCCCAAAGGAAAGCACGGTCTTAGCCTTCTTGTGACTCTGTGACAGCGATGGATAGAGGCCACCGGTGGGAGGCAGAGTTAACTGCATGGAATTTCTCCCCACAGAAAAAAATGAAACTTCGTGGTACCAAAGACCTGTCCATCGCTGCTGTGGGGAAGTACGGGACTCTGCAGGAATTTTCTTTCTTTGACAAGGTGAGGGTGGGCCCTGGCTTCCATCTCAGGGATGCCATGTCCAGCTGGGTGGGCTGATGCTCCCTGGGCCTGCCCCAGGACTGGGGGAGGGGGGCAGGTAAGGTGGGTGCACTCTGAGGATGGAACAGGTGGGACCAGGAGGATGGGCTGGCCCCCAGCTTTCACTGCAGAAGGGTGTGTGGGCCACCTTGAAGCCCAGGCATGTGGTGTGGGCGGGAGTCCACAGTGGGTGCTGAGAGTCCAAGCAGAGTATGAAGACATACACATCTGCCACCCTGCAGCTGTGTAGCTTTTTTGGGTATCAGGGATGATTGTGGGGTTCCCGCCCAGGGTCTGTGGGCAGAGCAAACAAAGTGGCTGTGTACATGGGCTGAGTTGCTGCACAGATCGCGTGCACAGACTGTGTGAATTGCCGCAAGGACCGTGTGCACAAACTGTGAATTGCTGCACAGAGTGCTTTCACAGACTGTGTGAATTGCATGGATCGCATGCGTGGACTGCGTGAATTGCTGCACAGTTGCGTGCACAGGCTGTGTGAATTGCTGCACGGATCACATGCATGGTCTGTGTGAATTGCACAGATCATGTGCACAAACTGTGAATTGCTGCACAGATTGCGTGCACAGACCGTGTGAATTCCTGTGCAGATCGTGTACCCAAACTGTGTGAATTGCTGCACAGATGGCGTGCACAGACTGTGTGAATTCCTGTGCAGATCGTGTACCCAAACTGTGTGAATTGCTGCACAGATGGCGTGTATGGGCTGTGAATTGCAGCATGGCTCTTGTGCCCATGCTGTGTGAATTGCTACACAGATTACATGCATGGGATGTGAATGCTGCACAGATCGTGTGCACAGGCCGTGAATTGGTGCATGGATTATGTGCATGGGCTGTGTGAATTGCAGCACAGATCTCATTTACTTACAGACACAGCTGGTTCCCATGTCGCACACCCATGTGGGTGACTTCCAAGTGAGTCAGGCCCAGAGGCTGAGGAGCAGGGGTTCACAGTGGTCCCTGACTGCTCTCTCCGCAGGTGCGCCGTGTGCTGAAGAGCCAGGAGGTGTACGAAAACTTCCTCCGCTGCATCGCACTCTTCAACCAGGAGCTGGTGTCTGGCTCCGAGCTCCTGCAGCTCGTCAGCCCATTTCTGGGGTGAGCAGCTGACTTCCCGGGGCTCCCCATGGGGGTTCTGTTCCTGTCAACTCCATCTACTTGGTTTTTAGTTACTTTGTGCTTTACTAAAGTCCTGTTTATTAATTGACGTGATTGAGATAATTATCAATTCCCATGCATTTGTAAGGAGCGATACACCACCTGGGTATCCTCCAGCTGGTTCCTTTAACAGTAACATCTGTAGTCAGTATCCTCACCAGAATACAGGGTCCTCGAATAATGCCTTTTCATTTAACACTGTTGTAACACCGATGAGAAAAAACATTCATTTCTGGTCTGAGTGGAGTTTGCACGTTCTCCCCATGTCTGTGGGGATTTTCTCCCGCATCCCAAAGATGTGCATGTTAGGTTAAGTGTAGGTGAGGCGGTGAGTCTCCATGGCCCCAGCCTGAGTGAGTGTGGCGGGGTGAGCGCCCTGCAGTGAGCTGGCATCCTGTCCAGGGTGGGTGCCCCCCTGGTGCTCTGAGCTGCTGGGATGGGGTCCGGCCACCCAAGACCCTGAATTGGGATAATTGGGTAAATCATTATTTTACTTGTTTTTACTCATCTTTTTTATGTGTACATGTGGCTTGCCTTCATTTCAGTGTTTCATTTTAGAAGTGTTTCGATCTCTCTTTAGAAATTCGATGATGGTTTTGTGACCAGAAATATGCTGTAGGAACTTCATTCTTGTTTATGTGTCAATTAGCTTGTGGCAAAATTGGTTTTGTTACACATCTTTTCACTTAAAGTCACAGCTTCCTAAAACCTGTTGATGATGTTGAGTGAGGACTTCCTGTATTGACTCTCACACAACCCCCCGATCTTTCCAGACTCTCCATGTTACTCGTACACGTCTGGTGTGTGTGTTTTTATACAACTTTCTCACTGTGAAGGGTTGTGTATCCGCCGCAGTGGAGATCCTGAATAGCTTCAGGACTGTCAGGGTTCTGGCCTTGACCTTTATCTCCATCCCAAAACCCTGCCTCAGCTGGAGTCTGTTCAAACCCCTGGCAGCCACTTATCTGTTCTCTAGACACTAATGTTACAGTGACGGAACTGTACAGGAGGAACCCTCTGGGAGAAGCTTTTTTTTTTCCCCCAGCATAATTCCCTGGAGATTCACCTGTTAAATACTTTTTAAAATTCTAACACTTGGGCCAGGCGCAGCAGCTCATACCTGTAATCCCAGCACTTTGGGAGGCTGAGATGGGCGGATCGCCTGAGGTCAGGAGTTCGAGACAAGCCTGGCCAACATGGTGAAACTCCATCTCTACTAAAAATACAAAAACTAGCCGGGCGTGGTGGCGGGCACCTGTAATCCCAGCTACTTGGGAGGCTGAGGCAGGAGAATCACTTGAACCCAGGAGGCGGAGGTTGCAGTGAGCCAAGATTGCTCCATTGTACTCCGCCTGGGCGACAAGAGCGAGACTTCGTCTCAAAAAAAAAAAAAATTCTCACACCTAGATCGGGCTCGGATTGGGTATGGTGGCTCACACCTGTAATCCCAACATTTTGGGAGGCCAAGGTGGGTGGATCACTTGATGTCGGGAATTAGAGACCAGTCTGGGCAGCATGGCTAAACCCTGTCTGCTAAAAAATATAAAAATTAGTCGGGGGTGGTGGCACACGCCTCTTGGCCCAGCTACTTGGGAGGCTCAGCTGGAAGGATAGCTTGAACCTGGGAGGTCAAGGCTGCAGTGAGCTGTGATCATGCCACTGTACTCTAGCCTGGGTGACAGAGTGAGACCCTGTTTCCAAAAAAAAAAAAAAAAAAAAAGTAACACCTCTGTTGCACAAAGGGAAGCCTCATTAGTGGGTCAGGTCTAAGAGCAGCTTCTAACCCCTGGTGGCCAGGTCAGCCTCAGGAGGGGACTGGGACTGGGTGGAGGGGCCTGGGAGCAACTGTGTACACTTGTGTCTGCTCTTGGGCTCACAGGAGTGTGCACAGTAGGGGTAGGCGGGCTTGTGAGCGCTGTGTGAGACCTGGGAGCCAGCCGGGGCCAGTGTTGCTTCCTGCACATCAGCCCTGTGACTGGGGTGCATCACTTGGGCAGTCTGAGACTCTGTTTCCTTGCTGTAAAATGGGGATAGTGAGTGTACCGACCTACGTGGAGTTCCCGAGAGCTGCAGGTGGGTACTACCTGCAGGGCCCTTCAAATACAACAGAATCTCACCAATAAAAGGAAAAGAGAGGTTTTTTCTGGCAGAAGGAAATGATGTAAGTCACAAACTTGGATCGACCTAAAGAAAGGAAGAGCATCGAGAAAAATAACACGTGAAGTTTTTTTTTTCAAGACAGAGTCTTGCTCTGTTGCCCAGGCTGGAGTGCAGTGGCACAATCTTGGCTCACTGCAACCTCCACCTCCCGGGTTCAAGCGATTCTCCTGCCTCATCCTCCCGAGTAGCTGGGATTACAGATGTGCACCACCATACCTGGCTAATTTTTGTGTTTTTAGTAGAGGTAGGGTTTTGCCGTGTTGGCCAGGCTGGTGTCGAACTCCTGACCTCAAGCGGTCTGCCTGCCTCGGTCTCCCAAAGTGCTGAGATTATGGGCATGAGCCACCATGCCTGGCCACGATTCTTTTTTTCAATGGTTCTCGCACATGGTGGGTGCACAAGTTACGTGATCAGCCCATTCAGTCCTTCCTTAACCCTTTTCCCATTTACCCCAAGGATAGTGGTTGACGGCACTTGCGGCTGCAGCGTTTACCCCGAGATAACTTTGCCATGAAGCATCTCATTTTTATTACTATTTTTGCATTGCTCTCATATCAACTTTGGAAATAAAAGATACCATTTTATGTGTAGCATTCTGCTTTTAGTAGTGATATTTCCAGTTACAAAATATAGTAATTCTTGATCACTGAAAATGTCAAATCTTGGAAAATATAGCATTCCTACGTTTGATGTTAACATTGTTCTCAAACAGTTGTTTGCCAAAGATTCATTTGATGAATCTGACTGTTCCAAAATAGACGATTCTGGTGATTCAGATGATTCTGATGTTCTGTTTAGAAATAACTCCAAGAACAGTTTTTATATTTTACTTTCACATTGAAAATCAGATTTGCTTCAGCTTCAAAGAGTGTGTTTATGTAAAATTAAATGAGCGCTGGCAGTAGGTTGGACTTTTTTTTTTTTTTTTTTTTTCTAAATGGGAAAAAGTTAAATCAACCCTGGGGACAGGTGCTGTGTGAGCCCTTTTGCGTTAACTTAAAAAATATATGTGTGTGTGTGTGTGTGTGTGTATACATTTGTTCATTCGTTTTGAGACAGTTTGCTCTGTTACCCAGGCTAGAACTAATGGAAAATAGGTTCAAGGCTGCAGTGAGCTATGATCACGCCAGTGTACTCTAGCCTGGGTGACAGAGTGAGACCCTGTATTAAAAAAAAAAAAAAAATTACTCTGTTGCACAAAGAGAAGCCTCATTAGCAGGTCAGGTCTAACAGCAGCTTCTAACCCCTGGTGGCCAGGTCAGCCTCAGGAGGGGACTGGGACTGGGTGGAGGGGCCTGGGAGCAATGGTAATGTAATGTAAAATAAAGCACAGACCCAAGAACCCACATGGCCAATAAATGGCTTGAACCTTTATTAAGCAGTCACCCATTTGCCCACCACCACCCTCAAAAACAGACTCCAGGAGCCCCCCATGTACCGTTCCAGTCCCTGCTCATCTCATTGCAAGAGTGTCCTGACTTCAGGAGTGACCACCTCCTGCACTAATGAAGGTGCAGCCACCCAGGTGGGCACCAAATACATGGCTCAGTCTCACCCCCATCCGGGTTTTGTTTCCTTCCTTCCTTCCTTCCTTCCTTCCTTCCTTCCTTCCTTCCTTCCTTCCTTCCTTCCTTCCCTCCCTCCCTCCCTCCCTCCCTCCCTCCCTCCCTCCCTCCTTCCTTCCTTCCTCTCTCTCTCTTTCTCTCTCTCTCTTTTTCTTTTTCTTTCTTTCTTTCTTTTTTTTTTTTCAAGACAGAGTCTTACTCTGTCGCCCAGGCTGCAGTGCAATGGTGCGATCTCGCCTCACTGCAACCTCTGCCTCCTGGCTTCAAGTGCCTCTCCTGCCTCAGCCTCCCGAGTAGCTGGGACTACAGGCGTCTGCCACCATGCCCGGCTAATTTTTGTATTTTTAGTAGAGACGGAGTTTTGCCATTTGGCCAGACTGTTCTCAAACTCCTGGCCTCAAGTGATCCGCCTGCCTCGGCCTCCCAAAATGCTGGGATTACAAGTGTGAGCCATGGTGCCCAGGCCCTGGGTTTTGTTTTCTAATACGTCTCACCTCTGGTTCCCTCCAATTCTAGTCCTTACTATCTCTATCCTTATGCCCCTCTACCTGTCCCTGCCCGTTATTTCTGTGATATTAGCCTCCCAGGTTTGCTCACTCATTTGGGGATGCACAGGAGGATCACCGTGGCCCAGGATAGCTGCTTGATTACAGTCTCGATTCCTCCCTAGTCACAGCCTCGAGTGATGAGCTGCTTTCATATCATCTTCCCAAGGGTACCAATTAAGTCCTTTCCTTCCTTTCTTTTTTTTTTCTTTTAGCATCTTAAGTAATTCATAAAGTTAAAACATATTTGATGCATTTCAATACAGTTCCTAGTTATTTTAAAGGTGAGGGGCCAGGCATGGTGGCTCATGCCTATAATCCCAGCACTTTGGGAGGCCGAGGGGGAAGGATCACTTGCATCCAGGAATTTAAGACCGCGGCCTGGCACAGTAGCTCACGCCTGTAATCCTAGCACTATGAGAGGCTGAGGCGGGTGGATCACCTGAGGTCAGGAGTTCAAGACCAGCGTAACCAGTATGGTGAAACCCCATCTCTACTAAAAATTTTAAAAAATTAGCCAGACATGGTGGCCTGTGCCTGTAGTCCCAGCTACTCGGGAGGCTGAGACAGGAGAATTGCTTGAACCCAGGAAGCAGAGGTTTCAGTGAGCTGAGATTGCACCACTGCACTCCAGCCTGGGCAACAGAGCGAGCTGTCTCAAAACAAACAAAAAAACTCAACCAGCCTGGGCAACATAGTGAGACCTCGTCAGAAACTAGCCAGAAGTGGTGGCGTGTACCTGTAGCCTCTTGGGAGGCTGAGGTGGCTGGATCACTCGAGTTTCGGCAGAGCCCTCATCTCACCACTGCACTCAGCCTGGGTGACAGTGTGAGACCCTGTCTCAAAAAAATAAATAAATAAGGAAACTGAGACTCAGATCAAATGCCTCTGACTTACCCTAGGACAAGCACTCATAGGTGAGCTGAGCGTGCTGTTAGGTAGCAGCCGGGGTGCTCCAGCCCCAAAGCCAGCCCTTTGCATGTTCTCTGCCTTCTGGGCACAGTGGCTGCTGGGCGTAGCGTAAGCAGGCGCGTGCTGTCAGGCTGGGCTTCGATGTCTTTTGTTTTTTTTTTTAACTCAGCATTTCTTGGAAGTGTTTCAGCATCAGATGTGAACCCATGTCCTCATTTTTAAGCAACTGTCCCTTACCAGGGTCTCAAACGATGGGCGTTTGTCTCTAGTCCTCCCTGTCAGTGGTGTTGACATCAAATGCTCCTGAGGTTACGACCCTCGCGGGTCAAGCTGAGCTCATCAGAAGGCCTTTCCCTGGTGGTCCCGGGCATGCACGTGTTGGGGTGATCTTTTCAGTGGGTTTTCTTTCTTGGGCCGCTGAAGGTCTGTAATCGCCCTGAAGAACAGCCCGGAGCAGGATGGTGCTACTCTAGTCTCAGGCAAAACGGGGGCTCCTGGGGTCTGTTTGTGACGTGGGTGGTGGGCACACGGGTGGGCCTTTTCTATGGACGTGGAATGCACATTCACCTTGAGTCGCCTCCACTGGGCTCAGAATCCAGCACTCTCTGAGCCTGGGTCCCACCTGGGACAGGGGGCCCCCAGGGGCTGTGTGTGGAGCTGGTGTTGGCACCTGCGCCCAGCGGGCCCATGACCACCCTGGGTTGGAATTGGGACTCAGCTTCCTACTAGCCAAGCGAGCCTCAGTGTCTTTGTAAAATGGCCATACCTCCCTCCTGGGTTTGTCAGGAGGTTAGAGGGGAAGACAAAAGGAATATGAAAGGCGAGAGTCTGAAAGGCAAGATGCTGAGCAGATGGTCAGTGCCGGGACAGTCAGCTGTTCTTGTTTCCATGTTTCGGCAGCAGAGACTCACACAGGGACGGGCGTTAGGGGAAGGGTCTGTATGGAGCAAGGTCTGGGATGAAAGCGGACCTCTGCGTGTTCTTGACACAATGCTTGGTTGGGTTAGGAACATTCACCACCACGTGGCTTTCCTCTGCGTGTTCAACCTGCAGTCAGGTGCTCAGCTGGGCTGGGCGGCTGAACACGGCCCAGGGAACTGCCCCTCGCAGCTGGCAGCCACATGGCAGCCGGGCGAACTGGGTTCAGCATTCCCTTCTAGCGATCCTGATTTGTGTTTATCCCAGCAGTAGCCTCAGGCATCTCTGCAGCATTTTCGTCGGTATCTTTCCTCCCTACGTTTCCATTGGCTTGTGGGTTTTCCTTGTGAGCGCAGTTGGCATAGGGTTCTTAAATACGTGGCACGACGGAGGCCACATCAATGAGGGGGACATCATTATGGGAGGGTGGGCTGGGTGGCTGGGTGACTGCAGGATTGTGGCACCAGCAAAGTAACTGCACCTTTTTTTTTTTGTAGGATCTGATGTTACTGCTTAGAGACGGGATCCCGCTGTGTTGCCCAGGCTGGTCTCAAACTCTTGAGCTGAAGCGATCTTCCCATCTTGGCCTCCTGAGTAGCTGGGATTCCGGGCACACACCACCAGATCTGATTTTAAACAGAAATCCAGTTGGCATTGTAGAGTCGTTTGCATTAAAGCCTTCCTATCGTCAACCACAGCCATGACCTGATGACTTTCAAGCATGTGTCCAGAGAGGGGTTCACAGAGAGGAGTCTCCCTCATGAGAGGGGAAGACTGTAGGTCAGAGATAGGCAAACTTGATCTCTGAGGGGCCAGACGGGCTATGTGGAGATGATTCATACCTCTCTTGTGCAGGCCACAGGCAGTGCGTACACAAGTGGACGTGACTGTGGGCCAGTGAAACTTTATTTACGATGGGATGGCTGGGCATGGTGGCTCACTCCTGTCACCCCAGCACTTTGGGAGGTTGAGGTGAAAGGGATCGCTTGAGGCCAGGAGTTCAAGACCAGCTTGGACAACATAGCAAGACCCCATCTCTACAAAAATTTTTAAAATTGGCCGGGCATGGTGGCTCACACCTATAATCCTAGCACTTTGGGAGGCCAAGGCGGGCGAATCTCTGGAGGTCAGGAGTTTGAGACCAGCCTGACCAACATGGTGAAACCCCATCTCTACTAAAAATACAAAATTTACAGGTGGTGCGTGCCTGTAATCCCAGATACTCGGAAGGCTGACAGGAGAATAGCTTGAACCCAGGAGGTGGAGGTTTCAGTGAGCCGAGATTGTGCCATTGCACCCCTGCCTGGGCGACGAGTGAAACTCTGTCTCAAAAAAAAAACAAAAGAAATTAGCTGGGCGTAGTGGCACATGCCTGTGGTCCCAGCTATTGAGGAGGCTGAGGTGGGAGGATCTCTTGAGCCCAGGAGTTTGAGGTTGCAGTGAGCTGAGATCATGCCACTGCCCTTGAGCCTGGGCAACAGAGTGAGACACTGTCTCTAAAAAAAAAAAAAAAAAAACCAAACAAAACAAAACACAGGCAGTGGGCAGACTGGCTGTGGCTTGCCGCTCCCTGGCCTCTTCCAGTCAGGGAACGTCATGGGCTCCAGCTTCTGCCAGTTCAAGTCATCTTTTCTGGTGTATTTCAAAGCCTCCCTGTGAGTATGGGGTCAATAGGCACAGGAAGGGACCTGGTGTGTGACAGAGGGGTGGGAGGCCCATTCATTCACACACCTCAGGACTTGCAGTGACTTCCTGTGTATTGGATTCTTCCGCCTCTCATTTGCGTCCATGATGTTGAATTCTGACTCTGTTTAAGCTGTAATGTCCACATGAAGCCATTCTAAAATCTCCAGATCCCTCTCAGAAGGCCCAAGGGATGACCAGTTACCATTTTTCTTTATCTTTGAAGGAAATTTCCAGAGCTGTTTGCACAGTTCAAGTCCTTCCTAGGGGTAAAAGAGCTGTCCTTCGCGCCACCCATGAGCGACAGATCCGGGGACGGGATAAGCCGGGAAATCGACTATGCATCTTGTAAGCGCATAGGATCCAGCTACCGGGCACTCCCCAAAACCTACCAGCAGCCCAAGTGCAGCGGGAGGACGGCCATCTGCAAGGAGGTAGCGCTCCCTGGGGCTTACATGTTCGCTGACATGGTGCATCCCCCCCCCCTCCCCAGCAAACACCCAATACCCCCGTTTTGAATGAAATGCTGTGTGCTCAGCCCTCCTGAATGTTGGGTTATGGGTGGTGCTGGGATGTGGCCCAGCAAAACCACCTGAGCAGAGACAACAGTGTTGTACCCTGCTGGTAGTTTTGGCAAAACACAGAGTGTCAGGGATAATGTGGAGTTCACTTATTCATCTGTTATTTGAGTTAGGTTTATTGCTGCCATGATTCTGCTCCGTCCCGGGCTCACTGACCTCAGTGTGTTTCTGTTTAGCTTGACCATTGGACACTTCTCCAGGGTTCGTGGACAGACGATTACTGCATGTCCAAGTTCAAGAGTACCTGCTGGATTCCAGGATATAGTGCAGGGGTCAGCAAACTCTGGCCCATGGGCCCTGGCCCGCTGCCTGTGTTTGTAAATAAAGTTTTATTGGCACACAGACACAACCATTCATTTACATATTGCCTGTGGCTGCTTTTCTCACCACAAAGGCAGAGTTGAGTATTCATCCGGGATGGCCTGCAAAGTCTGAGATAGTTGCTCTCTGACCCTTTGCAGAGAAAATTTACCAATATCTGAAATGAAATCAGCCCTCCATATCTGCAAGTTCCTCATCTGTGGTTTCAACTAACCATGGATTGAAAATATGTGGGGAGAGAGAAACCAAAAAATAACAGTACAGCAATAAAGCGTAATCCACATTTTAAGAATGCAGTGTAACAATGATCTACACAGCATTTACATTGCATTAGGTATAAGTATTCTAGAGATGATTTTGCATAGGTTATATGCAAATAGGATTCCATTTGACATCAGGGACTTGAGTATCTGTGGATTTGGGTCTCCAGGGGTGGTTCTGGAACCAATCTCCCAGGATACCAAGGGAGTGTTCACTTGACCAAAGTCATGTTTTCCCTTAAAAACTTGATTCACCTTCCCATTTGTATAAGGCAGTTGCCTATCATATAATCAGGATTGTATTATGTATCTTGGTACTTTGTACACTGGCTAACAGTAAATCTTAGCTCCTGGGGCATGCAGCGCCGTTCATGGCGTTTCCTCTCGATGCAGGTACTGAATGACACCTGGGTCTCCTTCCCCTCCTGGTCTGAGGACTCCACCTTCGTCAGCTCTAAGAAGACACCGTACGAGGAGCAGCTTCACCGCTGTGAGGACGAGCGCTTCGAGGTGTGTGTGCTGCTGTGGCCAGGCCTCCCGGCACATGCCTGTCCCCCTTCTCCACCGGACATGCGTCCTGATCCTCCTCCACTGTGCCAGTCTCCTTTTAGGAGCAGGGATTGCAGCACATTCCAGCAGCTCCTGGAAGCTTCCTGCTGGGTCTTGCTGGCCTCTGGGCTGGCTACCAGATGGCACTTTTTTTTTCTGTTTAAAAATTTTGTTTGGACTGGGTGTGGTGGCACACACCTGTAATCCCAGCACTTTGGGAGGCCAAGGCAGGTGGATCATTTGAGCTCAGGAGTTTGAGACCAGCCTGGGCAACATGGTGAAACCTCATCTCTACCAAAAATACAAAAATTAGCCGGGCTTGGTGACGGGTGCCTGTAATCCTAGCTACTCGGGAGGCTGAGGCAGGAGAATTGCTTGAGCCAGAGAGGCCGAGGCTGCAGTGAGCCGAGATCAAGCCACTGCACTCCACCCTGGGCAATAAAATAAAAATACATTTAAATTACGTTAAAGAAACTTTTATTTATTTATTTATTTTGCTTGCCCTGTCTCCCAGGCTGAAAGTGCAGTGGCACAATCATGGATCATTGCTGCCTTGACCTCCCAGGGTCAAATGATCCTCCCACCTCAGCCTCCTGAGTAATTGGAACCACAGGTGCACACTACCATGCCCAGGTTGTTGTTGTTTTTTTAACTTTTTTTGTAGAGATGAGGTCTCACTATGTTCCCCAGGCTGGTCTCACACTCCTGGCCTCAAGCGATCCTCTTGAGTAGCTGGGATTACAGACACACCACCATTCCTGGCTAATTTTTGTATTTTTAGTAGAGACGGGGTTTCACCATGTTGGTCAGGCTGGTCTCGAACTCCTGACCTTGTGATCTGCCTGCCTCAGCCTCCCAAAGTGCCAGGATTACAGGCGTGAGCCACCGCACCGGGCCATAAATTTTTTTAATTAGCCAGGCATGGTGGTGCACACCTATATTCCTAGCTACTTGGGAAGCCAAGGTGGGAGGATCGTTTGAGCCCAGGAGGTTGAGGCTGCAGTGAGCTGTAATTGTGCCACTGCACTTCAGTCTGGGTGACAGAGCAAGACCCTGTCTCCTACACACACACACACCACCCCCCTCCAAAAATCCTCTGCGCTCTGAGGTCCCAGGCCCCTCCCTGAGGCCTCTTGAGTTCCCCAGTGGCTGACCCCTTCCTGCCTTCCTTTCCATAGTTAGACGTTGTCCTGGAGACGAACCTGGCCACGATCCGCGTGTTGGAAAGCGTGCAGAAGAAGCTCTCTCGGATGGCGCCCGAAGACCAGGAGAAGTTCCGGCTGGACGACTCCCTCGGGGGCACGTCGGAGGTGATCCAGCGCCGTGCCATCTATCGCATCTATGGCGACAAGGCCCCGGAGATCATCGAGAGCCTCAAGAAGAACCCCGTCACCGCTGTCCCTGTTGTCCTGAAAAGGTGCCCTGCGGCATCCCGCCTTCCCTTCCCTTCCCTTCCCTTCCATGCCGCAGGGAGCCCCTGGAGAGCTTGTTAGTGCTGTTTGTCAACAGGGGTAATCTCCAGGGGAGGTCTCAGGCCTAGGGCTGGCTTCCTGTATTTCCCAGTCTCCCACTCCTGAGAGGAGAGCACTGTGACCTTCTAGGACTTTCCACCTTGCACATAATCACATCTAGACATCTAAACTGCTTTAAGAGTCAGATGCAACCACTACACTGTGGCTTGCATTTTATTTAACGCTGCATCTCGGACACCATCTGGTGCTAGTGAACAGGTATTTATCAAGTGGCCACTTTAAGGCAGGTGCAATGCTTGGCCCTGGGGTTACGCAGCTGAGTGAGGCAGACCCAGTCCCTCTCCTCTTGGGACTCACAGCTGAGCAAGGGACCTGAGTGGCTGAGCTAGCAGCCATGCGGAGAGTGCTGGGTGCCTGGGAGGAGGCGGAGGACCCAGGAAGCTGGCCACATTGGCTCTGTAAGGCCATCACGCCCTTCCTCTGACGTGCACAGAGCCCACTGCATAGACTAGGCTGGGAGCTGGCTGGGCTTGGATCCTGGGCCCCCAGTCAAGTCCCAGAGGAAGACAGGCCAGCCCTGGGATGCTTCAGGGAGGATGCCCTGGCTTGTCCCTGGTGCTGACCCCTCTTCTCCCCACAGGCTGAAGGCCAAGGAAGAGGAGTGGCGGGAGGCCCAGCAGGGCTTCAACAAGATCTGGCGGGAGCAGTATGAGAAGGCGTACCTCAAGTCCCTCGACCACCAGGCTGTGAACTTCAAGCAGAATGACACCAAGGCCCTGCGCTCCAAGAGCTTGCTCAACGAGATCGAGAGCGTCTACGACGAGGTACAGCCTTCCCTAGCCCTGCCGGCTGGCGGGGGTGGGATCCTGGCTCTCCCGACCGCCAGGTCTGTGCCTCTGTTTCCCTGGTGCTTAGGTGGGGTAGCGGCATTGCCCTTTCAGGGCTGTGTCGAGGCGAGGGTTCATGTCTCTGTGATGCCCAGCCTGCGGCCTGCCCTAGGAGAACCAGCAACTCTGCCATTGTCTGTTTGTTTGTTTAGAGGCAGAGTCTCGCCCGCTCTGTCGCCCAGGCTGGAGTGCAGTGGTGCGATCTCAGCTCACTGTAACCTCCACCTCCCCGGTTCAAGCGATTCTCCTGCCTCAGCCTCCCGAGTAGCTGGGACTATAGGCACGTGACACCACACCTGGCTAATTTTTTTATTTTTAGTAGAGACGGGGTTTCACCATGTTGGCCAGGCTGGTCTTGAACTCCTGACCTTGTGATCCACCCGCCTCGGCCTCCCAAAGTGCTGGGATTACAGGCGTGAGCCACCGTGCTCGGCCAACTCTGCCGTTGTCTGGAGAAATCTCTGTCCCTCCTGTGGGACAGTGACGGACTTCAGCTTAGATGGCAGGTGGCAGCAGCCTTCATTTCTTTCTTGCCGACTGTGCCCGGCACTGGTGTTAGCAATGCAGAAAGAGTCATATATCATCTGACCTCACTCCTGAACCTGACTCTGCTGCGTCATTATTCTGATTTTATCAGTGGGGAAACCGAGGCACAAGAGGTTGCATTTGCCTGGGCTGGTCGCAGGGGGCCAGGGCTCCGAGTCAGTGGGTTCGAGGCTTTCGGCTGCACGTCCTCACTGCAGGCTCACAAGGCCTGAGTTACAGAACCAAGGCCAGCGGGACCCTCAGGTTGCCAGGAACTGGGCCTGTTAGTGGCTGTGCGTAGGGAGTGCCTGCCTGCAGGATCCTGAAGGGGGAAGCTTGGCAGGGTGTTGGGCATAGTGACAGCCAGCTGTCGGGAAGGTCCTTGGACACTCTGAGGAGGTGGCTGGGGAGGGCACGCTGCTCCCCAGGCAGTGCCCAGATCACGGCACGGGTTGCATTGTCAGCCTGGTGCCCACCTGGGCAGGGGGTGGTGCCTTACCTGATTTGGTGTCTTGCTCCCGTCACTGCACAGTGAGCGGTCGCTCCTTTTACAATATAGAAACGGAATCCACAGGAGCCAGGCTGCTGGCCCAAGGCCTCTCCCAGAGCCTGTGGGACTGTGGGGACCCCCTTCCCTCCCACCTCCCTCCCCATGGGCCACCCTCGCCCCAGGCCTACCCACAGCCGCTCTGGCTTCCTCACTCTAGTCCTCGGCGGATCCCCAAGCCCAAGACCCTGCATAGGTTCTGTGGGTCTGTAGTGTCTGCAAAGTGCAGATGATGAAGTAGCCCTGGAAATCCACCAATGAGACCCCGAGTTCCTGGGTCCGTCCCTGGGGCTGGGGCTGATGAGGCAAGGGGCACCAAGGTTGGCCCCCTGGCCTGACAGATCTCTGCACATGCAGGTCCTTGATGAGTTCCAAAGTCAGACCCCCATTCCATCACACAGTTTACAAAGCATGGTTACGGGTCACAGACATGGGGATCGTGCTTCAGAGGGGACTATAAAGGAATTTTCAGTGTTTATGGCATAAATGAGACCTGGGGGACTTAGGAAGCGGTCAGAGGGTGGACACTGAAGAGCCCGGAACAGGGCTGAGCGTGCAGACTCCTAGGAACCGGCTCAGCGTGCTTGGCCCCACCAGCCTCTACGCTGCCCTGCAGGGGAGGAGGAAGGGAAACCTCAGGCTGCTGGGAGACCTGGTCCTTCCCCTGGGAGCCTGCAGAGATGGCGTCCATGCTCACTTTCCCCAAGAGCCCCAGTGCGTCGGCCTCCCTGCCTCCCTCCCTGAGGGGTTGGGGCTGGGCACTGGGTGCCAGGACGGTGGTGTGGGAGGCTGGAGGAAGGGGTGATTGTCTTAACGGTGTGAGGGAATGAAAGTCGTGATCTGGATAAAGACCAAGGGGAGGGGTGAGCCTGGGACAGGGTTTTCCAGGGAGCGAGAGCAAATGGGCATGTGCAAAGGCCCCGCACACACAGGAGGGAGCTCGGCGCCCTGAAGCATCGCAGGAAGGAGCCTGGGGGCCGTGAGGCTGGAGGGGCTATGGAGGGGCACCCCAAGGGCTGGCATCTTCTGAGGGGCAGTGCCTCAGGAGTGTTAGTTGAGGTGACCATGCTCCTGTGGGCCAAGTCGCCCTGGACCCAGTGAGGAGACCGGTTGGAACAGGCTGGTGAGAGCTGGTGGGAGGGCTGGTGACATGACGGTGGTAGCAAGCACGTGCAGGGGCTGGCGGGTGACAGCAGCGGAGGTGGGGACTTGGGGACGATGGGCGTGCAGGGCTTCAGATGTGAGCAGTTGCAGGCCTCCTGGGTAGTAGATGGAGGGCAGCGGCAGAGAGGTCACGGCTCACCCTGTGCCTCCTTGACCTCATCGATAGCGTGGTATGGGCAGCCCTGGTCAAGCTGGAATCAGGCGCCACCGTTGCTGTCAGTAGGAGGAGGTCGGCCTCAGAGGTTTCCCCATGCTGAGCCACAGGGCCCCCATTCTGCCCTAGAGCTGGGCTGAGCGACAGACCCAGGCTTGACGCTGTCAGACCCCCTGTGAACCCTGCCCCATATCTCAGAATCCTCTCGGCTCCTCCGACTGGATCCCGGGATGACTTGGGTCTGCCTTGCTTCCGGAGAGGGAACCAGGGGCATGTGGGGCTGCACAGGAGGTTGAGGCAAGCGACCCGCCCCCCAGGCCTTGCCTCTCCCCAACGTTGGCCACCCATCCTGCTCCGGGCAGCACTCGTCCACCTTGGTGGCCCAGTTAACAGCGACTTGTGAACGGGCACGGGGGGTCCTCTGGGTGCTGGGTGGCTTTCCGTCTCATGGCCGCCCTTTCCCCCACAGCACCAGGAGCAGCACTCGGAGGGCCGCAGCGCCCCCTCTAGCGAGCCACACCTCATCTTCGTGTACGAGGACCGACAGATCCTGGAGGACGCAGCAGCGCTCATCAGCTACTACGTGAAGCGGCAGCCGGCCATCCAGAAGGAGGACCAGGGCACCATCCACCAGCTGCTGCACCAGTTCGTGCCCAGCCTCTTCTTCTCTCAGCAGCTGGACCTGGGCGCCTCTGAGGAGTCAGCCGACGAGGACCGGGACAGCCCCCAGGGGCAGAGCACAGACCCCAGCGAACGGAAGAAGCCGGCGCCAGGACCCCACAGTAGCCCCCCAGAGGAGAAGGGGGCCTTTGGGGATGCCCCGGCCACTGAGCAGCCACCCCCGCCACCCCCGCCGCCACACAAGCCTCTGGACGACGTCTACAGCCTCTTCTTTGCCAACAACAACTGGTACTTCTTCCTGCGCCTGCACCAGACCCTGTGCTCCAGGCTGCTGAAGATCTACCGCCAGGCGCAGAAGCAGCTCCTGGAGTATCGGACCGAGAAGGAACGGGAGAAGCTGCTGTGTGAGGGCCGCAGGGAGAAGGGCAGCGACCCCGCCATGGAGCTGCGGCTGAAGCAGCCCAGTAAGGCTCCGAAGCCTGCCGGAGGCCCTGGGGGGTGCCTGGGGTTTGGGGTCGCAGCTCATGATCTGACATGTCCTGTTACTTTTCTTCCTGGCTTTTCGTTTTAAGAGAATTCTGTGATTTCAGATGGGAAATTGCAAACAGGAAGTTGCCAGCATAAGACAGAGGTCTCAGGTACCCCTCGCCCAGGCTCCGCCGGCACTGGCACCTGTCCTGGGTGTAGCACCCTCTCCTGACCGGGGAACCTTTGTTTTTCATGGGCCTTCTCGTGGAGCCGTCACGGCCCAGCTCCACAGTGCCCTTTTACTTTCTGTTTTTTTTTTTTTTTTTTTGAGATGGAGTCTTGCGCTGTTGCGCAGGCTGGAGTATAGTGGCGGGATCTCGGCTCACTGCAACCTCCACTATCCTGGGTTCAAGTGGTTCTCCTGCCTTAGCCTTCCAAGTAGCTGGGATTACAGGCGGTCGCCACCATGCCCAGCTGATTTTTTGTATTTCTTTTTTGAAATGGAGTCTTGCTCTGTCGCCCAGGCTGGAGTGCAGTGGTGTGATCTCACTGCAGCCTCTGCCTCCCAGGTTCAAGCAATTCTCTGTCTCAGCCTCTGAGTAGCTGGGATTACAGGCACCTGCCACCATGTCCGGCTAATTTTTTTTGTATTTTTAGTGGAGACGGGGTTTCACCATCTTGGCCAGGCTGGTCTTAAACTCCTGACCTTGTGATCCACCTGCCTCCGGCTCCCAAAGTGATGGGATTACAGGCATGAGGCACTGTGCCCGGCCCAATTTTTTGTATTTTTAATAGAGACAGGTTTTCACCATTTTAGCCAACCTGGTCTCAAACTCCTGAACTCAGGTGATCCGGCTGCCTCAGCCTCCCAAAGCGCTGGGATTACAGGCACGGGCCACCATGCCTGGCTCCACAACACTCTCTGTGCCATCCCTGGGTTGCCGGCCAGATTAGGCAGCCTCAGGGAGGGTGGCAGTGAACGCCAGCTACTTGGGTTTCCTGGTGATTCCCAGATTTGCCCCAGGGGTGGCGGGTGAGGGCTGCTGGGCCCCACGGGGGCATTTGTTGGGGCTCTGTGGTGCCAGAGCTTGGCCTGCATGGCTTTATGCACTCCAGGAGGCATGTGGATGAAGCGGTGTGTCTCCACAGGTGAAGTGGAGCTGGAGGAGTACTACCCAGCCTTCCTGGACATGGTGCGGAGCCTGCTGGAGGGCAGCATTGACCCCACGCAGTACGAGGACACCCTGCGCGAGATGTTCACCATCCACGCCTACGTGGGCTTCACCATGGACAAGCTGGTGCAGAACATCGCGCGGCAGGTGAGCCGGGCCGGGGCGGGACCGCCCCTGAGGACGCTGGAAATGGCCCTGCCGTCACTTCACTCCCACCTGGGAAGGGGGCCCGTGGTCGGCACAGCAAACCTATCCTGTTTTTTCTTAATCGAGACAAAATTTACATAATGTGAAATTACCCATTTGGATGTTCAGTTTGGTAACATTTAGTACATTCACAATATTGTGCAACCACCACCTCTGTCTAGTTCCAGAACATTTCATCTTTCCAAAAGGAGACCCCATCCCCATCAGCAGCCACTCCCCATTCCCCTGCCCCAAGCCCCTGACATCCAGTCATCTGCTTTCTGCCTCTGGATTTCCCTCGTGCTTCATTCCTATTTATGGCTCTGTAGTAGTCAGTTGCATGGGTAGCTACGTTTCGTTTCTCCGTCTCGGCTGTGGCTGCCTTACAGAGATTGTGAGCACTGCTGCTCTGAATATTTGTGTACAGGTTTTTGTTCTGAGTTCCTGTTGACAAACCGTTCTTGAGGATAAATTGACAACATGGAAAAAACCTTAACCCACTTATCCTGGGGGAGGGTGGGAGTAGTGGTGTTCATCCGCGTTGGTTTTAGTAGTAGCAAAAACCCGGCCCCCGCTGAATGTCAACGCAAGGAAACCGGTCACGTAAACATAAACAGCAGACATCCCAGACGAGCTGGGTGTGGTTCCAGGACGTGGGTCCTGCTTGGTTTCTGCCAGAGTCATTGTTCATGGTGACCTCTGTTTCCTGGTCACCCAGTAAGGCTGTTCGTCATAAAGCGGGAAAAAAGCTGGAAAAAAATAATGCCATTACTCTCCCACCCAGACACAGTTACAAGAAGCATTTCAGACAGGATGTTTCCTTCCAGGTTTTAAAGACTGCTTAATGCAAGTAAAATACACACGCAGAAAAGTTCCCAAATTTGAAGGGGGCAGATGGATGGGCTTTCATCAAAAGAACCCCTGCCCCTGTGTCCCCACCCAGCCACCTGCCACCCATGGACACTCACAACCCTGATTTCTTCTTCTTTTTTTTTTTTTAAGACAGAGTTTTGCTCTTGTCACCCAGGCTGGAGTGCAATGGCGCGATCTCGGCTCACAGCAACCTCTGCCTCCTGGGTTCAAGCAGTGCTCCTGCCTCAGCCTCTTAAGTAGCTGGGATTACAGGTGCATGCCACCACACCCGGCTAATTTTTGTATTTTTAGTAGAGGAGGGGTTTAACCATGTTGGCCAGGCTGGTCTTGAACTCCTGACCTCAGGTGATCCGCCTGCCTCTGCCTCCCAAAGTGCTGGGATTGCAGGCGTGAGCCACGGCACCCGGCATCACAACCCTGATTTCTACACAGAGGTAGATCCTGGTCTTGAGCCGTGTGTTAACAGAAGCACACAGTGCCCGGCTGCATCCTGGGAGTGTCATTCTGTGAGATTCCTGTGTTGAGATCAACCAGCCAAGGATTCCCAGGAACGACCCCCACTCCGTCCACCTGTCTCCTGAGGACAGGCATGGGTGGTGCCCCGTGGGCGCGTCTCGTGGCCATCCATGTACATTTCTGCTGCTGCCCTTGGGGTGAGGCAGAGAGAGGTGTGTCTCACTGATGGAAACTTTCAGTTTCCTGGATCACTCCTACCATTGCTGTGCCAGGCCGCACTCCGTGTCCTCCCTGGGGCGTCTCTCCATCAGCTGGGAGCTGTTCGAATCTCGGTGGGCTCACATTAAATTTCCCTGATGGCTCATGTGTGTGGTTGGGGCCTTGTCCTTTCATGGCCGTTGGGACATCTTTTCTCTTGGAAAGCTGTCCACGGTGTTTGTGCCTGTTTCCGTCGAGTCTGCCTTGTTGGTGACTGGGAGGATTTCTATGTCTGGCCACAAGGACTTCGTGAAACCCACAGCTGCGTTCCGACACCGTCACTTAAGCCTCCTCCACTTTCCCTCTGTGTGCCCGAAACAGGTCCCTGCCCATCACCGTCCACAGCAGTGGCCGCTCCCCCAGTGAGGGAGACACGCATGGGGCAGCCTGGAGAGAGAACGCCCAGGGCCCAGCGCACGGTGTTGGGGCAGCGATGAGGGGGATGCCGGGGCCTGGCAGTCTGCCCTCCCAGGCCGGGCACCCCTCATGGGCCATGGCTTTGGGGACAGCAGCCTTGCTTGTGGCACCAGGAGATTGGACCAAATGGTTTATGGAAAGCATTGATTAGTGCTTTAAAAGAATCTCCCGCTTCCATAAACATCTCCTCTAGAACCTGTTAAAAACAAAGCAATGAAAATGGGCTGTCTGGCTGGAGCCGTAGTCAGAGCCTCGTGCTGCCCTGCTGTCCTGGCTGTGGCCTCACCAAACCCCACCTGTAGCTCACTGGGCCAGGTGCTCACCGCGGGCCCCTCCCTGCTGTTTGTAACCTGCCTCGAGGCCATGTCTGGACTCTGCCTCCCTTTATCTTAAAAATTAGCATTGCTGTTTTTCAGCAGTAGCAGTAGGCATTCAGTGGGCACCTGCTGTGTGCCAGGTGCTGTCTGAAACCTGTGCGTGTCCAGGTGGTATTGTATCCATTCACCAAAGCTGCACACGGAACCCCCAGGCAGTGTGGTCCCCTGACCAGGGCCTGGGCTGTGCAAGCGGGTGTTTCACACCAGCCTTGTCTGCCCCACAACCCCTGCTGTTTCCATTCCTTCCTTCTTCAGTGCAAAGGTGAAAGGAATAGCAGTGTATTTACATCCAAGCATTTAGGGGAAAGGAACAGCCTGCACTCATACCACCTTCAGCTCATTCCAGGGTTTGCTTTGGAACATTTTTTCCGTGTCTTTTCTATGTGTTTCTCACACGCACACAGGGTTTGCTGGTCTGGCTTGGTCTGATCTGGCCTGGTCTGTTTTGTTCAGGTCTGGTCTGGTCTAGTCTAGTTTTGGTCTGGTCTGGCCTGGTCTGGTCTAGTTTTGGTCTGACCTGGTCTGACCTGGTCTAGCCTGGTCTGGTCTGGTTTTGGTGTGGTCTGGCCTGATCTGGTCTGGTCTGGTTTGGTTGGGTTTTGGTTTGGTCTGGTTTGGTCTGGTCTGATGTTGGTCTGGTTTGTTTTGGTTTGGTTTTGGTCTGATTTGCTCTGGTCTGATCTGGTCTGGTCTGGTTTGCTTTTGATTTGGTCTGATTTTGGTCTTGTCTGGTCTGATCTGATCTGGTTTGGTTTGGCTTGGTTTTGATTTGGTCTGGTTTGGTCTGGTCTGATTTTGCTCTGGTTTGGTTTGGTTTTGGTCTGGTCTGGTTTTGGTCTGGTCTGATCTGGTCTGGTCTGGTTTGGTTTTGATTTGGTCTGATTTGGTCTGGTCTGCTTTGGTTTGGTTTTGGTTTGGTGTGGTCTGGTTTTGGTCTGGTCTGGTCTGGTTTTGATCTGGTCTGGTTTGGTTGGTTTTGGTTTGGTCTGGTTTGGTCTGATCTGGTCTGGTCTGGTCTAATCTGATCTGGTCTGGTCTGGTCTGATCTGGTCTGGTCTGGTTTGGTCTGAGTTGGTCTGGTTTGATCTGGTCTGGTCTGTTTTGGTTTGGTCTGGTCTGGCTTGGTCTGGTTTGGTCTGGTCTGGTATGGTTTTGATCTGGTCTGCCCTGGCCTGCACACAGCCTGTCAGGATCCTGGTCTTCATCCCTGTGCCTTGCAGTCTCCATCCTGACTTGTTTCTGGCCTTTGCCAACTTCCTCCGTGGGTGAGATGGGGGCTCCTGCAGGAGGCAGGGTGGCCGCACCACCTGCTTTCCTCCTGCCAGTTGCACCACCTCGTGAGCGACGACGTCTGCCTGAAGGTGGTAGAGCTCTACCTGAATGAGAAGAAGCGGGGCGCTGCCGGTGGGAACCTGTCCTCCCGCTGCGTCCGCGCCGCCAGGGAGACCAGCTACCAGTGGAAGGCCGAGCGCTGCATGGCCGACGAGAACTGCTTCAAGGTGAGAGGAGGCCTGGGGCTTACAAGCCGGGAGGCCCAGCCACTCACTCAGCTCTGGACTCGGTCCTGGGTGGACCCTGGTTCAGCGGCTGGGACGTCGGCCCTGCTGCAGAGCCCGGGAGGTACCATTGACCTACAGGAAGCGTCAGGGCTTTGGAAGGGTGGCAAAGGTGGGTGGCGGGTGGCCTTGCGAGCCTGCGCTGTGCCGGCTGGGCTGTCCCAGCAGTTGAGG
The DNA here is from genome assembly GCF_037993035.2 of Macaca fascicularis. Lineage (NCBI taxonomy): Eukaryota > Metazoa > Chordata > Mammalia > Primates > Cercopithecidae > Macaca > Macaca fascicularis. The sequence continues at coordinate 17,204,301 of NC_088393.1, forward strand.
TTGTCGGCGTCCCTGCTCCGCAGGTGATGTTCCTGCAGCGCAAAGGGCAGGTGATCATGACCATCGAGCTCCTGGACACCGAGGAGGCCCAGACGGAGGACCCTGTGGAGGTCCAGGTGAGGCCCTGGCCCCAGGCCGTGCCACGCACACCAGGGAGCGCCTGAGGGCAGCAGCATGGGGCTCCCACCAGCCAAGCGCGGGCTGCGCAGCATCCAGAGATCCTCCCTCTGCAGACGGCAGGCTCTGCTTGAGGCCTGGTGGGTGGGGTTGCCTCCCTCCCTGCTCCCCCACCAGGCTGTCTTCGGTGCCCCCTCTCCAAAGAGCAGACCGCTCCTCCTGAGCCAGCAGGTGCATCCCAGGGCAGGAGGGGAGCCAGGCCACCTCTCCCTGGCCCCCGACTCCCACGCAGGGCATCCCCGTGGCTGACCTCTGCACCTCCCGTGTCAGGGCTGCATCCTGATCCTAATCCCCAGCAGAGGAGCCACCTGGCCCCAGCTCCCAGTCACAATTTTTGTGGGGACAGATGTTTCCTGCTCACCTCCTGCATCCTGGTGACAGTGAGGCATTGACCCGTGTGTGCCCCCAGGGTGGTCACTGGGGCCTGCAGCTCCCAGCACCTGCTGGCGGGTCCAGTGTGTGTGCACATTACTCAGCTGGCCAACTCCATTCATTTCCTGGGGCTGCCACCGCAGTGACCGCAAACCACGTGACTTCAAACAACAGAAGTCTGTTCCCTCAACGTCCTGGGGGTCAGCAGTCCACAGCCACAGTGTGGGCCAGGCCGTGCTCCTGCCAAAGGTTCTTCCAGCTTCTGGGGGCTTCTGGCACCCCTCACTGTGGCCTGTTTGTGTGAGTCCCGCTGTCGCTGGGTCCTCTGTTGAGAGCTATAGTCCGGGAGGGTCTCCGTCAGGGATCGGAGTCCTCCTCAGCGGCGCTCCTCATGCTCTGGGAATAGGGGGCACAGAAGCCCTGTGAGCTCCTGAACTCAGGGTCTAGAGTGAGAGTGGCCATGGCCCTGCTGTGGGGCGTCACGGGCTGTGTCTCTCCCCGTCTCCAGCACCTGGCTCGGTACGTGGAGCAGTATGTGGGGACCGAGGGCGCATCCAGCTCACCCACCGAGGGCTTCCTCCTGAAACCCGTGTTCCTGCAGAGGTGAGAGGCCCTGAGATGCATGCTCCGTTCCTTCCTGTGGGCCCAGGGAGTGTCCCCTTTGTCCTGACGGGGGCTGGACCACGGCACATTCTCTGGCTGGGAACACTTAGTAGGCACCTGCTGTGTGCTGAGGTGGGCCCTGCCCTTTTGAGGCTTGTGGTTTGCAGAGGAGGGATTAGTAACCCCAGGACGGTGAGGGGTACGAGGGGAGGGGCCAACCTTACAATGTAACAGTGGGCGGAAGAGCGAATGCCCGGCCTGGAGGGAGACACTGCCAGAGCTGGTGGGGCCAGGCCAGAGGCAGGTGGCTGTGGCAGGACCCTGGACCAACTCAGGTTGGGCTAGGATGGCGCCCCTGGGACCAGTGGGGGCCGCTGGTGGTGTTCAGATCTGGGGGTGTTTCTTCTTGTTTCCATTTGCTTTTCTGTGGACCCCTGGGAGGTAGCACATCTGATGGTCCCAGGCCTAGGGGCTTCCCAGCCTGCAAATCCTCTCATGATGCCGAGAGCGAGCCAGAGTCCATTCCACCTCCTCTCACCCCCAGGAACCTCAAGAAGTTCCGCCGCCGGTGGCAGAGCGAGCAGGCGCGGGCCCTGCGCGGCGAGGCCAGGAGCTCCTGGAAGCGGCTGGTGGGCGTGGAGAGTGCCTGTGACGTGGACTGCCGCTTCAAGCTCAGCACCCACAAGATGGTGTTCATCGTGAACTCCGAGGACTACATGTACCGTCGCGGAACCCTCTGCCGGGCCAAGCAGGTGCCAGGGGAGGCCTGGGCTGCCCCTACACCCCCCTCCTCACCCCAAGTTCTGGGGCCCTGGGGGTCCAACCCTCAGCCGCCCTGACACCGGCCTCTCCAACAGGTGCAGCCCCTGGTCCTGCTCCGCCACCACCAGCACTTTGAGGAGTGGCACAGCCGCTGGCTGGAGGACAACGTGACAGTGGAGGCGGCCAGCCTGGTGCAGGACTGGCTGATGGGTGAAGAGGATGAGGACATGGTACCCTGCAAGACGCTGTGTGAGACGGTGCACGTGCACGGCCTGCCCGTGACCCGCTACCGCGTGCAGTACAGCCGCCGCCCAGCCTCGCCCTGACGTGCCCTCGGCCTTGGTTGCGTTGGGGCCGTTTTCTTGAACGACCTGAGAGGCATCTCCCAGCCCCTCTGCTGCCGGACAGCGCACTCCAGGGCAGGACGCCGCACCCGGTCTCCTGTGGGCCTGCCGTGTGCCAAACCTGAGCTACCTGCACCCGAGCCCTGGGGCTCAGCCCCACCACAGGGGCGGGTGGACGTGCTGGCCGAGGAGCAAGCAATCACGTTTGCGTCCCTGTCCGTCACATGTGCCAAATCCCTGGCAGGCGGGTGGCCCCTGCCCTATGTTCTTACCGTGTCTTGGAAAAGTCACAGGTGACAGCCCTCTTGAGGCCTGCACTTTGGAGGGGGTCCATGTCCAAGAGACCCTGACAAGGAAGGAGTTGAGCCCTGGGTAGGCTTGCTTGAAAAGTGAGTCCTTCTAGAATATTCTCAGAGCTGTCAGAAATGTCACCTGAGGGTTTGGGCATCAGCTCTGCCCGGCTGGTGTTCAGGCCCTCAGTCACTTTGGAAGTGAGAAGAACCCTTTAGCCAAACCTTTGGGATCCCACTTTGAAGTCAAGACCTGGAGTAGGTGGGCAGTGCCTTGGGAGACCCCGCTCTGGATAAGAGACACCCAACCCCAACTCCAGCAGCTGGACTCTGGGGCCACAAGGGGAGGGACCCCAGCCAGCGTTCCCACAGAAGTGTTCCCGCAGAGCTGGCACCACCCCGTTGTGGGGCGGCGGGCCCAGTCGAGTTCATGCAGTGGGTACCCTAGGTGTATGTGTACACGCACAGATATTTATTCTTTTCGCTCTTAGTGGTTGTTATTTCTGCAGCAGCCAAGTCCCGCAGCTCCCTGGGGCTGAGATCTCCTTTTGTGGAACTCCAAGAGCTGCCCTGACAGTCCCACCCACCACCCACAGAGCCCCATCCGTCTGCCTACCCCGGGACCCACATGGCCACTCCAGGGATCGCTGTTATCCTTTCGTGAGGGGCTGAGGCAACTGTCCCATGAAGGCATCCAAGGCTTTCAGTGCCAAGAATCCCAAGTGACTGGGGCTGGGGATCGGTTCTCCAGGCCTCTCTCCCCCCACTGTGAGAGCCCCTGGCCCTGGCCCCTGTGCACCAGTGGGCCCAGAATAACCACCACCCTCTCCGTCCTGCAACAGCTGGACTCAAGTTTCCAGGAAGTGGAGATGTGTTTCTAGAAGTTCCCTGTGGAACCTGGAGGCTCCGGACGCCTTTGACTCCAGGCTGGGCGATTCCGAGGCCGGCCCGTCCTCCTGGGATCCCCGCCCCCGCTCCCCAAGTGTCACGCAGGCACTTTGTACGCGTCCCGGTTTTCTAAGAAGGGAACTTGCCATCAGGATTCCTGCACCAGGCCCACGGTCGCCTCGGGCAGAGCCACGTGGGCCCTGGGTGCAGCCGGAGACCCCGCCGAGCCCCTCCTTTCGGTATTCCCATCCCCGCATGCTTCTAGGGAGCGCCTCTTTTCCGTTCTTGAGGAATTTCTGTTCTGGGGCTTGTCCTTCCTTTGCAGCTGTTTTGAATGTAGTTTTCCTTTTCTATTTATTTGCACATTAAAGTTAAAAATTGAATATTGACATCAAGCCATGAGGGTATGTTGGTCTCTTCCTGCGAGAGCCTTGCCGACTTCCTGCCACCAGGTCAGTGGGCGGGACCCACGGGAGCAAGGGGTGGCTGGGTGTGCCCACCCGGGCCCAGGGGAGTCGAAGCCCACCTCGAACCAAGATCATCTCACACCCTGCACCTGCACCACTGCGACATGGGAGTGTCTTCTAGAATATTCTTTCCCAACTCCATATGCACATTTAGTGGGAATTAGAAGCGTCTCCTTCCCCCGAGTGTCTCTCATGCAGAGCCCAATTTAAAGATGATGGTGTTTGCTCTAAGCTTCCCATGCCCAACCTGTCCATCCAGGCCTGCGCCTGCCCACCCGCCCCACACGACCACCCTCCATACTCCATGGGGCCCACCCACCTCCTGGCTTTCACCATCATTTTCTCCTTATCTCCTGCCCCCTGTCTGTGTCCCAGGCCGCACACCTGCCTCCGGGTAGCAGAAGCCCCCAGCTCTGCTATGTCCCCTGGCTGACATGCCTAGAGGCTTCCGAGGCAGAAGTGGCCAGCCCCTCCCCTTCAGTATGGGCTCCTCCATCCTCTGCGGGGACTGTCCTCCCCAACCTCCCCGAAGGGCCATAGCTGCCTCCCAAGGACCCATGTGCTCCCTGCACACCCGAGCTTCCCTGGCAGTTCTGACCCCCACCCCCACCAGAGGGTCAGGGCTCCCGGGGAGTGTGGCAAGCCAGACTGGAGGCTGCCCTGTTCCCTTCTGCCTCGATCCCCCAGACTGGCTTTCCTTGGTCAGAAGTGCTGCAGGAACTGGAAAAGGCCGTGCTTGTACCAGGAGAGCGAACAAAGAGCAGATCTCCAAGGTGGCCCCGCCCTGAGGGGTCCACTGCCCTCAAGTAGGCAGGGCCCGTGGCCTTGACAAGGTGATATGAGATGAGAGAGGTCCCTCGCTGGCCCTGAAGATGTCTCCACTGTGCTGGGGAGGGGACCCCATGGCAAGGGACAGAGAGTGGCCTCCAAGAGCCAAGTGGGACCTCAGAGCCACCACTACCACCAGGACCCAAATTCTGCCCAAGTCCACCTAAGCCCAGAAAAGGCCCCCAAGCAGCAGATAAGGACACAGCCCAGCTGACGCCTTGATCTCTGCCTCATTTGACCCTGAATCAAGGACCCAACCTGCCAGGCCGGACCCCCTGACCCACGGAGAGGTGAGGTCATAGAGGTGTGTGGCTGTGAGCCACGTTCATTACCCAGAGATAGAACAGCAGCGTTAATAAAGCCGCTGTAGGCCGGGCGTGGTGGCTCAAGCCTGTAATCCCAGCACTTTGGGAGGCCGAGACGGGTGGATCACCAGGTCAGGAGATCGAGACCATCCTGGCTAACACAGTGAAACCCTGTCTCTACTAAAAATACAAAAAAAATTAGCCGGGCAAGGTGGCGGTCGCCTGTAATCCCAGCTACTCGGGAGGCTGAGGCAGGAGAATGGCGTGAACCTGGGAGGCAGAGCTTGCAGTGAGCTGAGATCCGGCCACTGCACTCCAGCCTGGGCAACAGAGCGAGACTCTGTCTCAAAAAAATAAATAAATAAAAATAAAAAAAAAATAAAATAAAAAATAAAGCCGCTGTATGTCCAGCACCTCCCCTTCCACCTCCTTCAAGTATGTGGAGGTGGCTGAGGGTCTCAGGAACCCCTACTGAGGGGGGAAATTAAAGAAAGAAAAAATTAAAAAGAGAATTAATCTTTCCTGTATTAGGCTGACTTGTCCCAGAGGCAGCAACGGGCACAGCCCAGACCCAGGAAAAGTCTTAATAATACTAAGAAGCCAAGACACAAAGGAATGTGCTCTGGAGCCTCTCCCAGCACTCCCTCAACACGGAGAAGAAAGATTTTCCTTTGTTTTAGGGTATGAGTTTATAGATTCCTGTTCTCTGTAACTAGTGACTTCAAGTATTCTGTTTTATCTAAGCAGTGAAGGTCATAAACCATGTGAGCAGGCCTGAGATATAGCCACCTGGGTGCCATAGTGATGGCCGCGGAATAAGCCATGCTAGGCACTAGGGCAAACCTAGATAATGGCCATCTGGGTTGCATAGCAAGAGTCATGTGTAATCCTGAGTTACGAACCTGTTACAATTTGATGAACTGTCTTTGTCCTGCCTCTGTATCCCTGCTTTCACACCATTGTAAGCCTGCTTCACGCTAACCCACCCCGTTTTTAAAGTGTGTGTAAAAGTCAAGTGCTGTCTTTATTCTAGGCCCAACTTTTATTTTATTTATTTTTTTTTTTTTGAGACGGAGGCTTGCTCTGTCGCCCAGGCTGGAGTGCAGTGGTGCAATCTCGACTCACTGCAAGCCCCACCTCCTGGGTTCACGCCATTCTCCTGCCTCAGCCTCCTGAGTAGCTGGGACTACAGGCGCCCACCACCGCACCCGGCTAATTTTTTTTTTTGTATTTTCAGTAGAGATGGGGTTTCACCGTGTTAGTCAGGATGGTCTCGATCTCCTGACCTCATGGTCCGTCTGCCTCGGCCTCCCAAAGTGCTGGGATTACAGGCATGAGCCACTGCGCCCGGCCTCTAGGCCCAGTTTTTAGATGTTGAGTCCGGTGGGTCTGAGTGTGCTCAATAAAGATCCTCCTGTATACACCCCAAGGTCTCTCTTTTCCTCCTGTTTCCACAACACCACATGTGATGCTGACAGAGGGCGCTGGGACAGGGGCTTCCAGTGGGGCCCCAGGAGCATTTATTCTGTTGCTACTGAGGTGTTTGTCTCACTGGCTTTTGCAACATAGAACCAGTGCTTCCTGCCTGATGTCGTCACTTGCTGAGAATGAAGCTAACTACTCCAAACAGCAAACTGAATACCATCTAGCAATTGCGTTCCTTTGTATTTGCCCAAGGGAACTGAAAACTTGGATCCACACAAAAACCTGCACACAGATATATGCAGCCTTATTCACCAGCTCCCAAACTCAGATGCAACCAAGACTTCCTTCAGCGGGCAAACGGATAAACCATGTCACCTCCAGACAACAGGATAGAAAAGGAAATGAGCAGGCCGGGCGTGGTGGCTCATGCCTGTAATCCCAGCACTTTGGGAGGCTGAGGTGGGTGGATCACGAGGTCAGGAGATCGAGACCATCCTGGCTAACATGGTGAAACCCCATCTCTACTAAAAAAATACAAAAAATTAGCCGGGCGTGGTGGCAAGCACCTGTGGTCCCAGTTACTTGGGAGGCTGAGGCAGGAGAATGGCGGTGAACCCAGGAGGTGGAGCTGGCAGTGAGCAGAGATCGCACCACTGTACTCCAGCCTGGGTGACAAAGCGAGACTGCATCTCAAAAAAAAAAAAAAAAAAAAAAAAGGAAATGAGCCACGAGGCTGTGAAGACATGAAGGGGCCAGGCCAGGCGTGGTGGCTCAAGCCTGTAATTCCAGCACTTTGGGAGGCTGAGGCAGGAGGATCACCTGAGGTCAGTTCAAGACCAGTCTGGCCAACATGGTGAAACCCCGTCTCTACTGAAAATACAAAAATTAGCCAGGCATGGTGGCGGGCGCCTGTAATCCCAGCTACTCCAGAGGCTGAGGCAGAAGAATTGCTTGAACCCAGGAGGCAGAGATTTCAGTGAGCCGAGATCGTGCCACTGCACTCTGGCCTGGGTGGCAGAGTGAGACTCTGTCTCAAAAAATAAAAGACACAAAGGCACCTCAAATGCATCTAACTACGTGAAAGAAGCCAGCCTGGAAAGGCTACACACTGCATGATTCCAACTATAGAACACTCTGGAAAAGGCAAAAGTATAGAGACAGTGGTTGCCAGGGGGGCAGATGGGAGGAAGGAACCTATAGGTGGAGGTGGATTTTTAGAGCAGTGACACGACTCTGTGTGACACTATGGTCAATGGACATGTCACGACACATGTCCAAACCCATAGAAGGTACAGCACCAAAAGTGAACCCCCATGGAAATGCGGGGTTCCAGAAGACAGAGCCATGTCCACACAGCTTTATCCATGACAACAAAAGCACCACTGTTGGTAAAGGACATAGATAGCAGGGGAGGCTTGCATGTGTGGGGCGGGGTTACATGGGGACTCGGTACCTTCTGCTAAATTTCATTGTGAACCTAACACTGCTCTAAAAAGTTTTTTTTTTTTTTTTTTTTTTGAGACGGAGTCTCGCTCTGTCGCCCAGGCTGGAGTGCAGTGGCCGGATCTCAGCTCACTGCAAGCTCCGCCTCCCAGGTTCACGCCATTCTCCTGCCTCAGCCTCCTGAGTAGCTGGGACTACAGGAGCCCGCCACCTCGCCCGGCTAGTTTTTTGTATTTTTTAGTAGAGACGGGGTTTCGCCGTGTTAGCCAGGATGGTCTCGATCTCCTGACCTAGTGATCCGCCCGTCTCGGCCTCCCAAAGTGCTGGGATTACAGGCTTGAGCCACCGCGCCCGGCCAAAAGTTTTTTTTAAAAAAGCAATTTGACCCAAAGTCAGTCTCAGGAGGCCAGGGGATGGGGGACAGAACGGGCCGGAGCGGGAACCTGCAGGGACGGGTGAGGGCTGAGGTCTCAGGAATGTGTCTGCACCTCGGTGGTTTCCCTTCTCTTCTTCCCTTCTGGGGACCTTGGCAATCTGGGCTGGCTCCTGGGTCCCGCCTAGGTTTCAGACTCTGCCCCACCTTGAAGTTGGCCAGTCCCTTCTCTCTGTGGCTCCAGGAGTGGAGCCTCAGCCCTTGGTAGGGGGGAGCAAACAAACTCTGATTTGGGGCCCCAGAGAGGAAGCGCTGGGAATCCAGGGGTTGGACAGGCTGGACCCCAAGCACTGCTTCCACCATGGCTGCCTGTGTGACCCTGGGAGTGACTTTCAGTCCTGGTGAGACAGGATCACGGCACCTGCCTCTCAGGCCATTCAACTGGGTTAATATCCCTGCCCAGCCAGGGAATGAGAGGAGGTGGCACCATGTTTGCTGGTGTCCATGTGTTTTTTTTTGTTTGTTTTGTATTGTTTTTGCGTTTTTTTTTTTTGAGATGGAGTTTCACTCTTGTTTCCCAGGTGGAATGTAATGCTGCGATCTCAGCTCACTGCAACCTCCATTTCCTGGGTTCAAGCGATTCTCCTGTCTCAGCTCCCTGAGTAGCTGGGATTACAGGCACGCACCAGCACACCCCACTAATTTTTGTTATTTTTAGTAGAGACAGGGTTTCATCAAATTGGTCAGGCTGGTCTTGAACTCCTGACCTCAGGTGATCCGCCTGCCTCGGCCTCCCAAAGTGCTGGGATTACAGGCATGAGCCACCGCACCCAGCCTGCCTATGTGGCTTCTAACTTGTTCCCTGACCCCGACCTTTTGCTGGGGGCAGTGAAGGCAGGAGACAGTGGAGGCTACAACCAGGAGCTTCTGGGAACCTGAGGGGTTGGAGGACAACGAAATCCAGGACACGCCACTGACTTGCGCCTGTTCGCCATTTTTTCCCCATTTAAAAAAGTTATTTTAAGGGCCAGATACAGTGGTTTACACCTGTAATCCCAGCACTTTGGGAGGCCGAGGCAGGCGGATCACTTGAGGCCAGAAGTACGAGGTGGTGAAACCCCACCTCTACTACAAATACAAATATTAGCCAGGTGTGGTGGCACGCACCTGTAATCCCAGCTACTTGGGAGACTGAGGCAGGAGAATCGCTTGAACCCTGGCGGTGGAGGTTGCAGTGAGCTGAGACCATGTCACTGCACTCCAGCCTGAGCAACAGAGCGAGCCTCTGTCTCCAAAAAAAAAAAAGTTATTTGAATTATGGTCAAATACACATAATACCATATTTATCTTAATGATTTTTAAGTGTTCAGTTCAGTGGCAGTAAGTACATTCACATTGTCACCATCTATCTTCAGAACTCTTTTTTTCTTGGAGACACAGTCTTGCTCTGTCACCGAGGCTAGAGGGCAGTGGCGCAGTCTCTGCTTGCTGCAACCTCTGCCTCCCAGGCTCAAGCGATCCTTGAACCTCAGCCTCTCGAGGAGCAGGGACCACAGGTGTATACCACCACACTCGGCTAATTTTTATATTTTTTGTAGAGATTGGCGGGGGGGTGTCTCACTTTGTTGCCTAGGCTGATCTCGAACCCCTGACCTCAAGTGATCCACCTGCCTTGGCCTCCCAAAGTGCAGGGATTACAGGCATGAGCCACCTCACCCAGCCCAGAACTCTTTCATCTTGCAAAACTGAAATACTGTGGCTTTAAGCACTCACTCCCTAATACCCCTCCCCCAGCCCCTGGCACCCCACCATTCTACTTCCTGTCTCTATGGAGGTGACCACTCCAGGGACCTCCCATGAGTGGAATGACTCAGCATTTGTCTTTCCGTCACTGGCTTATATCACTCAGCATAATGTCCTCAAGGTTCATCCACAATGTAGCATATGTCAGAATTCCCTTACTTTCTAAGGCTGCTCTTTTTTTTTTCAGAGTTTCACTCTGTCCTCCCTGGTGGGAGTGCAGTGGTGCAATCACAGCTCACTGCAGCCTCGACCTCCTGGGTTCAAGCGATCTTCCGAACTCATATTTTGATTTTTTGTAGAGACAAAGTTTCACTATGTTGCCCAGGCCGGTCTTGAACTCCTGAGCTCAAGCAATCCTTCTACCTTGGCCTCCCAAAGCACTGGAATTACAGGCGTGAGCCGCTGTGCCGGCCTAAGGCTATCTGCCTTTTTTGTTTTGTTTTGTTTTCTTTTCTTTTTTTGAGACGGAGTCTCGCTCTATCGCCCAGGCTGGAGTGCAGTGGTGCGATCTTGGCTCACTGCAAGCTCCGCCTCCGGGGTTCACGCCATTCTCCTGCCTCAGCCTCCCAAGTAGCTGGGACTACAGGCGCCCGCCACCATGCCCCGCTAATTTTTTTTTTTTTTTTTTTTGTATTTTTAGTAGAGATGGAGTTTCACTCTCAATCTCCTGACCTCATGCTCCACCCGCCTCGGCCTCCCAAAGTGCTGGGATTACAGGCTTGAGCCAACACGCCCGGCCTGGCTGTCTACCCTTTTAAAGAAAATAAGTTTTTGGCCAGGTGCAGTGGCTCACGCCTGTAATCCCAGCACTTCGGGAGGCTGAGATGGGTGGATCACCTGAGGTCAGGAGTTCGAAACCTGCCTGGCCAACATGATGAAACCCCGTTTCTACTAAAAATGCAAAAATCAGCCGGGCATGGTGGCGGGCACCTGTAATCCCAGCTGCTCGGGAGGCTGAAGGAGGAGAATCGCTTGAATCCAGGAAGCAGGGGTTGCAGTGAGCCAAAATAGCACCATTGCACCTTCAGCCTGGGCAACAAGAGGGAACCTCCATCTCTAAATAAATAAATAAATAAATAAATAAATAAATTTTGGCCAGGCGTGGTGGCTCATGCCTGTGATCCTAGCACTTCGGGAGGCTGAGGCAGGTGGATCACCTGAGGTCAGGAATTCGAGACCAGCCTGGCCAACATGATGAAACCCCGTCTCTACTAAAAATACAAAAAGATTAGCCAGGCATAGTGGCAGATGCCTGTAATCCCAGCTGCTGGGGAGGCTGAGGCAGGAGAATTGCTCAAATCCAGGAAGCAGAGGTTGCAGTGAGCTGAGATTGCACCATTGCACTGCAGCCTGGGCGACAGATCGAGACTCCATCTTTAAAAAAAAAAAAAAAAAGTTTTTATGGAAAGTAACACAGTGTACAGAAAATTCCAACAGTACAAGACAGACACATGGTTTCCTCTTCTCCAAAGCTGTCGCGCCCAGCATCCTCTGGGAAGTACCTGGGCCGTCCCGGTACAGCTTGTGCCTGACGGGGCAATGTCATCGTCACCTTTGCTTGCTGGGGTTCCCCCGACAGCCCGTGCTGCCACCGTGTTGTTCCCGGGATGGGGCTGTTGGCGGGCACCTCCCTGCTCTGCACTGCTGTGTGGATATCCTCCCAAGGACGTCTTCCTGTGCGTGTGTCTGGCAGAAATTCCCAGACATGGAACCCTGGAGTCTAAGGGCATGTGCGTCACTTTTTTTTTTTTTGAGACAGAGGTTCACTCTCGTAGCCCAGGCTGGAGTGCAGTGGCGCAATCTCGGCTCACTGCAACCTCCGCCTCCCATGTTCAAGTGATTCTCCTGCCTCAGCCTCCCGAGTAGCTGGGATTACAGGCATATGCCACCACACCTGGCTAATTTTGTATATTTACTAGAGATGAGGTTTCTCCATGTTGGTCAGGCTGGTCTCGAACTCCTGACCTCAGGTGATCCGCCCGCCTCGGCCTCCCAAATGCTGGAATTACAGGTGTGAGCCACTGTGCCTGAGTTTTTTTTTTTTTTTTTTTTTTTTTTTTGAGTTGGAGTCTCACTCTGTTGCCCAGGCTGGAGTGCCAGTAGTGTGATCTCAGCTCACTGCAACCTCTGCGTCCTGGGTTCAAGCGATTCTCCCGCCTCAGCCTCCTGAGGAGCTAGGACTATAGGCGTGCGCCACCATGCCTGGCTAATTTTTGTATTTTTAGTAGAAACAGGTTTTCACCATGTTGGCCAGGATGGTCTCGATCTCTTGACCTCGTGATCCGCCCACCTCGGCCTCCCAAACTGCTAGGATTACAGGCGTGAGCCATTGCGCCCGGCCATGCATCACTATTTTGATGCATCATCTCCAAACCACCCTGCCCCAGCATCGCCGAACTACCGGTGTGGCCAGCCTCCCTATACAGCTTCCCGCTCTGCTCACAGGGAAGACGATGGAGGGAGGAGCCTAGGCGTGGGTTTCCTGCGTGTGGAAGGTGTCCTCAGACACCTCTTTCCCCAAGTCATTGACGTGAAGCTGATTTTGTCATCGGTGGCTGTGGAAACTGCCCAGAAACAGGAGCAAGGTCTCTGAGACCCTGTCCCGGCTAGATTTTCTCTGGGCTTCGGTGTCTCCTCCTAGAGCTGGGTGTTGACTCTGTCCAGGACTCTGCTCAGTCACTTCCTGGCTGGTCCCCAAGTGCTCAAGTGCGTGATGAGATTAGGGCTTCCCCAGGCAGGAAACGGCCACATTGGACCCCTCCCTCCCCAATCCCTAGTTCCTTTTATCTTCCCCAACCCTGGCCCCCAACTAGTCCCTCCTGCTCCCAGACCCCCCCAACCCCTGTCCCCTATCCCCTGTAGCCCAGCCCTGAGAACACTGGGGCCAGAACCACCCATACTGGACTCCCCCAGGGCACGACAGGTTGAGGCCTCTCTGAGGCAGGGAGGGACATTGAGGGGCTTTGTGCAGGAGAGGGAAGGGGTACCCCCTGAGCTTCAGTTTCTTCATCTGCACGACGAGCCCCCATCTGATGGTGCCCAGGAGTGGGGATGTGCTGGAGTTAGAGGAGGGAGGCCTCCCTGGAGGCCGGCTCAGGGACCCTCCAACCTGACCACCTCACTCAGGGTCCCCTGTCACTGCACCTGGGGCCCCAGGCTGTGGTGGGCCAGGACAGGAGCAGAGGTGCTTCAAGAACCAAGGCTGGGGCCAGGCACAGTGGCTCATGCCTGTAATTCCAACACTGGGAGGCCGAGGCAGGTGGAATGCCTGAGGTCAGGAGTTCGAGACTAACCTGGCCAACACGGTGAAACCCCATCTCTACTAAAAATACAAAAATTAGCCGGGCGTGGTGGTGCACACCTGTAGTCCCAGCTACATGGGAGGCTGAGGCAGGAGCATCACTTGAACCCAGGAGGCACAGTTTGCAGTGAGCCTAGATCGAGCCACTGCACTCTAACCTGGGCGACAGAGTAAGACTCATCCAAAAAAAAAAAAAAAAAGAAAAACAACAAAAAAACAAGGATGGGGCTGGGCCCAGTGGCCCATGCTTGTCATCTCAGCACTTCGGGAGGCCGAGGTGGACAGATCACCTGAGGTCAGGAGTTCGAGACCAGCCTGGCCAACATGGCGAAACCCCGTCTCTAATAAAAATACAAAAGTTAGCTGGGCTTGGTGGCAGATGCCTGTAGTCCCCGCTACTCAGGAGGCTGAGGTGGGAGAATTGCTTGAACCCACGAGGTGGAGGTTACAGTAAGCCAAGAGTTTGCCACTGCACTCCAGCCTGGGTGACAGAGCGAGACTCGTCAAAAAAAAAAAAAAAAAAAAAAACCCAAGGATGGGCACCTCCCAGAGTGCAAGAGCAAGGGTCCCCTCAGAACCCCAGAGCAGCACGAGCCCAGCGTCAGGGACTCTGGCTGAACCTTGAGAGCGCTTCAGCTATCCTCGGCTGACCACACACTCACAAGGGCACCCCTGTATGAGTGCCTTGCTTCGCTCTTGCCCAGGGAGCACACGGGCAGCTGTAGGGGAGACAGCCATGCCGGGGACAGCACCTGCCAAGAACGGCGGGAACTTCAGGGTATGTGGCTCGCCTGCTGTGACCTCTGACCTCTGACCCAGGGAAGGTGTGTGGCTCACCTACTGTGACATCTGACCTCTGACCCAGGGAAGCAGGACAGGGCTTTTTTTTTTTTTTTGAGACGGAGTTTCACTCTTGTTGCCCCGGCTGGAGTGCAATGGCACGATCTTGGCTCACCACAACCTCCGTCTCCCTACTTCAAGCAATTATCCTGCCTCAGCCTCCAGAGTAGCTGGGATTACAGGCATATGCCACCAGGCCCGGCTAATTTTGCATGTTTAGTAGAGATGGGGTTTCTCCATGTTGGTCAGGCCGGTCTCAAACTCCCAACCTCAGGTGATTTGCCTGCCGTGGCCTCCCAAAGCGCTGGGATTATAGGCGTGAGCCACTGCGCCCAGCCTAGCAGGGCTCTTCTTATCCTGCTCACCAGAGGTAGGAAGTGGGGGCGTGACTTCAGGAAGGGCCCAGAGCCCTTGATGGGCGTGGGGATTGGGATGAGGACAGGGCTGTCATGAGAACAGTGGCTGCAGATGTGACCAGCTGGTAGGAAGTGGCCACTTGAGTCACAGATGCTTCCTGGGCTGGCCAGGGACTGGGGGTGCTGGCTGCAGCTGGGACCCCTTTTGTATCTTGCTAGCCTGGCACCTGGGTGCCCGGGAGGCGCCACGGCTGGACACAGCAAGCTGGGGCACCCCGGCCTCCATAACCCACACTCCAGTCCTCCCACGGGCTGGCTGGCGAGCGGCCCTGGTGAGTCTGCGGGGGCAGGGGCAGCCTTCCCGGTTTATCTCCCCTGGCATGATCTGCTCATCCGCTCAGGCTCCAGAAGCTAGGGCTCAGGGTCCGGCAAAGCAGGAAGCCTGAGGCCACAGCCCAAAGCAGCCTGAGTGCAGTCATGTGGGGGCGACTGCTCCTGTGGCCCCTGGTGCTGGGGTTCATCCTGTCTGGCGGCACCCAGACCCCCAGCGTCTATGACGAGGGTGGGAGCACCGGAGGCGGCGATGGTGAGTGGTTCTGGCCTTAGGGTGCAGAGATGGGCTTACACAAGTGATGGAGTTGGGGGCCCAGAGCTGGGGAGAGGGGAGGCTGGGAAGTTGGGGCTTCAGCCCAGCCCACTCTGCATCCCGTCCCTGACCCCACAGGGCCGGGCTATTCCCTTGAGTGTCATGTCTAGCTGTTTCCCACTAGGGCAGATCCCAGGCTCTGAGCACCTCCCTCCCTGCTGCTTCTTGTCACCCGCCGAGGCGGGGGCTGACCAACGTCCCCTCTCTCCCACAGACAGCACGCCCTCAATCCTGCCGGCCCCCCGCGGCTACCCAGGCCAAGTCTGTGCTAATGACAGTGACATCCTAGAGCTCCCGGACAGCTCACGGGCGCTGCTTCTGGGCTGGGTGCCTACCAGGCTGGTGCCCGCCCTCTATGGGCTGGTCCTGGCGGTGGGGCTGCCGGCCAACGGGCTGGCCCTGTGGGTACTGGCCACGCGGGCACCTCGGCTGCCCTCCACCATGCTGCTGATGAACCTGGCGGCCGCTGACCTCCTGCTGGCCCTGGCGCTGCCCCCGCGGGTCGCCTACCACCTGCGTGGCCAGCGCTGGCCCTTCGGGGAGGCCGCCTGCCGCCTGGCCACGGCCGCACTCTACGGCCACATGTATGGCTCGGTGCTGCTGCTGGCTGCCATCAGTCTGGACCGCTACCTGGCCCTGGTGCACCCGCTGCGGGCCCGCACCCTGCGTGGCCGGCGCCTGGCCCTTGGACTCTGCGCGGCTGCCTGGCTCGTGGCAGCCGCCCTGGCACTGCCCCTGACACTGCAGCGGCAGACCTTCAGGCTGGCGCGCTCCGATCGCGTGCTCTGCCATGATGCGCTGCCCCTGGACGCACAGGCCTCCCACTGGCAACCGGCCTTCACCTGCCTGGCGCTGCTGGGCTGTTTCCTGCCCCTGCTGGCCATGCTGCTGTGCTACGGGGCCACCCTGCGCACACTGGCGGCCAGCGGCCGGCGCTATGGCCACGCGCTGAGGCTGACTGCGGTGGTGCTGGCCTCCGCCGTGGCCTTCTTCGTGCCCAGCAACCTGCTGCTGCTGCTGCATTATTCGGACCCGAGCCCCAGCGCCTGGGGCAACCTCTACGGCACCTACGTGCCTAGCCTGGCACTGAGTACCCTCAACAGCTGCGTGGATCCCTTCGTCTACTACTACGTGTCGGCCGAGTTCAGGGACAAGGTGCGGGCAGGGCTCTTCCGACGGTCGCCGGGGGACACCGTGGCCTCCAAGGCCTCTGCGGAAGGGGGCAGCCAGGGCATGGGCACCCACTCCTCTTTGCTCCGGTGACGCAAAGTGGGGAAGGCCGTACTGGGTCGAACAGAGTCCCTTCCCCTACTTCATGTCCTTCTCGGGACCTCAGAATGTGACTTTATTTGGAAATAGGATCATTACAACTGTCACTAGTGGAGGTCACTTTGGAGAAGAGTGGGCCTTACATCCAGTGTGGGTGGTGTCCTCATAAGATAAGGAGAAGCCAGGCCTGGTGGCTCGTGCCTGAAATCCCAGCACTTTGGGGGCCAAGGTGGATGGATCACTTGAGCCCAGGGGTTCAACACCAACCTGAGCAACATGGTAAAACTCTCTCTCTACCAAAAATACGAAAATTAGCTGGGCATGGTGGCGGGTGCCTGTAATCCTAGCTACTCAGGAGGCTGAAGCAGGAGGATCACTTGAACCCGGGAGGCAGAGGTTGCAGCGAGCCAAGAATGCACCACTGGGCTCCAACCTGCGTGACAGAGTGAGACGCTGTCTCTAAATTAATTAATCAATTTAATTCAATTTTTAAAAGACGAAAAGAGATGGCCAGGTGTGGTGCCTCACGCCTATAATCTCAGCATTCTGGGAGGCCAAGATGGGAGGACTGCTTGAGGCCAGGAGTTTGGGACCAGCCTGGGCCACACAGAGGGATCCCAACTCTACAAAAAAAAAAAATTTTTTTTTTTTTTTTTTTGAGGCGGAGTCTCACGCTGTTGCCCAGGCTGGAGTGCAGTGGCGCGATCTCGGCTCACTGCAAGCTCCGCCTCCCGGGTTCCCGCCATTCTCCTGCCTCAGCCTCCTGAGTAGCTGGGACTACAGGCGCCCGCCACCGCGCCCGGCTAATTTTTTGTATTTTTAGTAGAGACGGGGTTTCACTGTGGTCTCGATCTCCTGACCTTGTGATCCGCCCTCCTCGGCCTCCCAGAGTGCTGGGATTACAGGCGTGAGCCACCGCGCCCGGCCAAAAAAATTTTTTTTTTAAACGAACCAGGCATTGCGGCACGCGCCTATAGTCCCAGCCACTCAAGAGGCACAGGCGGGAGGATCACTTGAGCCTGGGAGGTTGTGGTCGCTGTCAGCTATGATTGTACCACTGCACTCCAGCCTGGGCAACAGAGCAATACCTTGTCTCAAAAATAAACAAACTAAAATTAAAAAAAGAAGATGAGAGACAGCTGGGTGCAGTGGCTCACACCTGCAATCCCAGCACTTTGGGAGGCCAAGTTGGGCAGATCACCCGAGGCCAGGAGTTTAAGACCAGCCTGGCCAACACAGTGAAACCCCATCTCTACCAAAAATACAAAAATTAGCCAGGCGTGGTGGTGGGCACCTGTAGTCCCAGCTACTGGGGAGGCTGAGGCAGGAGAATCACTTAAACCTGGGAGGCAGAGGTTGTGGTCAGCTGAGATGGTGCCACTGCACTCCAGCCCGGGCAAAAGAGGGACTCTGTCCACCCCCCCACCGCCCCCCCACCAAAAAAAAAAAAAAAGAGAAGAGGACACAGAGACATACAGAGAAAAAAGCCATGTGGCGACAGAGGCAGAGATGGGAGTGGTACGGATGGACACAAACTAAGGGATGCCAAGACGCCAAGTGCAGCCAGCAGCCACCAGCAGCCATGAGACAGGCCTGGGACGGGCTCTCCCTCACAGCCTCCGGAGGGAACCAGCCCTGCGCCACCTTGACCTTGGACTCTGGCCTGCAGAACTGTGAGATAATAAACTCCTGTTGTTTTAAGCTGCCTGGTGCGTGGTGCTTTGTCAGGGCAGCCCAGGAAACTGAAACAGGATCAAACGCTGCTTCCTGGGCCCTGGCAGCCTCTCTGGCCCGGTTTTCTACACTGGATGCAGCCCACGACACGCTGGTGTCTGAGATGGGGCTGGGGCTGGGCCTGCGTTCCCCAGAGACTCACTGCAAGTTCCTGCCCAGGAGGCTCAGGGCACCCCATCCCCAGTGCCCAACGCTGGGGCCCCACCAGGCCCAGAGCCTGGTTGGCCATTCTCATGCCCACCAGCTTCTGGCTTTGGGATTTCTCTTCAGCAACCAGAATAGCACCCCCAACTCTGCTCCCCAAAACCCATCGCTAGCATGGCTCAGACTCCTGCTGTCCCCTGGCTGCTGGGGACCCTCGCTTTTCCTCCTCCCACCTGCAGGCTGATCCTTCTTTTCACTTTCTGTCAATGTCACCAGGGACAAGGTGGGACAATGGGGGTGGGGGTGGACAGTGTGTGCTGGGGGGTTTGGGTACAGCAGACCTTGAACTCCCCTCTGCCAGGATGTTGGCAGCCAGCTGTAGGCCTTGCACGGGACAGGCCACAAGGGGCCATACCAGTGTCTACGGAGGACACAGCTGGTGTGCGGGGAAGGGGAGAAGCCTCAGCACCTGGTGCACACACACACACACACACACACACACACAGAGACACCGCTGCTCACTCCACAGAGTGGCACGGGGCAGTTTCAAAGACCACTGGGGCATGAACTACAGGGGCAAGGCAGAGGTTTGGGGGGCCACTGTTGGGCTCCTCATCGGGTCTATGTCTCTGATCAGTCCAACTTTGGGCAGCCCTGGGCTGGGGGTGTCAGGTGCCTGGGACACACACATGCACACACACACACACGCACACACAAAGTTCACGTGCAACCCAGAACATGTAAGATCAGTGATGTGTATTCATGTCAATATCCTCGAGTGATCATTTACTAGAGTTTTCTGAGTTGTTAACCACAGGCACAAGCTGGGTGTGTGGGTATGAGTGGTCCCCAGGACCAAGCTGTGGTCCTACAACTCCATGTGGTTGTAGGATTATCTCAGGGTGCAGGTGTTTGACATCCATAAACCCTCCTCCCCACCACTTTGAAAGGCTGGGCTGTAGATGAAGACATGGGGGCTCAGGAGCCCTGGCCCGTGGGCCCCCACCACCCAGCCACTACGTCTCCAAGGGGCCAGGGTCTGGCCCCATCTGTGGAACAGGCTGGCGCTCTGGGTGCTGTGTTCTAGGTTCCCGCTGACTGCAGGAGGCCGAGGCCTGGCCATGACCCTGGAGATGAGGTTTTATCTTACAACATCCTCTACAGCAAGTGGGCACCGGGCCTCAGGCTGAGGAAGGAGTCAAGGGGCCTGTCCTTTGTAGGGTGATGGGGGCCAGGGGTGGGGAACTCACAGGCCAGGGCAGCCTCAGACCTTGACCTCTCAGGCAGCGAGGGGCCTCCGTGCTGGCAGAGACCAGGGCTGAGCAGTGTTGGCTGAAATAAATACCACCCCGGAGAAGATGGGCAAATGCAGACATAAGCAGGTGCCAGGGGTCACAAAAGGGAATCAAAGTCTGCTGGTGCTGGTGGCAGGCAGCTGGTCGGGCCCCCCAAGGCAGGCAGGTTCTGGACCTGGGGGCCCTGGGAGTGGGCTGGTCCTCTGGGCACGGGGACATCAGGAACTCACAGTGAGGAAGCACCGGGGTCACCCAGCCCGGGCAGCCGGAAGCTGAAAGTGCATTTGCTGAGAGTCACCTGCTTCCCCGCAGGGCCTTGTGATGTGAGCCCAAGGTCCCCTGGGGCGAAGGCAGAGGGTTCGAGAGCTGGGACAGACTTAGGGCAATTCGGGGTCCTGGGTGCCCCAAAGGGAGGCCAGGGCTTTGTGTTTCAGAGAAAGGCGGCCTGTTCCGTTTTGAAGTTGCCCATAGGTTGGATGTTTTGCTAATTTAGTCCACACTGTGTTTGCTCAGAAAGAAGCTTTTGGCCACACAAGTGCTTTCTGGGAACGTTTCTTCTCCCGCGAACAGAATGTCAGGCTGTGGGAGCCGCCGTGGCCCCAGGAAAATGATGCCCAGCTCCAAGGCTGGGGGATTGGGGTGCTTGGAGTTCCAGCTATAGCTAGGAAGTCGGGGGGTCTCCCAAGGGACCTCCAGTTGTGCCCCCTGCACCACTCTGGTGACTGCTGAGCCCACACCTGGGCCCCGAGTCCCATCCTAGGGACGGGCAGATCTCTGCCATTCTGCTCCTTGGGTTCATTTAGAGGCAGGTGTCACCTGGGCCGAGGTCTGCCCACCCACCAGGCAGAGTCACAGGCGGATAGGGACAGGATGCAGCCAGATGGTGTCGTCCTGCTCTGAGCAGGGCAGCCGTCAGGAAGAGAAGCCGCTCTGACTGGCCAGGAGAGAAGGAGAAAGATTCCTATGGGACTGCCAGGACTTTGGGATGGGACCCCACACCCATTTCCTGAACCCACCTCCACAGCGCTCAGGCCGGCTGCCACCTCCTCATTTAGATGGCAGAACCCCAACTAGGAGGGGGATACATGGCCCAGGCCTGGCACTGCACAACTCTGCCTCCTTGCCCTGGTGGACTACGGTGATGGGCTCTGGGTGTTCACGTGCGGTAAGAGGGTAACAGCTGGTGTCAGACCACCAACCAAATCAAAAAGTTACCCATAGAACACTACCCAGCAATGCAAAACTCCAGGCCGGGCACAGTGGCTCATGCCTGTAATCCCAAAGCTTTGGGAGGCTGAGATGGGAGGATAGCTTGAGCCCAGGAGTTTGAGGCAGCAGTGCACAATGATCACGTCTGTGAACAGCCATGGCACTCCAGCTTGGGCAACATACGAGACACCATCTCTACAACACACACACACACATACATACACACGCACACACACACAAATTAGCTGGACGTGGTGGTGTGTGCCTGTGGTCCCAGCTACTTGGGAGGCTGAAGCAAGAGGATCGCTTGAGCTCAGGAGATTGAGGCTGCAGTGAGCCATGACCATGCCACTATACTCCAGCCTGGGCAATACAGTGAGACCTCGTTTCAAAAATAAAAAGAATAGGCCGGGCACAGTGGCTCATGCCTGCAATACCAGCGTTTTGTGAGGCAAAGGCGAGTGGATCACCTGAGGCCAGGAGTTCAAGACCAGCCTGGCCAACATGGTGAAACCCTGCCTCTACTAAAAATACAAAAAAATTAGCTGGGCATGGTGGTGGGCCCCTGTAATCCCAGCTACTGGGGAGGCTGAGGCAGGAGAATCGCTTGAACCTGGGAGGCAGAGATTGCAGTGAGCCCAGATTGAGGCATTGCACTCCAGCCTGGGCGACAGAGTAATACTTCATCTCAAAAAAAATAAAAGAATGAACTATGGATACACGAAACACCACAGGTGAACACAAGGGAATCATGCTCCAAAGATTATCCGCTCTGATTCCATTTACCTGGCATTCTCGAAATGACAAAATTACAGACGCGGAGGGGGAAAATGGCTTAGTGGTTGCAGGTGTTGAGGGGAGAGGTAAAGTTATGGAAGAGCAGCTGGAAGGATTCTGTGCAAATGGGATGTTTGCTGACTATGGTTGAGATTACACAAATCTGCCCATGAGGAAACCACACGCTGCTAACTACAGGCTAAGCTTCCCTAGTCCAAAAATCCTAAATCTGAAATGTTCCAAAATCCAAATCTTTTTGAGCAGCAACTTGACGTGCTCAAAGGCAATGCGCATCGGAGCATTTCAGATTTTTAGAGTAGGGATGCTGCTATATCATGCAAGCATTCTGAAATCTGAAAAAATCTGAAATCCAAAACACTTCTGGTCCCAAGCATTTCGGATAAGGGATCCTTGACAAGTATGCGCGCGCACACACACACACACACACACACACACACACAAATGCACAGCTGTTCGCTGGTGGGTGTTGCGTGGGCCAGGGTGGAGGGAGGATAAATGTCCCACTCTGTCCCCAGGAACTCTGAGCCTCTGACCCTTTGAGTCACTCCCACTGCCCGTGGGGGGTCGGGGCAGGTGGTGTGGGAGGTTGGTAGGGGAGGGAGGTTGGGAGATACTGAGCCTATGTCTCTGATCTCTGGGGTGGGCCCAGCTCTCACCTGTCCTCCACCTCCCCTTCGGGCTCAGGGTCTGAGTCCACCACCTCAAGGCCAGCTCCACTCAGCTTCAGGTCCTGCTGCAAATGCCCCGGGGCCACAGAAGCCAGGTCATACCCGTAGGTGGAGGACACTGAGGCCGGCAGCGGCTGTTCTGGAAGGAAGGGGGCCTCAGTCGGGAGGGCGTGGCCGGGAGGGGACCCAAGGGCCGAGGGGAGGAGTTCCGTGGCCCAGAGCAGCAGCGATGGGGGTCCCCAAGGCTAGGCGAGGGCTAGGGTCCTCACCGAGGGCACAGCAGCTGGGAGGCGCGGGTTCCAGAGGCGCGGCCCGGCGGCAGGCTGCCTCCCGAAGGCGGCAGGCGCTGGCGTAGACCACCCCGTCGGAGCCGCACACTGGGTCTCCCTGGGCGCCGCAGCCGTGGTCGCAGCCGCATCGCGTGATCGCCGCCCCCTCCTCAGGGGCCACCCCAGGGCCCGATTCGCCGGGGGACCAGCCTGGGGAACGACGCAGGTTCGACAGGGCACGGAGGACCCCCACCCTGCACCTTGCCCGCACCCCCACAGATCCTGGGGGTCGGGGAGACGTCCCTGGGGCCCGGGCCCACTCCCCCCTCGGTGGGTCTTGGGGCGCGACAGTTAATGGGAGGTCCTGAGCCCTGGTCTCATGGAATTTCACGCAGGTATTTGCCTAATACTTACAAAAACAGAAACAGATTTTTAAAAAGCGGTTGTAGAAGAGAAAGGAAGCAGGGCGTCCTGTCTGGGCCGCCCTGTAACAACAACCCTTGTCCCCGCCGCGCCTCCTCCGCACTGACTACACCCACCCCAAACCCACCTCCTCGGCACTGACGGCTCCCACCCTCAACCCCGGCCCCTCGGTCCTGACCACACTCTTTAACACCCGCTCCGCACTGACCACACCCACCCTCAACTCCGCCCCCCGCACTGACCACACCCACCCTCAACTCCGCCCCCCGCGCTGACCACACCCACCCTCAACTCCGCCCCCCGCGCTAATCACACCCGCCCCCTCCTCACTCACCTCCCCATCCCCGCTCGGCCCCGCCCTCACCACACTGACCACCCTCAACCCACTGGGCCCAGTCCCCACCACAGTGACCACACCCTCACTGGCTTGGCCCTGCCCCAGTATACTGATCATTCCCCAGCCACGCCCCTGCACACTGACCGCTCCTCCAGCCCCTCCTCCCCCGTGTAGGCAGAGCGCCCGCCCACCCCTGTGCTGCGTCCTCCTGACTTTATGCTGGCCCCTCCTCTGCCACGCACCCAGGGGAGCCCTCCCCGGCGCCCGCGGGTGGGAGTCCGGGTGTGGCAGGCCGCGGTGGGGGGCGGCAGTGGCTCCGCGCACTCACCCGGGCCCCGGGCAGGGGCGCGCTCCACCTCGTTGCACGCGGGTCCGGCGCACAGTTCCTGGGCGAGTGGGCTGTGCGCGCTGACGTTGTAGAAGCGAGTGGCCTCGAAGGCTGCGGGACAAGGGTGGCGGGTGACCTAGTGCAGGCGCGACGTATCAGGGGTCGGGCCGGGGGTGCGGGCGCGCGGGCCTACCGGGCTCGTAGTAGTCGTACACGGAGACTGGCAGCGCCGACGTCCTGCCCACCACGCACTCCCGGAGCGCACGGAACCGCACACACGTCAGGCACCGGCTGGGGATCTGCGAGGCAGTGGCGGGCGCAGGCTCGACCCGGGCCAGTAGGCCTGGGGCGCTGAGCTTGGGCCCAGAACTGGCTGATTTCAGGGATACCCAGGACTCGTGAAACACAGAAGAAACGTGATCCCATTTTCTTTTTTTCTTTTTCCTTTTTTTTTCTCCTGAGACAGAGTCTCGCTTTGTTGCCCAGGCTGGAGTGCAGTGGCTTAATCTTGGCTCACTGCAACCTCGGCGTCCTGGGTTCGAGTGATTCTCCTGCCTCAGCCTCCCAAGTAGCTGGAATTACAGGCGCCCACCACCGCACCCTGCTAATTTTTTGTACTTTTGATCAAGACGGGGTGTCACCATGTTGGCTAGGCTGGTCTCCAACTCCAGTCCTCAAGTGATCCGCCTGCCTCGGCCTCCCAAAGTGCTGGGATTATAGGCGTGAACCACCGCGCCCAGCCTCGGTCCCATTTTTGATTCTTTGGGTCCTTCCATCCCACTGGGAAAACGTCTCAGGTGGCCTCCCAAACACCACTCCTTTTTTGTGTGTGTGCACACATGGCTGAGCATGTGTGGCGGGACTTGGCATATTCACAATACTGTGCAATCATCACCTCTGTCTAGTTACAGAACAGTTTCTTTCTCCCCCAAAGAAAACCCCATCCCCATGAGCACTCGCTCCCCACTCCCCCGGCCCCTGGCAACCACAAATCTTTCCAACTCTACCGATTTGCCTGTTCTGGGCATTTCATATCAATGGAATCATGTACTCTGTGGCCTTTTGTGTCTGGCTTCTTTCACTCAGCATCATGTTTCTGAGGTTTATCCATGCTGTAGCATGGATCAATGCTTCACTCCTTCCTACAGAGGGATAATATCCACTGTGGCCCCTCCCTGCTTTTTCCACCAACTGTCATCAGCCGAGGACACAGAGCTGTCAGCATGGCCAGCTCTGCCTGGAATTTATTCGCCCAGTGTCTTACTTTTTTTTCAGATGAGGTCTTGCGGGTCTTACTCTGTTGCCCAAGCTGGAGTGCAGTGGCGTAATCTCGGCTCACTGCAACCTCCGCCTCCCAGGTTCAAGCGACTCTCCTGCCTCAGCCTCCCGAATAGCTGGGATTACAGAGCGTGCCATCACACCTGGCTAATTTTTGTATTTTTAGTAGAGACGGGGTTTTGCCATGTTGGCCAGGCTGGTCTCGAACTCCTGACCTGAGGTGATCCGCCCACCTCAGCCTCCCAAAGTGATGGGATTGTAGGCGTAAGCCAAAGCGCCTGGCCACTTTTTTATATTTTTTGTAAAGATGGGGTTTCGCCATGTTGCTCAGGCTGGTCTCGAACCCCTAAGCTCAAGTGGTCCTCCCACCTCGGCTTCCCAAAGTACTGGGATTACAGGCATGAGCCACCATGCCCAGCCCCAATGTCTTTTTTATGGTACAAGATACTTGCAGGGAGCCACACCAGGCAGTGACCGGTGCACCCTCACCAACATGCACACCAGGGAAGCCTCCTCCACCAACCCTGGCTGGTGGTACCTCATCAAAGTAGAAGAGCACTCGGCGTCCAGCCACTTCATACCTCTTCATCCCCATGTGCTTGTCAAGGAGCAGCTGCAGAGGAAGCCAGAAGTCAGGGTCCTCAGACTCTTTGCTTGCTTCCTCTCCCATCTCCTGGATGCTTGGACTTGCCCACAAGTTACCATGGACTGAGGCCTGGGTGCTGGTCAGTGCTCCCCGGGCCCTGCCAGCCTCTCAACACCCAGGAGAGGACGCTCAAGGATGACCATCCCTGCCCAGAGCACCTGCCTGCCCTCCCTATACACTCCCTCAACCCAGCCCCAAGCCCAGGTCAGGCTTCTCTGTGGCCAACGAGGAGCCCGGCTGAGCCCTGCCACCTGCTGGTGTCTGGGCTGCACTATTCAAGTTCCCCTCCCAGTCTGGGATTTTTTTTTTTTTCAGTTTTTGATTTAAAAAAAAAAAACCACACCCATTCCAAGGCCTCTGAATTGACCACATCGTCATCCCCTGGTGCTCCGTGCAGCCTCCTTGGAGGGGAGGCGACAATAGGCCTGGCTTTCCTGTTCCACCCTCCCCACACTGCAGACCTCCTTTGGTCCCTGGACCTCTTTCTCCCCCAGTCAGAGCTTGGTAGTACTCCCATGTCCCTCTTCCCTCCTGTACTAAATGGGAATGTGGCACTGGTCTCTCTTAGGGTTGTGAGGGTGACAGCTGGTCTCGGCACAATGTGGATTGAGAATGCCCCATGGCTTCCCACCCAGGGCCAAAGCACATGGAACTTTGCTGAAGTTCTAGATGGCATTTATAATAGTGACAGTGGGTCGGTGCTGTGGCTCACACCTATAATCCCAGCACTTTGGAAGGCTGAGGTGGGCAGATCACCTGAGGTCAGGAGTTTGAGACCAGCCTGACCAACATGGAGAAACCCCGTCTCTACTAAATACAAAAAATTAGCTGGGCAGGGTGCTGCATGCCTGTAATCCCAGCTACTTGGGAGACTGAGGCAGGAGAATCGCTTTAACCAGGGAGGTGGAGGTTGCAGGGAACTGAGATTGTGCCATTGCACTCCAGCGTGGGCAACAAGAGCAAAACTCCATCTCAAATAATAATAATAATAATAATAACAATAATAATCGTGACAATGGCCCCACAGGAGATCCACCTGTTGGAGCAGCCCCCACACCACCCCACCTACTCCTCAATAGACAGATGGCCCATTTTTGCCCAGAAAGGGAGGAAAAAAGGGGCCAGGCGTGGTGGCTCTTGTCTGTAACCCCAGCACTTTGTGAAGCTGAGGCAGGAGGATTGCTTGAGCCCAGGAGTTTGAGACCAGCCTGAGCAACATGGCGAAACCCTGTCTCTGCCACAAATACAAAAATTAGCAGGGCATGGTGGCGCATGCTTGTAGTCCCGGCTACTCGGGAGGCTGAGGTGGGAGGATTACTTAAGCCTGGAAGTTCAAGGCTCCATTGGGAATTTGAGCCAAGATGGCACCGCTACACTCTAGCCTGGGCAACAGAGCAAGACTATCTCAAAAAAAGAAAGAGAGAGAAAGAGCGAGAGAGAGTGAGAGAGAGCGAGAGTGAGAGAGTGAGAGAGCGAGACAGCGAGAGAGAGAGCGAGTGAGAGAGACTAAAGGAAAGAAAAGAAAATAATACCCATAGCATTTTACAAAGGGCTGGGCTGCCAGCCAGCCTGACCCTGGGTGCCTAAGCCCTGCCTACTGTTTGGAGATCCCTGCCCACTGCTGCTCACCGACGCCACCTCACCTGCTCCAGACTCTCGATGTCTGCCCGGAAGCCTGACAACAGGGGCACCTCGAGGACAGCCATATTGGAAGATCCTGCGTGCAGCCACCTTCCGACAACAGGGGAGAGAGAGAGGCCCTAGAGCTCAAGCCTGGAGGTGGAATTCACGGTCCCCTCTCCCTCTGGAGCCCACACAGCTGATGTCCCAGGAAGCCTGCCCTGGGGCCTGGCCGGCGGGCCATTGGCACACACATCCTTGGCTTGGTTAGCTCAGTCAACCCATTTTACAGCAGGGACACTGAGGCCGGAAGGAAAGGGCCTTGCCAAGGGCTCTAGGCTTGACCAGGTCTTGTGACTAGGCACCGTGTTTTGTCCTGCACTTCACTCTGTGTCCCCAGCCTGGGAAGCAGCTGGCGACGCCCCTCTTGACATGGCTCCACAGAGCAGCCACAGCCCAGGTGCTTCAATGCTGCCACCCTGCAGGAGACTCTGGGAAATCAACCCCCTAGCTCCGGCCTCAGTTTCTCCTTCTGTAACATGGCAGGACGGGGAGGGAAGTAACTGGGCTCTCTCTGGAGCCTGCAGTATGCCAGGCGCTTCCTATAGGGCGTCGGGGACAAGGAAGAGGAAGCCGACATTCAGTGTGCAGCTTGCAGCTGCGGGAAGTGCACCAAGCTGGACTCTGGTCTTCAGAACTTTCTGAGATGGGGAACTTGGACATATTCAGGATGAGAGTCAAGGTCAGGGCAGCCGCTACCGGGGTAGCAGCTCTGATGGGCTGCGAGTGTCATGGCAACCATTCACCCACCAATCGTTGCCATGGTGACAAGCATCCATCACCATGGCAACAAACATCTTCTTAGGATGAGGACCCACTGTGGCCGGGTCCCAGGCTCACTCCTGGAAACCAAGGGGCCTGGTGCTGGTGTTATCAGTGTCCCAGTGTTACCAGTGTCCCAGCCACACATGGCTGTCCCCATCTGGCCCACCCGCCCCAACCATACTGGAGTTTTCTGTGTCCGTTCACTTTTCTTTCATTCACTTCAAAAACTGGCTGGGTGAGGTGGCTCACACCTGTAATCCCAGCACTTTGGGGGGCTGAGGTGGGCATATCACGAGGTCAGGAGTTCGAGACAAGCCTGGCGAACATGGTGAAACCCTGTATTTACTAAAAATACAAAAAAGTTAGTTGGGCGTGATGGCAGGCACCTGTAATCCCGCTACTCGGGAGGCTGAGACAGGAGAACCATTTGAATCCAGAAGGCAGAGGCTGTAGTGAGCCGAGATCACGCCACTGCACTCCAGCCTGGGTGACAGGGCAAGACTCCGTCTCAAAAAAACAAAACAAAACAAAACAAAACAAAAACCACCACTGAGTGCCTAGAGGCGGAAGCTCCTCCTGGTCCCAGGAGGCCATCCTCTCCCCACATTGCACCCTCCTGGGATGCCCACGCCAGCAGGGCAGGTGGCCTTACCTGGTGCACACCTCCAGCATCACCTTGTATTCCTGGTGATGCTGATCGGCCGCTGGGTCATCATCGTCAGCTGGGGGTCTGTCTCCTCGGGAACCCTCAGCTGAGGAGGAAGGCATGGGGGGTGGGCGTCCCTGGGCCTCGGGCTCCTGGAGGCTTACGAGCAGTTGGAAAGCCGGCTTGGCCACTGGGTCAGGCACATTGTAGGTGACATCAATCTGGGGGATGTTGGAGGATGGAGACTTAGGGACCTGGGCCCTCCACAACAGATGCAGGGTGGGGGAGGAGAAAGGGCAGTGGGGAGGTGGGAAGAGCCAGAATTATGAGGACAATGACATCCATGACAGTTTCAGAGCTGTGCTCAGCTATGTCTGAGTCTAGGGGTCTCCCTCCCATCCACGGTGTTGTCTGGGCTCCCATTTTAGAGATGAGAAAACGGAGCTAGCGAGAGTCATCGCGGGAAACTTGCCCTCTGACTGCCAGTCAGAACCCGTGAGATGCACCTGCCCCAGCCTGGTCCGGGGTTAAATCCAGGCCACAGCAGGGAGAATGACCTCGAGCCCTTAGGCAAATCTGCTTGAGTCACTGGGTCAGAGATCCCTGGACTGAGGGTCAAATGGATTTTCCTGGGGTGAGGGGGACGGTGGGCAGCACACCTGAGAGGACCGTGGCCACCTGCCTTGGGCAGTATTAGGCGGCTGAAAGCCTGCCCTGCGGTCTGGCCTGCTGCTGAGTTCAGAACCCTCTGGGGGTCCCTGGGGTTCCACTGTGTGGGTGGAGGGGATGGGGCACAGGAGGACAAGCCCAATATCACGTAATGCTCCCCAAAACCTCACCTGCATCAGGCAGCAGCCGTCCCCCTTGGCGCTCACAAACAGCCCCGTGGGGAGGCTGGGGATCTGGAGACAGAAGTCACCGTGAGGACCTGCTGACTCCTCCTCCAACAGCCCCCAAGCCCTCGTCCCAGGAACACGCACCGCTGCCATCTGCAGAACCTTTTGGTTGGTCCTGTGCAGCTCGAAGGTTTCCTGGTAGTCCAGGTTGGTGGAGGCCAGGGAGACAGTGAGGTTGATACCTCCAGCATAGGACAAGATGGCATATTCAGCCAAGGCCTGCAGAGCCACGCAGGTGTCCTGGGGATGGAGGAGAAGATGACCATCAACCCTGAGACTGAGTTGGCCCGTGGTCCCCTGACCCCTGTCTTGGAAGCCTGGCCTGAAACAGGCACCAACGAGGCTGGAATAGAGACTGGACCCAGTGCAGACACCCATGGCACTGGGGGCCTCAGGACAGCCAGGTTGGTGTGTCCCCAGAGGCAGAGGCTGGGCTCCCACGGAGGATCCAGGGGCATCTGTCCCTCACCCCCAACCTGTGCCCTCTTTGGGGCTCTACAAGGTGAGAAGGGGCCAGACTGCCTGGCCACCTCAGAGCTCAAAACAAGGATGGCAGGGACCCCGCCCACCCAGCCCTGAACCCCTCCCTCTGGCCCTGCCCAGCTCGCCTGAGTGGAGGAGAATCCCCCGAGTGCATTTCGCTGCTGGGACAACCACTTCACCACAGGCAGGGCGGCGGCCACGTCACCCAGCAGAGTGTATGTCAGAAGGGCATAGGCTGTCATTTCCACCTCGGCCGAGACCACTGCAATGGAAGAGGCCCACTGGGGACTTTTGACACAGGGACACGGGCCCAGTGCATGGAGGTATGGCCAAGGCAGGCACCCGGGAGCTGGGGTGGCCAGTACCTGACTGAGAGGTCCTGTCACCGAAGCTCAATAATGTGCCCTTGTCCATGTCCCAGGAATTTGTCAGGCTCCAGTGGGTGACCCCATCTGCAAGGAAAGGAGTGGTCAAGAGCTACCACCCCACCCAGTGTGCAGCCTGGCATCCCATGGAGCACATCCAAGCATGGAGTCTAAAGAAAAGGTACTGTGGGACCCCAGTGGGAAAAGAGTGTCATGGGAAGACAACTGGGACAGGAAGGACCTC